>NC_141537.1:108139141-108449141 GCF_021556685.1 Rattus norvegicus | reverse complement strand
GCTGAGAACAAGGTCCCCATTGGTTGAGTTAGAGAAAGGATTGAAAGAGCTGAAGGAGTTTGCAACCCCACAAGAATAGCAATACTAAACAACCAGAGCTCCCAGGAACTAAAACACTATCCAAAGAGTACACATGGACAGCCCCATGCCTCCAGCTGCCTAGGCAGCAGAGGATGGCCTTGTTTGGCACCAAAGGAAGGAGAAACCTTCGGTAATGCCAAGGTTGGAACACCCAATGTAGGAGAAAGTCAGGGTGGGGGGTGGAAAGGAGTGGGTTTTTGGGTTCAGGAAAGGTGATAACATTTGAAATATAAATAAAAACAAATATCCAATTTAAAAAAATCAGATAGGTCACCTTTTCTGAAACAGACCTCCAAATATAGCCTTCTTAGGTCTTTGAACTTATCATCATCCCATTCTAATCGCTATATACGCATTCTATTTTTAAATTTTCGTTATAAGCCTGAAGCGGTGGTGCATGCCTTTAATCTTAGCACCAAAAAGGTAGAGACTCACAAATCTGAATTTGGAGCCAGCATGGCCTACATATTTAGTTCTAGGACAGTTCAGTACACAGTAAGAGCCTATCTAAAATTTATTCAGAAATTTATTTGTTTTATGTTTATGAGTGTTATGCTTATATCCATGTATGTGCACCATATGCATGCCTGGTGCCCATCAAAGACAGAAGACGGCATCAGGCACTTGAGACTAATCACAGATGCTTGTGAGCTGCCATATGGCTACTGAGAACCAAACCTGAGTCCTCTACAAGAGAGCAGGTGCTCTTAGCACTGAGCTATCTTGCCAGCATGGCAGATGCCTATTGTAGATAGTTTAGATAGCTTCTACACTTAATCCACTTTATTCTACTTCACAGTTATGAATAATTATTACCACATCGCTAGAAATAATGTACCTTCCTCAACCCCCATTTTCTTTTTTCAAGGGTTACATTTTAGTATGCGCACAAGCTGCTCCCCAGCATTTCTGGTTACGCATTGCTTCCCTTGGAAAGATACTGTTGTTTGTTGCTTTATTTTGAGAAAACTGTACCACACACCTAGCAGAAAAAGGACTGCTCTGAAGTTAATGCCACTTCATTTCTTGTTCTCAAAAAAACACAAAACTATTTTCTTTTTAAAATTTGTACAGAATTTTCAATAGAACCCGAATTCTTAATAGATGCAAGACTTCTGATAAGCTGAGTAGTTAATATAGGGACCATTTTCAGCAATGGCTCATGAAGTGCTTTCATTGGTTATTTTGTCAAATCACTTCAATGTAAATAAAAAATTCTACACACACCCCAGAAATATGTACAGGTAAAATGAAATTTTTACTCGAATACAAAACCTACCATTTTGCTGTGATTCATACTATACCAAGAAAATATAGAGTCAGTTCCAGATCTTATAATACCTCCAAATCACCAATGTTTAGTAACTGTAAAGGGAAAATTTTTAAAAATTCTGATGCCCTGCTGAAATAGCGATATTAAACAAAATATTATTAATATTTTTTCACTGAGATGCTGCATTTCTGCTTCACTAACACAAAGAAGAAAGTCCTCGGTAGTATTTAATTTTTAATTTTTACTTAAGAGAGGCATTCATTCCCTAAATACATAGTCTCAGAAGCTTTAGTTGAATTCATACCTTTTACTTTTTTCTCCAGCAGTATATTATAGCATGATACAGCATTTTGAATTTTCAACAGTGACAAAAAATAGATTTATTCAATTTTGTACATTTATGTTCATTAAACATATATATGTGGTTATATAATCTATTTTAGAGTTATATTTCTATTTTTATGAATTATATTAAAATTTATTAATCATTATAGATTTTAAGCTATTACCTGAAGTGCCTAAATAATATAAAAGAAAGAAAACCAAAGAAAATAATTAAAATTTAAATATTTATGAATTTAGATGGGAACAATACTGCATCTAAATGCAGTGTATAACTTGAAATATAAGACTACAGACCTTTTAAATTCACAATATCACCAATATTTATAGTCATAAAAGCATCCTGGTTTCACAGATTAGCTGAATAATTGACACATGAATGGTGATTGTAACCTTTCTGGAAGAAGAAAGAGACTTCACTGAGACTAACTATTCTTATGAAGACTCTCCCCAAAGCTGTTTATTTTCTACTTAACTGAGATCAATTTGCATGTCATATCGTATATTTTTATGGCTTGAATTATTTAGTTTTTCCTCATTAACAAGTCTAGAACAAAATGGAGAGATGGCTCTGCTATTACAATATTTCATAGATAAGCACAATGATTTACATTTCAATATCCAGAAACAAAATAGTGCTATGCAGTACTTACTTATTTCAGTTCAGTGCAGATACAGTGAAGTAGTAAGAGGAACAACAAAAGACTCTAGTTTACACAAGGTTGAAGATGAAGATGAATTTTTTTATTGCTTTTTTGGCCTTATCCTCTATGCCCACACTCATACTACCACACACACACACACACACACACAGACACAAACACACACACACACACACACACACACACACACACACAAACAGTAAAAGCAGGGAAATAGAATAAAATCTAAATATAATATTGATAATTTGGAGAAAATTATCAATATTTCCTAGAGTGTAAAATAAATTGAAATATTCTCATTGACATTCTGAGATTTTTCTTATCAATTCAAGAATAAAATAAGTGTATGTATAGTATGTATGTATGTATATGCATATATACAGATAAGTGTTCATGTGTGTTGTGTGTATGTCTATGTGTATATATGTATATACCATCCCACAAAACTGTTACCTGATTTATGATTTCACAAAATCTATTATATCTGAGAAGGATGAGTAGTTACCTAGGTTTATCTTGTGTTGATGAATTAACAGTTTGTGTCTAAGCACTGTAAGGGTTGTAACTCACGTGATGGTGTATTAATACATCATCACCAAGTGAAGAGAGGACAGATACTAAATATTTGTTAAAAGCTTATTTTTGGCTATGAACTCATGTTCTAGGTAATTTGAATTTTTAATAATAAACCTCAGCCACACCTTTTCAGGTCTTACATGCTCCTTTTGATCAACAGACAATGAACAAGGTATGCTGTGGGTAATGATAAGAACATTGTTGGTGGGATTGCAGACTGGTACAACCATTCTGGAAATCATTCTGGAGGTTCTTCAGAAAATTGGACATTGCAATACCTGAGGACCCAGCTATACCTCTCTTGGGCATATACCCAAAAGATGCTACAACATACAACAAAGACATATGCTCCACTATGTTCATAGCAGCCTTATTTATAACAGCCACAAGCTGGAAAGAACCCAGATACCCTTCAACAGAGGAATGGATACAGAAAATGTGGTACATCTACACAATGGAATACTACTCAGCTATCAAAAACAATGACTTTATGAAATTCATAGGCAAATGGATGTAGCTGGAAAATATCATCCTGAGTGAGGTAACCCAATCACACAAAAATACACAGGGTATGCACTCATTGATAAGTGGATATTAGCCCAAATGCTCAAATTATCCTAGATGCACAGAACACATGAAACTCGAGAAGGATGACCAAAATGCAGATGCTTCACTCCTTCTTTAAAAGGGAAACAATAATACAGTTGGGAGGGGATAACGAGGCAAAGTTTAGAACAGAGACTGAAGAAACGCCCATTTAGAGCCTGCCCAACATGTGGCCCATACATATATAGCCACCAAACTTGATAAGATGGATGAAGCAAGTGCAGGCTGACAGGAACCACATGTAGATCTCTCCTGAGAGACACAGCCAGAATATTGCAAATATGTAGGCGAATGACAGCAGCAAACCACTGAACTGAGAACGGGATCCCTGCTGAAGCAATCAGAGAAAGGACTGAAAGAGCTGAAGGGGCTTGAGACCCCATATGAACAACAGTGCCAACCAACCAGAGCGTTCAGGGACTAAACCACTACCCATATACATGGACTGACACTGGGCTCCTATTGCATAGGTAGCAATGAATAGTCTAGTAAGAGCACCAGTGGAAGGGGAAGCCCTTGGTCCTGCCAAGGCTGGACCCCCAGTTAACAGGATTCTTGGGGGGGGGCAATGGAGGAAGGATGGTGAGGGGAACACCCATATAGAAGGGGATGGGGATGGGTTACGGGGATATTGTCATGAACCCGGGAAAGGGAATAACATTTGAAATGTAAATAAGAAATATCCAATTTAATAAAGATGAAAAAAAAGAATTAAGGCAATGGAAAGGTAAAGTGTGTCAAAAATGTAACAAAATGGTCTTTATGGAAAAACATTTCCATTTTCATCATGAAATACGAAAGACATGAGCTTCTAAAATAATGATGACATGCAGACCAAAACTCTGAGGGTCACATAAGGCAACAGTTAAAAAAAAACAAAAACAAAAACAAAAACAAACAAACAAAAAAAAACAAGAGGATAGTAGTGCCTCTGAGTTGGAAAAGTATCTATGGAGAAATAAGACAGGAGGACTTGTGAGTAGTGGGTGAGGAAAGGTAATGAATACTATTCTTGCCTTAGCAAGTGCCTAAAGAAGTCAGTACAAGATCTCAAGTAAGCAGCTGGGTTTAAGGGTTAGTAATTACAGGGTAATGATAAAGACATGAAGAATAATGCCACGACTCTGGCATTTCAACACTTAAGGTCAGATGACATTTTATTTTGAAGTAGACATCGTCTATCATGGTAGAATTGAGGCAGGTTGATTCAAGCTCCTTATGATTAAGGAGCTAGATTATCACAAGATTTTTAAGGCAGAAAAATCCAAAATGGTAATAGGATAGAACCACCATTACCAGAATGTAGCATCATATTGTGACATCCAGAAGACCAACTGAAAAGACTTCCATCGAGGATAAGGAAAGAATGGCCACCTAGAACTGCTTAGAGTTGGAGGACGATAGAATCTGATGCTCTTCACTGTATTGAATGTCATGTGTAGCTTCTATTCCTGGCAAAGAAAATATTCTGTAGCATCAGTAGTGAAAGTCTAGTTAGTAAAATGAGCATTAAAAAAGAATAAAGAGCACAAGTCTAGGCAACCATAAAGAAGTTTAATGGGACAAAAGTAGAGAAAGAGTCTCTGTGGAAATGAACACTACACTGATAAAGGGTTTTTTTTGGTAAATTAGGGGAAATTTCATATTTTCAACTGTGATGGTTAATGTTATTTGAAAGCTTCAGTATATTAAGAAAAGTACCTTAAAAACTGGTCAAGCATAACTTCCATGTATTTTTGTCAATGTGTCCAATAGAGATTGTAGTTGGCTGTGTACACTTAGAGAAGATTGTTATTCATGTGAATGGACATTATTGAATCTGCTGGATGTTGGTAGAAAACACAAATGGCACATCATAACCTCTACGAGCCTACCTGCTTGTAATGCTTTGAACTTACAAAGAGTCAAAATGGTGGCATTTGTTGTCTTCCAGGTTGTAGAGTGCTTGTAGTGGGCTGCACATTTCACTTCCATAGTTAATACCTTATATTATATATAAGGATTTTATATATGTATATATATCTATATCCTTTGTTTATTTCTCCATTATCTATATATGTTTCATTTATTTACTATCAATTTTTCTATCATCAATTCTTCATCCTCTATCTAATCTATCTTATATATATTTTCCACCTTATATCTATCAACCTTGAATATATTAACTATTATTTACTTATTACCTATCAATGAATCTATCAAACATTCATGAAATTTCCCTCTAACTACTTAGTCTACTATCAATTTATATCTATCTTCTATCTCTCTAGTTGTCTGTCCGTCTATATATTTAGGTATCACCAATATATTTATAACCTGTCATCTACCTATCAATTTGTCCATTTATTATAATGCTACACTTAATCTATCATATCTATATCACCTATCTCTCTACAATTTGTAACATATATATCCATTAGGTATAAACAATTTACTATCCAACCATCATCTCTATTTTCTAACCTATTGTATCGATCATCTATTTGTCTATCCTTCATATATCTATTACAGAATTATCTCCCTAATCATCATCTATCTACATCTATATAAATCATTCATTGCTTTTCTGCAAAATCCTAATATATTCTTTAAAATTCTACCTATATCATAATTGCTCTTTACTTTTCAAAACATAGTGTGTTGATTATTTGTTCCAAAATAATCCAGCAAAGTATGAACTCATGCAAGTTTTTGTCTTAGACATTTGCAGAGTGGCCAATAAACATAATTTGTGTTAATATTCACTTGTTTTATTTGTCTATCGATCTATCATCTATCTTCTACCTACTTGTTTAGTGTATGTATGTGTGTGTTTGTATGTGCATATATGTGTGAAGGTGTGTGTGTGTGTCTGTGTGTGTGTGTGAAGGTGTGTGTGTGTGTGTCTATGTGTGTGTGTGTGTGTGTGTGTGTGTGTGTGTGTGTGTGTGTGTGTACTGCCAAGCAAGTAGAGGGCTCTCCGGATTTCACAACATACATGAAGAAGTAAAAGACAAGTTGTGCTCTTTATCCCTTCAGAAGGATTTGGCAATTGAACTAAAGCTGTTTAACATGGTGGTCTGCACCTTTCTTTATGGAGCTATCTCAATATAGTTGTTACTTATATTTTTCTTATATAAAAGGTTAAAGTAAGTTATTTCCAATTATATTTCCTTAGCTCAAAAATATAAATGAATATATAGTAATACAATTTAGGAAATTACAGTATTTCTATATGAATACCATCTATACAGGCTCTGAGCATCTTTAGTTAAAAAGTGTGCAGTTCTGACAGAAACTCACAGATTCTTTGAATATGTGATTGGTCCCAATGGGACTAAGAAGAGAATGGTAAATCTGATGCAATTTACATATCATTCTTATAATTGACATAACAAGTATTTTTATTCTGTCAAATCAAATTTATTTCAAGAATCTTCAGCATCTACTAAGACAAACCTCAATAATTGATTATGTTTGCTTTCCTTTATCTACATCTACAGGTTTCAGGTTTATGAAAGTCTGGAATTGCTTGTTAAAAAGACATTGCAAAGGAAATGCATGTACTGCTAATTAATAACAAATGAATTATTTATGGACACCCACAATATTATTTAAATAACCCTTAAGTTAACAATGTTGTAGAATTAAATTTTAACTGGAGGCAGCCACAGTTTTCAGATTCAATGCAGATTTTTTATTATACTTTGTAAATAGAGAAATATAGAAATAGCTTTCTCATCCATGTTTTATCCTTCCTTTCTTGAGTTTTATGATATTTTTATGAGAGATCTATTTCTGATTTTTACACATGTGATAAATTCAGGTTGTGTATACATACTTTGGTTCCCCAAAAAATGTTTGTTACAACATTATATAATAGGTTTCTTTGTATAACGTGAGCTAGAGATAAAAAAAGCACATTCTTTTCTCTTTACTTTTTAAACTTTTAAGTATTTTAACTATGTAAAGGAAAATATTTTAGAATTAAACATCATGAAAAATGAGACATACATGGAGTATTTTAAAAATAAATAAAATTATGGGTGCTCATACAGTAAATATAATATGGCAAAAAATGAGAGCCATGTTCCTGAAATATCTTGACTTTACCAATTGTCATTTACTCTAAAAAAATACTTGCAAGTGAACATCCTTATCATTGAGAATCTATAACTGTTCTTTTCCAAGTCCTTTTTTACAGTGGTTATATTTGTTTAAATCCATCAAACTGTTACACTGAAGCTCACTTTTTTTTATTACCTTGAGTATTTCTTATTTACATTTCGAGTGTTATTCCTTTTCCCGATTTCCAGGCCAACATCCCCCTAACCCCTCCCCCTCCCCTTCTTTATGGGTGTTCCCCTCCCCATCCTCCCCCCATTGCTGCCCTCCCCCCCAACAATAACGTTCAATGGGGTTCAGTCTTAGCAGGACCCAGGGCTTCCCCTTACACTGGTGATCTTACTAGGATATTCAATGCTACCTATGAGGTCAGAGTCCAGGGTCAGTCCATGTATAGTCTTTAGGTAGTGGCTTAGTCCCTGGAAGCTCTGGTTGCTTGGCATTGTTGTTCATATGGGGGCTCGAGGCCCTTCAAGCTCTTCCAGTTCTTTCTCTGATTCCTTCAACTGGAGTCCTGTTCTTAGTTCAGTGGTTTGCTGCTGGCATTCGCCTCTGTATTTGCTGTATTCTGGCTGTGTCTCTCAGGAGAGATCTACATCCGGCTCCTGTTGGCCTGCACTTCTTTGCTTCATCCATCTTGTCTAATTAGGTGGCTGTATATATAGGGGCTAAATGTGGGGCAGGCTCTGAATGGGTGTTCTTTCTGTCTCTGTTTTAATCTTTGCCTCTCTATTCCCTGCCAAGGGTATTCTTGCCCCCCCCCCTATTTAACGTGTACTTTCCCTGTGCCATGTCTCTATCTTTTTTGTTTTTATTCTATTTTTTTTTAACTTGAGTATTTCTTATTTATTCCCCTTCCCGGTTTACAGGCCAACATTCACCTAATCCCTCCCCCTCCCCTTCTTTATGGGTGTTCCCCCTTTTAAAGAAGGAGTGAAGCAGGCTCTGAATGGGTGTTCCTTCTGTCTCTGTTTTAATCTTTGCCTCTCTATTCCCTGCCAAGGGTATTCTTGTTCCCCCTTTTAAAGAAGGAGTGAAGCATTCACATTTTGATCATCCGTCTTGAGTTTCATTTGTTCTAGGAATCTAGGCTAATTCAAGCATGTGGGCTAATAGCCACTTATCAATGAGTGCATACCATGTGTGTTTTTCTGTGATTGGGTTACCTCACTCAGTATGATATTTTCCAGTTCCAACCATTTGCCTATGAATTTCATAAAGTCATTGTTTTTGATAGCTGAGTAATATTCCATTGTGTAGATGTACCACATTTTCTGTATCCATTCCTCTGTTGAAGGGCATCTGGGTTCTTTCCAGCTTCTGGCTATTATAAATAAGGCTGCGATGAACATAGTGGAGCACGTGTCTTTTTTATATGTTGGGGCATCTTTTGGGTATATGCCCAAGAGGGGTATAGCTGGATCCTCAGGCAGTTCAATGTTCAATTTTCTGAGGAACCTCCAGACTGATTTCCACAATGGTTGTACCAGTCTGCAATCCCACCGACAATGGAGGATTGTTCCTCTTTCTCTGCATCCTTGCCAGCATCTGCTGTCAGCTGAGTTTTTGATCTTAGCCATTCTCACTGGTGTGAGGTGAAATCTCAAGGTTGTTTTGATTTGCATTTCCCTTATGACTAAAGATGTTGAACATTTCTTTAGGTGTTTCTCAGCCATTCGGCATTCCTCAGCTGTGAATTCTTTGTTTAGCTCTGAACCCCATTTTTTAATAGGGTTATTTGTCTCCCTGCGGCCTAACTTCTTGAGTTCTTTGTATATTTTGGATATAAGGCCTCTATCTGTTGTAGGGGAAGCTCACTTTCAATAGATCATCTAAGGAAAGATCACTCTTCTATCTAATCAATGTAGTAGCTGTTAGGATCTGTTATTTTTTTCTATTGACTTGTTCTTCCATCTTCTAAAATGATCTAGACTTTCTTCCTATTAGAAAGTGTGCCCAGCACTCAGTTTCAAATTCTAAGTCACATACGCCTCTTCAATGAATACTGCTAGCATTATTTTACTTCTTATGAATTGTGTTATTCTTCTTCTGTTACCTAGTGCAGATTCCTGGATGTCCTATGCACACTGCTTTATTCTCCTGTGGGTTGATCTGTGTGTTCTCACTCTGATTTGTAGGACAATATTTTCTGATGTTCTCCAATCCCTCTTGATTCTTTCTGCCTCTTATTCCAAAGGGTTCCCTGAGTCCTTAGAGAAGAGGCTTAATGGAGATATCCCAGTTATGGGTCAGTGTTCCAAGCTATCTAATTAGCTTCAGAAAGTCTATCTGTGGGTCTCCATATTTGTATCTGATCTGTTGCACAAACATGATTCTTTGATGATGGCTGATCAAGGCACTGATTGTATTTGTAAACTATGTGTCTAAACAGCAAGGTTATTTCCTAGATACACTCACCAATTTTGGGAGAATGCACCAAGCACATAAATATGTAGGCACTATTTCCTCCTTCATTTTCCTCAATGATGCTGTAATTTTAGAAAAATAGAATTGATCTTGTACCTAGCAGTCAAAGCAGAGAAAACAGAATCTACTCCCACTTACAAAAACATGCTGCAATTTAGTCAACCAAGGAAGCATCAAAAGAGAAGGAAGTAATAAAGATCAGGATTTCAACTGAACATTAACTCTGCTTCTTACTCAGGTTGTATGATTCATGATTCATTCCTTTTAAAAAGATTTACATATTTTGTTCTCTCTCTCTCTCTCTCTCTCTCTCTCTCTCTCTCTCTCTCTCCCCCTCTCTCTGTATGAATGTATGTGTGTGTGTGTGTGCACGTGCCTGCGTGTGTACATGTGCGTGTGTATGTGCATGTGAGTGCAGTGCTCCTGAAGGCCAGAGACTGAATTCCTTGGACTGGAGTTACCTGTGGTTGGGAATGAGTCACATATATAAAGAGAATCTTCTTCGGGCCCTCTTCAGTAGCAATACATAACCTTAACCACTCAAATATTCCCCATCCAAACCATGCCTTCTTACTGCATAATATTGTTAGGTATTATAGATATAATAATAGATGTAAAATATATTATTAAAATATAATAAATATAGATAATGATAGTTACCACAGTGACTTAACTTTTACTATTACGATGGGATTCCTGTATCAGTACTGTATTTTAATATTGTAGTTTTAAAAGACAAACTGGATTTTGGAGAAATGACTCAGTAGAAAATGTGCTCATTTATAAAAATGAGAACTAAGCTTAAATACACAGAACTCATGGAAAGTGGGAAGAGTATACTTTCAGTAATTCTAATTCTTGTATGCTGAAATTGAAAGTCAAGACAGAATAATCTCTGGAAGCTCCTGAGGCTGATACCCTGGAATATTTAACATGATAGAAAAAGAAAGAGAAAGAGAACCAACACCAAACAATGTAAAAGGAGAGGATGGCACCTGAGAATATCCTCTAACCTCTCTGCAAGAGGACCCTCCCCACATAAGTAAAAACCTTATATCATAAACACACACACACACACACACACACACACACACACACACACATGCACGCATGCACGCACACATGCACACATGCATGCACACACGTGCACATTATAAAGGCACAAAATTTTATGCATTTATGGACATTTGTTTCTTACAAAATACCTATAGATGTGTTCACTACATAAAATGATAATGCAATGACTGAATTTTGTAGAAGTTTATATGCTTTTTAAAGGCAGTGAAGCACTACTTCATCGCAGCAGTGAAATAAAGCCTTTTAGACTCCAAAAGATAAACATGAATTTGAGTGCTCAATACTCAATATAGTATACTATCTGCTTCTTGTTATATAAATTCTCAAGAATACATTTCTAGTATCCGGTACATAGTCTCACTGCAGTAACTATAATACATATATACTGCTTCATATATATTCTAAGTAAATGCATATATGCACATATATAAGCAATATAGTTACAATCTCAGGTTCTATAGATTATGATCATAACAATAGGCTTTTGTCCCTTTGAAATTAATAATTATTTATTTTGCATCCACAAAGCAGTTCCTCCCTTCTCCCAATATCCTTTCATATACATTCTCCTCCCATTTTCTCCTCACTTTCTCCAAGGGAAGAGGAAGCCCTGCCCCCTACATATCCACTTCTGGTCTGTAAGTCAGTGTATGACTAGGCTCATCCTCTCCCACTGAGGCCATAGATGTTGACCCAGGTAGGGGAATGGGATACATGGGTGGGTAACAGATTCAGGGACAACCTTGCTTCAGTCGTTGGGGAACCTGAATGAAGATCAAGCTGTACTTATTCTATGGGCATGGGGCATAACTCCATCTCATGCCAACTCTGGTTGGTTTGATTCAATTCCATTGATCAACTTGTATCTTTCTATACTAACACAATGTGGGTTTTATTGCTATTGTTCTGTAATACAGATTGAAGTCAGGGAAGGTGATGACCCCAAAGGTGAATTTATTGTATATGTTTGGTCGAGCTATCCTGCTTTTGTTTTCATTTCATTTTATATTTTTTCTGCATATGACATTGAGAATTATGTTTTGAAAGTCTATAAAAATTGTGTTTAAATTTCAATGGGAATTTCATTGAATCTGTAGATTGCTTTTGGTGAGATGGTTATTTTTACTGTGTCAATCCTATTAATCCATGAGACTGGGAAATCTTTCCATCTTCTGATACCTTCCTTAGTTTATTTATTTTCAGGGATTTGAGGTTCTTACAAGAAGATATTTTATATTATTTATTGTGAAGAGTGTTGTTTCCCTAATTTCTATCTAGGCCCAGTCATCATTTGCATAAAGGAAGGATACTGATTTTTAATTACTTATTTTCCAGCCACGTTGAAGAAGATCTTTACTAGCCAGAGAAGTTCTTTGGTAGAATTCTGGGACCAGTCCTGTATACTATTAGTCATGGATTGAATATGCTTGGCCCAGGGAGTGGCACTAAGTGGAGGTGTGGCCATTTTGGAATAGATGTATCACTGTGGGCATGTGCTGAAAACTCTTACCCTAGCTGCCTGGAAGTCTGTCTTGCACTAGCAGCCTTCAGATGAAGATGTAGAACACTCAGCTCTGCCTGCACCATGCCTGGGTGGATACTGCTATGCTTCCGCCTTGATGATAATGGACTGACCAACCCAACCTGTAAGACCTCTAAGTATATGTTGTCCTTTATCAGACTTGCTTTGGTCATGGTGTCTGTACACAGCAGTAAAACTCTAACCAAGACTCTATCGTGTTATATTCTTTCTTTCCCATTTGTATCCCCTTGATCTCCTTTTGTTGTCTTATTGCTCTAGGAAGAGCTTCAAGTATTGTGTTGATTATAGGGAGAGAGTAGTCAGCATTTGTCCTCGATTTTGATGGAATTGATTTAAGATTCTATACACTTAATTTGCTGTTGGCTATTGGCTTGCAGCATATTACTTTTATTATGTTAAAGTACGGGCAATGCACCAGGGATGTATCCATAACTTGACTCATGAAGGGGTGCTAGATTGTGTCAATGGCTTTTTCAGCATATTATGAGATGATCATGTTATTTTTCCTTCATTTTGTTTATCTCATAGACCATGTTGATAGATTTTTGTATATTGAACCTTCCTATATTCCTGGGATGAAATTTGCTTAACCATGGTGAATTAAGTTTTTCATGTGTTCTTGAATTTTGTTTGCATGTATTTTATTCATAATTTCTGCATAGATGGTCATAAGAGAATTTGGTCTGAAATTCAATGTCTTTGTTGAGCCTGGGTGTTTCTTTAGGTGTCAGGGTGATTCTGGCAAGTTTGGGGATGTTCTTACTGTCTGCATTTTATGAAATTGTTGGAGGAGTCAATACTTTCTTTGAAAGTATGGTAGAATAACATCTGGTTCTGGGCTATTTTGGGGGAAGCGGTGAGAGAACTTTAATAAGGGTTTCAAATTTATTAGGGGTTGCAAGATTATTTAGATAGTTTATCTGATCTTGATTTAACTTTGATACTTGGTATCTTTCTAGAAAATCATGGATTTCAGTTTATTTTCCAATTTTCTTGAGTAAAGCCTTTTGAGATAAGACCTAATGATCCTTTCACTTACTTAATTGTCCATTGGAACACCTCCTGTTTCATTTTGGATCTTGTTCATTTGGGTACTGTCTTTCTATATTTTAGTTAGATTGGCTAAAGTTTCATCTATCTTGTTGATTTTCTCAAAGAGCTCTTGGTTTCATTGATTCTGTATTGTTCTCTTTGTTTCTAATTGATTGATTTCAGCTTCGAGTTTATTTCCTTTGACCTACTCCTCATGGGTGAGTTTACTTCTTTTTTCTTAGTGATTTCAGGTCTACTTTTAAATCAATTATATGAGAACTCTCTGATATTTTTATGAAGGCACTTCGCATGATGAAATTTCATGCACCTCTCAGCACCATTTTCATTGTGTTCCATAAGTTTTCCTGCTGTGCCCTCAATTTCATTGGATTCTTGAAAGTATTTCATTTCTTTATTTCTTCCCTGGCCCAGAAAGTCTTTCATTTCTTAATTTTTTTCCCTGACCCAGTAATCACAGAGTAGAGAGTTCTTCAGTTTCCATGAATATGTAGAATTTCTGTTTTTTCTGTTGTTGAATTCCAGGTTTAACCCATGGTGATCTGATAAGATACATGGAATTATAGTAATTTTAGTTTATCAGTTGAGGGTTGCTTTATGATTGAGTATATATTCAATTTGGGAGAAGGTTCAGGGAGTTGGTGAAAACAAGAATGTATTATAGATAGCTTTTTGGACCATTTACTCAAAACCTCTGTTAGTTTTCTCTCCTTTTCTGCTTGGTTTCTGTCTCAATGACCTGTCTTTGGTGAAAGTCATGTGTGGAAGTTTCCCACTATTAATTTGTTGTGTTTGATGTGTAATTTAAGCTTTAGCAATGTTAATTTTATTAATGTGGGTGCCGTTGTATTTCATAAATGTTTAGAATTCAGAAGTTCTTTTGACAGAATTTTTCCATTGCTAAGTACAAATATTCTTCCTTGAATCTTGATTACGATCAGTTGAGAGTCTATTTTACTAGCTATTAGAATGGCTGCTCCAGTTTGTTTCTTCGATCTGTTTGCTTGTAAGATGTTTTTCCAGCCCCTTTCTCTGAGGTAACAGCTATCATTGTTGCTGAGATATGTTCCTTGATTATAGGAGAATTAATGGTCATGTTTACACATCCATTCTGTTAAGCTGTATCTTTATGTTGGAAAATTAAGCCCACTGATGTTGAGAGAAATTAATGAGCAGTGTTTGTTAGTTTCAGTTATTTTGATTTTTGATGTGGTAGTATGTTAATGAGTGAGTGTGTGTGTGTGTGTGTGTGTGTGTGTGTGTGTGTGTATGTGTGTGTGTTTTGGTTTTAATGTTGCAAAATTATTTATATCTTTTGTTTTCTTCATTATACTTAGACTCATTTGGTTAGAGCTTTCCTGCTAGTTGAAATTTTGTTTTGTCTTGGATTATCTTGATATCTCCATCTATGATGGTTGAAAGTTTAGCTGCATGTAGTAGTAGTCAAGGTTGACAACTGTAGTGTCATGTGGCCCTTCTAGTCTGGGTCTCTGAGTTTCTGTTGAGAAATCAGGCATAATTTTTATAAGTCTGCCTTTAAATGTTATGTCCCCCTTCCCCTTGCAGCTTTTAATATTTTTTCTTTGTTCTTCACATTTGGCGTTTTTATTAGTATGTGACAAGTGAATCTTCTTGTCTATTCCAGTTTGTTTGTTGTTTAGTAATTTTCTTGTACATTTATAGGTACCTCATTCTTTAGATTAGGGACATTTTCTTCTATGATTTTGTTAAAAATATTTCCTGGGCCTTTGAGATGAGGAATCTTTGCCTTCTACAATTTCTATTATTACTATGGTTGATCTTTACATAATGTCCAAAATTCCTGGATGTTTTGTGCCATGAACTTTTTAGCTTTAGCATTTTCTTTGACTTATATATCAATTTCTTTTATGATATCTTCTATGTATGTTATTCTCTCTTCTGGCTCTCTTATTGCGTTGGTGAGGCTTATGCCTCTAGTTCATATTCTTTTTAAGTTATATTTATTTCACTTCATGGATGGTATTATTCATATCATTCACCTCTTTGATTGTATTTTCTCATATTTCTTTACATTTATTCATTTTATCTTTAATGGCATATAGCTGTTCAAATGCATTTTCTATAATTTAGAGATTTATTAATTTCCCTACAAAATATCTCTATCATCTTTATAAGATTGGATTTCAAATTGTATATATATATATATATATGTATAAATCCAGGGTTTGCTCTAGTAGGATAGCTGTGCTCTGGCAGTAGCATATGGTCCTGGTTCTTGTTAGTTGTGTGCTTGTGCTGTTCTTTAGCCATCTGATTTCCCTGGTATTGGCTGGATGATCTGATGTCAGCAGGACTCACTGGGAAACCCAAGGTGAGGGAGCCTTAGGCCAGACAATGGCGATCCTGAGGGACCTGACTCTCCTAGCTGTAACTCAAGTTGACCTGACTCTCAAGGGATTTTTACAACAGTATTTCGAGCTGCTTGTTCTTTAAGCTCCTGGAAGTCACCACATGAGATTCAAATTTTCTTGGGGTCACCCATCTCCCCTCCTGACAGGAAGACCACCTCAGTGCCAGATAACAAATGTAAGTGAACCATGTGCAACTCACCTGGCAGGTACGGCTCAGGCTTTTTTCTTAAGGACATCTAATCATAATCACTCCAATCAACTTGATCATATTTTATATTAAATATATTATTTTTTCTTTTGAACACTTTCTATTTAATTATACACTGTTACTTCCCCTGTTAATTTTTAAGTTATTTTTGAGAACTTCATAGAAAAATACTATATTTAACATTATTTCCATTTCTCTCTGTATCCATCTTTGTCTCTGTCTCTATCTCTCTGTCTCTCTGTCTCTTACTCCTCACATACATATATACATATAACATACATACATACATACACACACATACACACACACACATACACACACACTACTGCATTCCTTTATTGTCTTTGCTTAGGTCTGACTTCTTAGAATTCGATAACATATCAGCAGACTAATTCAAAATAAATTGGATTCTTCCTCTCTCAACAGTCATTAAATGGTTGAATCTCTTCACTTAGGGGAAGGACATTAAAAGATTTCCTCCATCATAGTTGACATTTCAACTGGTATGTCATTGTGCAGATTTTGTTTAGGCAGCCATATTGTCAAGATTTCATGAGTGAGGTTTTTAAGTCATACATTGAAGAAACGACTCCTTTGGTTGTCACAATCTTTTCACCACTTCTTCTGTGATATTCTCTGATCCATAGGTATATGGTTTATATTATAGGTATGATAGCAAGCTTGGTTCTCCATGATTGGTTTTTCTTTGCATTTTGGAAGCTGTTGCTGTAGTCATCTTCATCAACTTTAAAATGTTGTGATGTCAAGGTAAAAGTATACTATCTGTGTTCTTAAGGATAGCTATTAAAAATACAATTTGAGATTATATTTCTTTGGGAAAATGAAAGTAGATTATCTTCTCAGTTACATAGTCTTATCAGTTACAGGCAGTTTGCTAGATTCACAGCACCAGGTATTAATTGTTTCATATTGATCTGGTTTTAAGTTCAAGTAGAAAGCTCCTTGATGTGTTCTATGTATAATTCCCAGAGTTGCACTACTGGAGATATATTATGATGCTGAAAATTTTTGTCATTTGTAGGCACTATAGCTTTGTGGAACTATGGATTCATTTTTTCCTTTGACAGCTTACATATCTATTTCAGATATGGTAAGAATTCTTAAGGAGTAATCTTCTAGTCAGTTACAACTGACTACCTTCAAGCCCTGTTTCTGAGCTGTATGCTAATTTCAGCAATAGGATTTTATTTTAAGCTTTACAAGTTAATCAATTTTAACAGCAATGTCCTATGCTATGTTGGGAGTCTCTTTTTTTTTTTTTTTTTTGAGAATCAAATTTTTTTTTTTATTAACTTGAGTATTTCTTTTTTTTTTTTTTTTTTTTTTTTTTTTTTTTTTTTTTTGGAGCTGGGGACCGAACCCAGGGCCTTGCGGTTGCTAGGCAAGCGCTCTACCACTGAACTAAATCCCCAACCCCTACACTGAGTATTTCTTATATACATTTCAAGTGTTATTTCCTTTCCCGGTTTCTGGGCAAAATCCCCCTCCCCCCTCCCCTTCATTATGGGTGTTCCCCTCCCAACCCTCCCCCCATTGCCGCCCTCCCCCCATAGTCTAGTTCACTGGGGGTTCAGTCTTAGCAGGACCCAGGGCTTCCCCTTCCACTGGTGCTCTTACTAGGATATTCATTGCTACCTATGGGGTCAGAGTCCAGGGGGAGTCTCATTAACTTTTGAAATAACAGTTAACTGTAAGGGAGGTTTCCCATGACATGGTATGATTTTTTTATGGCTTTGTTGTTTTTTCTGTTTGTTGTTGTTTTATGTCTATGGTTCTTGTAGTGACTATTGTGACACGTGGTATAGTTTTATTCAAATGTGAGTTTACCTATAGACACATAGGTATAAACATATATTTACACATATATTATATATAGTTTAAATAAGCATAATCTGTTTCATTATGGATTTTCCAAACATCTGTATCATTATTTATCATTTCTTTGTCTATCTCCCTCCATATTGTTTTCCTACACACATCCTAGTTAAAACTATCCTACTCATTCTTCTCATCTCTCCTCCATAGCAGCATAAATTTTTGACTGGATTTGTTTTTATCTTTTTAGTCTGTTTCTTTTATATCCTAAATTTTACACTTCAGTGAGATGTTTGGCTGGTGGACATTTTTTTTTTATTCTTGTAGCAGCTTTGTTACAGGATGGATAGTTTCCAATGTTCTACATAAACTTAAATTTAGTGAAATCCCACTTGTGAATTGTTCATCTTATTTTATGAAGCTCAGGGGTCCACTTCAGCCATTGCCTACTACTTCTTTCTATGTACTAAAGTTTATTCTCATTTTTCTCTAGGAAATTCAGAGATTTGGATATTTGTTGAGGTTCTTGACCAATTCAGAGTAGATTTAGTAAAGGGTGAGAGACTCTTATCTAGCATCATGTCTAAGAGTAGAGATCTAGTTTTCTCAGCCTCTTTATCTGAAGAAATTCCTTCTCTTTAAAATTTGTTTTTCTTTTTGCATCATTGTCAAAACTTAAGTAGATTATGTTTCATGGATGGAAAAGTTAAAATGATACCTAATATTGAAATGGGAGTTAAATGTGTATGCAATTATCCAATACCTAGGACAGATTCTGACTTATACATTTTAGGTTTGATGCTACAAGGAATACAATATAAAATATTTTTTAAAAAATTCAGAATTAATTAGATGTTACTCAATTAAGGCATCACAAACATAGAAGTTTAAGGTAAGGAATGAAAAAATGTCAAAGATAAAGTTCTATGAACTTTAGCAAACATGGCGCAAACAAGTTTGATGATGGAACATTGTAACCCAAATATTTGGTGCTGTTGTTATCTGGGACAATATAGCGATAATAGAAAATGGAGATTGAGGAAAGTTTCTTATGATTAATTATTTTAATTTTGTGCTGAGTGTCAGTGTGTGTGTGTGTGTGTGTGTGTGTGTGTGCGTGCGTGCATGAGTGTGTGCGTGTGGTTATGTGTGTATGTGTGTGTGCCTGTGTGTATGTTTGTGTTACACGTGGCATATTGAGTTATGAAGAACAGTATACTAACTTTGATGTAACGTTTCTGTGAGCCACTCAAGAGTGTTAATTAATTTGTTCTGTATACAACAGGATGAAAATATCAAAAGTTAAGGACAGGCTGGAAATAGAAGAATAAATTTTTTATTCTGTCCTTTTAGGAAATGAAGGAATGGATTATGAGATATCAAACTGTTTCTGTTTTTAGTTTACTTTGCTAATGGAAAAGATATATTCAACATTTGTAACTAACTGCTTTCATCAAAGGTTGCACTAGACAATTTTATCTCTATTTCCCATTACTATTTCAGGAGGCAGTGTTTTCATACACATGACTACATCCTTGAGGGATTGATGAATATCCAAGATGCTGATTTTGAGTTAAAACTTTGAAAGTGAATGTACCCATTCTTGTTATTTTCCTCTCTAATTTCCCATAGTGAAGATGATTTTTACTACCATATTCTTCCTTCATGTTTACCAAGTCTGCTCTGGTCTGATTATTGAGTATGTTTTATTATTATACTTCAAAACTGTATTTCCATTAGACACTGGTCCAAATCCTATGTTACCAATGCTAGATATGACACAGAAAATAAATCATTCCACATCCCATGCAACCCTCTAAATTAAGTGGGCTGTCTTTCATTGCCATCTATCACAACACACACACACACACACACACACACAATTAGTAATTTGTTCTAGGAACTAAACATAATTATACCAAATGACTTTTATGTCTAAAGATTCTTAACTATAATCATATTTACACTCTCATTAAAGTAGCACATTTCAGACATTAGGTATTTCCTAGGCATATCTAATTTTGTAATATTTTTCCTACTTATTTACTTTATATCTCAGTAGCAGCAGAACCCTCATCTTGTCCCAGATTTACCCTTGTAACCCCCATCCCCATTAACATCTGGCTTTCTTCACAAAAAAGGAAAACCATCTCTTCCATACCACCCTACTCAGAGATGTCTAGTAGGACTAAGAACCTCCTTTCCCACTGAGACCCAATCATGCAATCCAGGTATGGGAAGAAGATACAATGGCAACAAAGTCAGAGATAGACTCTGCTCCATTTGTTAGGGTATCCTCAAAAAGACCAAACTGTATGTCTGCTACAAATGTGTAGGTGACCTAGTTCCAGCTCCTGCATGGTCTTTGGTTTGTGGTTCAGTCTCTGTGAGCCTCCCATGGGCCCAGGTTAGTTGATCTGTAGTTGTACTTGTGGTGTCCTTGATAGCTCTGGCTCTCTCAATTCTACCCCACCACCTTCCAAAAAAATTCCCAAGTTCCACTTGGTATTTAGCAATGGGTCTCTCTGTGTCAACCCCCTGCTAGATGAAGCCTCACAGGAGTATAGCAGAGTACCATTAATAGTTCAGGAGCTGGCTCTCTCCCATGGGTTTGTTCTCAAATTGGGCAATCATTGGCTTGCTGTGCCCTCAGTCTTTGCTCCATCTTTATTCATGTATATCTTGTAGGCTGGACACATTTTGGGTTGAAGGTTTTGAGGGTGATTTCATGTCATCTTTCTTCCACTATAAGTCCTGCCTGGCAGAAAGAGTTGGCCACTTCAGTCTCTATATCTCATACTAGTAGGAATCTCAGCTAGTGTAACCCCAAAGACATCCCATAGTCATACCCTAGTGTTTCTGTACCTACATAATCACCGAAGTGTTGTAAGTGTGAGTTATGCATGAGTCAAAATCTGATCCAAAATAAAACCACAAAATAATTGGAATATTAAGGCTAGAGCATATCTAAGAGAATAATTCGCTTCTATAGTACTTGATATATTTAATATTTTGGAAGTGTGTGTTCTTGTAGAATGAACTTTAAAAAAACTGGATAATGAGCATTGTTTCATGCAAAAAAGAACATTCACAATCAGGTATGCATCAGGTATGCACCTTTTCTAGTGGTGAACATTACTGGGCCTTTGATCACTGTTGAAGTCTTGGCAACCAGTAAGACTTAGTTTACATTCTTACTAGAGAGACTCCAATTTCTGTTTCTCGGAAAGCCGAAATAAATTCTCAGAACATGGAAAATTTTTAAAGCCTTTTATTGTAAGTATTGGAAGGAGAACCCCATTAAGTTTTCTCCTTGATTTAAATGAGTTAGTGTGGCATACAAGAGATCATGTTTCCATTTTGAACATGGAACTCACAGATGAACAGGTCATAACAAACTGAATGCTTAAAGTTTGATAGCCAGAAAAATCTGGCAATAAATAGTCCCATTAAATTTTAGCACAAACTGTTCATGTTGACAAAAAGACTGAGCCACAGCAGATACCACATAAAGGAGGGCTCATTATTTTACAGCTGATCAAGGTTGTAGTGATGTGGAAGAAAGGCTGGTTTTGGATATAAAGTTATTCAAACAAATCAGTAGCCTTCTTCTACTGAAAGGATAAAGAGGCTGAAAAAGAAATTAGGAAAATGACGCCCTTCACAATAGTCACAAATAACTTCTATACCTCAGTGTAACTCTAAACAAGCATGTGAAGTATCTGTATGACAAGAACTTCAAGTCTCTGAGGAAAGAAATTAAAGAAGGTCTTGGAAGATAGAAAGATGGCCCATGCTCATGGATTGGCAAGATTAATATAGTAAAAATGACCATTTTGCCAAAAGCAATCTACAGATTCAATGCAACCCCCATGAAAATTACAATTCGATTCTTCAGAGTTAGAAAGAGAATTTGCAAATTAATTTGGAATAACAAAAAAACCCAGGATAGTAAAACTATGCTCAAAAATATAAGCACTTCTGGGGGAATCACCATCCCTGATCTCAAGCAGTATTACAGAGCAATAGTGATAATAACTGCATGGTATTGTTACAGAGACAGGTAGGTAGATTAATGGAATATAATTGAAGATCCATAAATGAACCCACACACATAAGGCCTTGTGATCTTTGACAAAGGAGCTAAAACTATCCACTTGAAAAAAAGATAGCGCTTTCAAAAAATAGTGCTGGTTCAACTGGAGGTCAGCATGTAAATAGATACAAATAGATCCATTCCTATCTCCTTGTACAAAGCCCAAGTACAATTGGATCAAGGACCACCACATAAAACCAGATACTCTTAAACTAATAGATGAAAAATTGGTAAAGAGCCTGGAACACATGGGCACTACAGAAAATTTCCTAAACAGAACACCAATGGATTATGCTCTGAGATCAAGAAAAAACAAATGGGATCTCAAAAAATTGCAAAACTTCTGTAAGGCAAAGGACACTCTCATTAGGACAAAATGGAAACCAACAAACAAACTGGGAAAAGATTTACCAATTCTACATCCAATAGAGGGCTAATATCCAATATGTACAACGAACACTAGAAGTTAAACTCCAGAGACACAAATAACCCTATTAAAAAGGGGTAGAGGCTAAAACAACAATTCTCAGCTGAGGAATATGTAATGCTTGAGAAGTACCTTTAAAAATGTTCAACATCATTAGTCATTAGGGAATGCAAATCAAAAGAACTTTGAGATTTTACCTCACAGCAGTCAGAATGGCTGAGATCAAAAACTCAGGTGACGACAGATAGTGTCAAGGATGTGGAGAAGGAGGAACATTCCTCTATTGTTGGTGGGAATGCATGCTGCTACAACAACTCTGGAAATCAGTCAGGAGGTCTCAGAAAATTGGACATAATACTACCTGAGGACCCAGCTATACCACTCCTGGCTATATACCCAAAAGATACTCCAACATATGACAAGGGCACATGCTCTACTATGTTCATAGCAGCCATATTTATAATATCCAGAATCTGGAAAGAACCCAGATGCCCTTCAACAGAGGAATGGATACAGAAAATATGGTACATCCACACAATAGAATAGCTAATAGCTATAAAAAATGACTTTTGAAGAAGCTAGAATATATCATCTTGAGTGAGGAAACCCAATCACAAAAAGTAAAACAAACCCATACATGGGATACATGTGCTGATAAGTGGATATTAGCCCAAAAGCTAAAGTTACCGAAGGTATAATCCACAAACATATGAAGGTCAAGAAGAAAGATGACCAAAGTGTGGATGTTACAGTCCTTCTTAAAGGGGGAACAAAACTATTCATAGGAGGGGATATGAAGACAAAGTTTGGAGCAGAGACTGAAGGAATGGCCATTCAGAGCCTGCCCCACCTGTCGAGCCATCCCATAATTACAGCCACAAAATCCAGACAATGTTGCTGAGGCCAAGGAGTGCACACTGACAGGAGCCTGATACAGCTGTTTTCTGTGAGAATCTGCCATGTCGCTTCTATCTCTGTCCCGCAGAAAGGAGCGACAACACAGCGTTCTTCTCAAAGCAGTTTATTCAGGAACCTTACAGCATGCAAGCAGGAATCTTTCTTTTCTTTTCTCTCTCCCTCTCTCTCTCTCAGCCCCCGAGCACACTCCCTTATATCCTCCCTCAACTCAGCCTCCTCAGTCCAGACTGTGTAATCTCAGTTCATAGGTCCACATCACATGGCCTGATCTTGTGTCATGGTGTGCCTGCACAGCTCTCACAATGGACGTGGCTAGTTTCAGGTGTGTGAGGAAGTCAGGTGCTAGTCATGAGACTTAGCTGCAGTCCTGGGCGCCATCTTGGGACTGCCGCCACACCTGCTCCCCACACTGCCAGAGCATGATAAATACAGAGGGAATGCTAGCAACCAACCATTGAATTGAGATCAGAGTCCCCATTAGAGCAGTCATAGAAAGGACTGAAAAGCTGAAAGGGCTTGTATCGCCAAAAGAACAAAAATACCATCCAACTAGAACTCCTGGGGAATAAACCACCATCCAAAGAATACACATGAACTGACCATGGCTCTGGCTGCGTATGTAGCAGAAGATGGCCTTGTTTGGCACCAATGGGAGGAGAAGCTCTTGGTCCTGCCAAGGGTTGGCGCTCCAATACAGGAGAATGTCAAGGCTGGGAGGAGAGAAGGGGTAGATGGGTGGGAGAGAACACCCTCATTGAAAAATGGGAAGGGGCGATGGGATAGGGGATTTATGGATGGGAAACAGGAAAGGGATTAACATTTGAAATGAAAATAACAAAATATTCCATGAATAAATAAATAATCATAACAATTTGATAACCAATTAGCATCTAAAACAAATAATAGCTCAATTTTACTCCATTATGTAATTGTACCACATTTTCTCTAAACATTCCAGATGTTGAAGGACATCTGGGTTCTTTCTAACTTCTGATTATTATAAAGAAGGCTGCTATGAACCCAGTGGAGCATGTGTCCCTGTATCTTGGCACATCTTTTAGGTGTATGCCCAGAGTACTATAGCTGGGTCCTGAGGTATAATACTTTTCTGAGGACCCTCCAGACTGATTTCCAGAGTGGTTGCAACAGCTTGGAATTCCACTAACAATGGAGGAGTGTTTCCACATCCTTTCGAGAATTCATTTTCACCTGAATTTTTGATCTTAGTCATTCTGACTGGTGTAAGGTGGAATCTCAGGGTTGTTTTAATTTGCGTTTCCCTGGTGACTAAGGATGTTGAACATTTCTTTAAGTAACTTCTCTCTCTTTCTCTCTCTCTCTCTCTCTCTCTCTCTCTCTCTCTCTCTCTCTCACACACACACACACACACACACACACACACATTTGGATATATTTATGTGCATTTCAAATGTAACCCTTTCCTGGTTTCCTGGTCATTAGCCCCCATCCCATCCCCCACTACTTCTTCTATAAGGGGCTGCTGCTTCACCAACCATCCCCCATTCCTGCCTAACCTTAACCCCTGGACACTGACCTGCACTGGTGTGTCCAGCCTTAGCAGGACCAAGGACTTCTCCTACCTTTGGTGCCCAACAAGGCCATCCTCTGGTACATATGCAGCTGGAGCCATTGGTCTGTCCATGTGTATGTAATCTTTGGATAGGGGTTTAGACTCTGGGAGCTCTGGATAGTTGATATCGTTGTTCTTATGGGGTTCCAAACCACTTTAGCTCCTTCAATCCTTTCTCTAATTCCTCCAAAGGGGAGCCCATTCTCAGTTCAATTGTTTATTGCTAGCATTCTCCTCTGTATTTGTCACGTTCTGGCTACTGCTATCAGGAGAGAGCTATATCAGGATCCTGTCAGCATGTACTTCTTGGTTTCATGGATATTATCTAGCTTTGGTAGGTATAGTGGGCTATATACCCAGGTGGAGCAGCCTCTAAATGGCCATTCCTTCAGTCTCTGCTTCAAACTTTGATTTCATATTCCTTCCTATGAATATTTTTGTTCCCCTTATAAGACTGAGTGGAGCACCCACACTTTGGTCATTCTTCTTGTGCTTCATGTGGTCTGTTAATTGTGTCTTGGATAATTTGAGCTTTTTGGCTAATATCCACTTATCAGTGAATGCATACTATGTGTGTCTTTTTGTGATTGGGTTACCTCACTCAGGATGATATTTTCTAATTCCATCCATTTGTCTATGAATTTCATGAAGTCATTGTTTTTAATAGCTGAGTAGTACTCCATTGTGTAGATGTACCACATTTTCTGTATCATTCCTCTGTTGAAGGCATCTGGGTTCTTTCCAGCTGTTGGAAATACAGGACTGCTATGAACAGAATGGACCGTATGTCTTTCTTGTATGTTGGAGCATCTATTGCCACCTGAGTTTTGATCTTAGCTATTCTGAGAGGTGTGAGGTGAAATCTCAGTATGATTTTGATTTCCATTTCCCCGATGACTAAGGATGTTGAACATTTCTTTAAGTACCTTCTCAATCATTCAGTATTCCTCACCTGAGATTTCTTTGTTTAGCTCTGTATACTATTTTTAATAAGATTATTTGATTCTCTGGAGTTTACATTCATGAATTCTATATATAAATATATATCCTTTGCTGTACAAAAGTTTTGTAATTTTATGAGGTTCCATTTGTTGACTCTTGATCTTAGAGTATAAGCCATTGGTGTTCTTATTTTCTCTTGTGCCTATGTGTTCGAGGCTCTTTTCCACTTTCTCTTTTATTAGTTTCTATGTATCAGTTTTTATGTGGGGGTCTTTGATCTACTTGGACTTGAACTTTGTATAAGGATATAAGAATGTCTTGATTTACAGCCAGAATACAGCAAATACAGAGGCGAATGCCAGCAGCAAACCACTGAACTGAGAATAGGTCCCCTATTGAAGGAATCAGAGAAAGAACTGGAAGAGCTTGAAGGGGCTCGAGACCCCAAAAGTACAACAATGCCAAGCAACCAGAGCTTCCAGGGACTAAGCCACTACCTAAAGACTATACATGGACTGACCCTGGACTCTGACCCCATAGGTAGCAATGAATATCCTAGTAAGAGCACCAGTGGAAGGGGAAGCCCTGGGTCCTGCTAAGACTGAACCCCCAGTGAACTAGTCTATGGGGGGAGGGCGGCAATGGGGGGAGGGTTGGGAGGGGAACACCCATAAGGAAGGGGAGGGGGGAGGGGGATGTTTGCCCGGAAACCGGGAAAGGGAATAACACTCGAAATGTATATAAGAAATACTCAAGTTAATAAAAAAAAAAAAAGAATGTCTTGATTTGCATTCTTCCCCATGCCGTCCTCCAATTGAACTAGCACCATTTGTTGAAATGCTGTCTTTTTCCATTGGATGATTTTTGCTCCTTTATCAAAGATCAAGTGACCATAGGTGTGTGGGTTCATTTCTGTCTCTTCAACTCTATTCCATTGATCTACCTGCCTGTCTCTGTACCTGTACTAGAAAGTTTTTTTTTGTACCAATTACTCTGTAAGAGAGCTTAAGATCAGGGGATTGTGTTTTTATATGATGGGTAGAGAGTTTTGGTCGATGTCCAATTCTAGTATTTCTGAGAACGCAATCTGTGGTGAATCAACTAACTATTTCACATTTTTAAAGCAAGAGCATCAAACAAAAGTGTTAAATTGGACATTTTACTACCTGAGGACCCAGCTATACCACTCCTGGGCATATACTCAAAAGATGCTCCAACATACAACAACGACACATGCTCCACTATGTTCATAGCAGCCTTATTTATAATAGCCAGAACCTGACAAGAATCCAGATGCCCTTCAACAGAGGAATGGATTCAAAAAATATGGTACATCTACACAATAGAGTACTACTCAGCTACTAAAAACAATGACTTTATGAAATTCATAAGCAAATGGAAGGATCTAGAAAATATCATCCTGAGTGAGGTAACCCAATCACAGAAAAACACATTTGGTATGTACTCATCGATAGGATATTAGCCCCAAACCTCGAATTACCCAAGATGCAATCCACAGACCACAGGAAGCTCAAGAAGAAGGATGACCAAAACGAGGATGCTCCCACTCCTTCTTAAAAGTGGAATAAATATCCATAGGAGGGGATATGGAAGCAAAATTTAGAGTATCAACTGAAGGACCGGCCATTAAGAGCCTGCCCCACATGTGGCCCATATATATACATACGGCCACTAAAACTAGATAAAATTGATGAAGCTAAAAAGTGCATGCTGAAAGGGACTGGATATAGATTTCTCCTGAGAGACACATCCAGAACATGTCCAATACTAGAAGTCAATGCTAGCAGCAAACCACCGAACTTAGAACAGGACCCCCTTTGGGGAAATTAGAGGAAGGATTGAAAGAGCTGAAGGAGCTTCCAACCCCATAAGAAGAACAATGCCAACCAACGAGAGCCTCCAGGGACTAAACCACTACCAAAAGACTATACATGGACTGACCCAGGGTTCCAACTGCATATGTAGCAGAGAATAGCCTTGTTGGGGCACCAGTGGAAGAGGAAGCCCTTGGTCCTGCCAAGGTTGGACCCTGATTACAGGGGAATGTTGGGGGGCACAGTGAGGGGGATGGATGGAGGGAATACCTGTATCGGGGAAGGGGTGGGGATGGGAACGTATGGACAGGAAACCGAGAAAGGGAATACCATTTGAAATATAAGTAAAGAAATATACTAATAGAAAAAAAAAGAAGTTGGATAGAAGGCATATGAGAACTCCGTACTCTCTTGAAAACCTTTAAGTAAAATTTACTGCAAAATGACCAAAAAAGGTTAGGTAATTTAAACTTAAGTTTATCTTCTTTGATTCTACCCAAGGAACTGACTATTACAGCTCTGTCCTCTCCAATGTCACTTTAGCATAGTCATCTAAATTTTATTCACCACAATATCTTGTGGAAGAGGAGGTAATAATTTACAGAATCTAATTTAAAATAACAGATAAACTCTAAAATATATTTTATATGAAACAAGGAAGGTGGAGAAAAATCAAAACAATATTGGGTCATAACAACAATGCTGGGTGTATTATTCTACATGATTTCAAAAAATACTACTAAATTGTAATATTTCAATTTGCATTGTGATAGAATTATGAATGTTCTTGTGTACATGTTTGTGTGTGTGTGTGTGTGTGTGTGTGTGTGTGTGTGTGTGTGTGTAAGGTTTATGTATGGTCTTTAGAAATCTGAATTTCCACATTATTCACATGTAGAAAAATTAAAACTGTCCTTTTCTCACATAGTATGAAAATTCAATTAAAATGTATTAAATTGTTAAACAAACGTACACCAAAATGCAAGTTTTCTGAAAAAAAATTAGCAGAGTTTTCTTTACTTTATTTGAAAGTGACTATTTTATGATAAAATATAGAATGTATCATATATTATTTATCTACATGGAATATTTGAATATTGTGAATTAGAGACAGTGGTAATTGGGATATACATATATATAAATTACAAATTTTGTCTCATGATTGAAATACATTTCAAGAACTGAAATTATCACTGCATGAAAGCTAGTTTGACAGATGAATGCTAAAATGC
The DNA here is from genome assembly GCF_021556685.1 of Rattus norvegicus. Classification (NCBI taxonomy): domain Eukaryota; kingdom Metazoa; phylum Chordata; class Mammalia; order Rodentia; family Muridae; genus Rattus; species Rattus norvegicus. Next base: position 108,419,922 of record NC_141537.1, on the reverse strand, counting down.
ATGAAGCATCCAGCAACTTTGGTTTCATAATTGTGTTTTAGTCAGTTGCCAGGACCTCCTGCACTGAGTTAGATGTAAGCACATTTCACTAACAGTAACCTTTGGGGATGAGAAGCAGTTCTTTGGATCTCCTCCTGCCAGCCACTGCCAATTGGAGACTATATGTATGTAAGAACAGCATAATTGCATTCTGATCTCTGACTACTGGAGCCAGGGATGGATAGGCTGTTTTGACAAGGCCATATCTAAATGAAATCGCTAATTGGACCCTCCACATACCACATGCACTTATTTCATCATGTATAAAATCATTTAGCCACTTCTAACCAGACTTACACAGGGTGAAAAATTAAACAGCATAATGATGTAACAGTTTTTTCAACAATTGAGTACATTTATCTTACATTGGATAATATAGTCTACTCATATTCTTCAAAGAAACCTGAATTTGTTTAGTGTTCATTAGTACAATTTCTTTTCAAAATTTTACATCAAGATTTCTTCATTTTCCCCTAAATAGTTATGCTTACAACACCCAATTCTCAAAATATGATGAGACAAGGACATGCTTGCAAGAGGCTCAGAGGGGAACATGAAAATCAAAGAGAAAGGAGGAGCAAGTAGAAAAGATATAAATCAAAATTACTACTTAGAAACTTACCACTGTAGAAAAGGGGGATATAACTCTTGTAGAAACTCTGAGGAAGACAGAAAAAAAAAGCTTATATAATAGGCAAACTTAGGAAGCTGTGCAGGAATGTTTATCTGGCACTCATGCTCCTCAGTGGACACTCTTGCAGGCATTATTTTATGAGAATGTCTTACATCACTTAGTAAATTCACAGAGCATCAGAGAATCAGTGTAGATAAGAGGCTTCTGAAATACAGCATAATTTTCATAATATAGAAGACTTAGCATTAAAATGGCTCTCCTCAATATGTGTTCCTGAGGGTGGGCACAAAAGTATGCTGAGAAGAATAGAAGAAAATATATATCGTACCTTCTACAACTAACTTCCCTATCCTGCATATCATATCTCTACTTATATTCTTACATTCCAAATTATTATTTGCTTTCTGGTGCTGCAATAGAGCATTTTGCCTAGACACAACTTATGCAAAAAAAGATTTATATCACTTTATATCTCATTCAAAAATTTCAGAACTGGAAGAAAATTGGAGTAGATACTATGGACGACATTTCCAGCTGCCTCACCACCAGGCTTTTTTTAAAATAGAAGTCTTATACTCTAAAAACTATGTGCTCAGAAAATAGACTGGCTGAGACCTCTGCATTAATTAACAATCAAGCAATCCCAATAGCATGCCCAGAGACCAATCAGACCTGAAAAATTTCTCAGGAGATGTTCTCTAAGATGAGTTTAGAGAACTGAGTTCACAGTTAAGGTTTAACCTGGGCACCAGACATCCAATTTCCAGCATTTCAATATGCTTTTCTTAGTAATTGCAGGTTAGGGAAAAATTTAGATGCACAATTCTCTTTCATTCAGTCATAAAGAAAAAGAAGACAAGTACAGGGAAATGGGTACATATGGAGATCAATATATTGAATGAAATAAGCCAGAAATAGAGGATAATTATGCTATATACTCTATGTTTCAGAATCTAGCTTTAAAAACAAAACAGAATATGGGACTGTTTTAAAAGAGGAAGCACAGTGATAGGAGAAAAAGGAAGGAAATGAGAGAGTACATTGGAGGGAGTTTGCTGTAATAAAGTGATTGGAATAGATTATATACATGAATGATTATGTCAGAATTAAAAGCATTATTTTGAATAATTAATGCCTATATAAATGGAAAAATGAATATATTAGTGACTGCTCTCTGAAATAAAGTCTTTTTATCATCGTAATATCACTGAAGCTGAGAGACATTATAGTGATATCTACAAGTGTCCTGCTGAATGTATGAACAGAATGGGAGAACCTTATATGAAGAAGTCTGAAGTTTCTCACAGATTTGCCATGTAGCATCTTATAGACAAAAAAATATTCTGGCAGGTCAAGTGCACATTGCAATTTTACAGTCTGTATTACTGCTCAAAAGACAAAGCTTAACTATCACACAGCACTGCATTCACTCTGATTCTGCTGTGCTTCTGGACACAAGGTCAAGGAGCTTCAATGTTTCTCAACTCTCAAAGTGGTTCTGAATGGGGGAAATCTATAAAGTACTTCCTCTAGATGAAAAAGGTATAAAAAAATGAATGTCTGCAGAGAGATAAGGAGGAAAATCAGTCTACTCCAGGGATGAGCCCCTTAAATGATTACCCAATAGAAGGTTGTCAGTGTTAAGAACTCATGCATATGAGCACCATGAATAGACACTTACAAAAACACAAATGTGTGTGTGTGTGTGTGTGTGTGTGTGTGTGTAACAAAAATAGTAAAATAAAATAAATTGTAAATTGAAGAGGGAGCTAATGGGGGTGTTAAGATGTACTGGAGGAAGCATAAAAAGAGAGAAATAATGTATATATATAATACACATACATAATAGTTTTTGAAAATTAAATAAATATAAAAGTGCTCTGACTCTTGTATTTCTTGGTGTTAGGAGCTATTTTCTGAATTAAATTTGTAAAACATATTCACCGTCACGAGTATTTTTTGATATTGTATTCACAAACAATAGGAGAATATGTGGTTGATTTTATTATTTAGTAGCACCTTCTAGAACAATATTTTTGCTCTAAATCAGATATTCTTCTAGACAAATAGACAAGAAAAGGAGATGGTATTTAAATTCATATTTTATATTTTATTTTCACAACTTCATTGGAAACAGATGGTCCCTTTGTAGTCCATTAATACAAGTGAGTATGGCTTGCCCTGTAAGAAGTGTTCAACAAATAGTTTTTGAATAAATAAGTTTGCCTAAATAAATATACACTATTTCTATGATTAATAAATCTTAACATATTTATGTTTTTGTTCAAAATATAATAGTATCTGACGTCTGTGTCTTTTTTCCCTTTGCCTTAATCAAAGCTTTAAAATAAGTCATAAGTCTAAGGTGTCCTCATATTGAAATGAATTTGATGAAAATTGCCATCAAAACAAAGCTTTAAATGGCTTTTCTAGTGAAGGATCATTTGTTCTTTGTAAAACATCTGCCACTTGAGTAACAATTCAGTTTGTATTCTGAAACAAAAAATGTGAGATTATCAATAAAGAATCTTTAATAACTTTTTCTTTAAAATTACTTATGCTCTGCTTTCTGCCTTTGAATTTTCATATTTAGTTCTGCTATATATATATATATATATATATATATATATATATATATATATATCTTCCATAATCATATCTTGCTTTAAAAACTTTATCATCAAATTCAATTCAAATTCTGATGATTTTGATAGTTTTCTTCCCCTCATATTCTATGTAAAAATAACAAGTCTCAATCCCTGGAAACAGAAATTATCAACTATATTAGTTGTATGAATAATAACACTATTTTCCAACATTTGTGTTTACAATTTGATAGTCTTAAAATTCCTCTCTATAATGATAATGAATCCTATATGAAAACATACTTCTATCTATTGTATTGTGTTAATGATGCTTACTTCTGTAATTTGTGATCTCTTTCCTGGGTTTTCCATCTCAAGGGTTGCCTACTTTCACGTTTTCTTTATTGTTTCTATTCCCACTCCTAGGTCTTGGACTGCGTACTGGCTGGTTTTATGTGTCAACTTGATACAAGCTGGATTTATCACAGAGAAAAGAGCATCCCTTGAAGAAATGATTATGTGAGATCCAGCTGTAAGATATTTTGTGATAAAGAGAGAGGGCTAAGCCCATTAGGTGGTGCCAACCCTGGATTCTATAAGAAAGCAAAACAAGCAAGCCAGGGGAAGCAATACAGTAAGCAGCACCTCTCCACGGCCTCGGCATCAGCTCCTGCCTCCAAGTTCCTGCCCTGTGTGAGTTCCTCTCCTGACTTCCTTTGGTGATGAACAGCAATTTGAAGTATAAGCTGAATAAAATATTTCCTCCACACTTGCTTCTTGGTCATGATATTTTGTGCAGCAATACAAAAACTGACTAAGGCATATCATTTTGTTCAATTTCTTCACCTATTTGACTGTGTTTTTCTGTATTTATTTAATGGATTTGTTTCCTTTTTAAGGGCTATGACCTGCTAACCTATGTTTTCCTCTATTTCTTTCACTGAGTTATATATATATATCCTCCTCAAAGTACTCTATTATCATCATGAGATAGAATTTTAGGGCAGCATCTGGATTTTCATGTATGTTGGTATATCCAGGGCTTGCCATGGTGGGAGAACTGGGTTCTGATGATGGCAAAGTATTTTGACTTCTGTTGCTTAAGGTCTTGTGCTTGTTCCTCACCATCTGGTTATCTCTAGTGTTAGCTAGTCTGGAGCCTGCCTCCTGTGTTATTGGGTTGCTGCAGGTCTCCTGGGAGGCCTGTGGCCCTGAATGAAGCAGATCACCTGAGGGCTTCAGACTGTGAGGTCTTCAGAGGGGCAGAAAAGCTGCTGATCTGTTGCCCTGGATGCAGCAGATCTACTGGAAGGTCTTCAGACAGTTGGGTCTTCAGGAGCAGCTGTTGGAGGCCTTTAGACTGTAGGGTCTGTTGCCCTGTGTATAACGGAACTTCACAGAAGCCTTCAGATTGTGAGGTCTTCAGAGGAGCAAACAAGCTGGTGATCTTCCACAGTGGAAGGTACAAGCTAAAGGGAAGTGGAATTTGGAACAAGATGTTATGAGTGATGGGCTCCAAATCCACTTGGCTCCACAAAGTTCCCAGCCATTGATGTTTGGGATGGTCCATTAGCACTTGCTCTGTGTGCAGAGGAACTCCTGGAGGGACTTCATACTGGTGTCTTCAGAGGAGCAGACAAGCTGGTGATCAGCAACAGCAGAAGCTAAAAAATTTCCAATGGAAAAAAGAAAGCATCTTTAATAACTGATATAAATATAAATGGCAGGATGTGCATAGAAAACTTAAACTATATCCATACCTACCACCTTGCACAAAGTTCAAATCCATGTGGATGAAGGATTTCAAAATAAAAACCAGATAAATTGAATCTAAAAGAAGAGAAAGTGAGAAAGAGGATCAGATTCATGGGCCTGGGGCTGGGTATTTCTTAAGAGAAAACCAGTGGCTCAGGCTCTAAGATCAAGAATGTAAACAAATTCAAAAAACAAAAACAACAACAAAAAAAAAACAAGAAAAAGACATGATCATCTCAATAGGTGCTGAGAAAGCATTTGACAAAATTCAATACTTTTTCATGATAAAAGTCTTGGAAAGATCAAGAATTCAAGGTCCATTCCTAAAAGCAATGTACAGCAAACCAGTAGTCAACATTAAACTAAATAGAGAAAAACTTAAAGCAATCCCACTAAAATCAGGCACTAGACAAGGCTGCCCACTCTCTCCCTACTTATACAATATAGTACTCAAAGTTCTAGCCAGAGAAATCAGACAACGAAAAGAGGTCAAAGGGATGCAAATTGGATAGGAAGAAGTGAAAATATAACTATTTGTAGATGATATGATAATATAATTAAGTGACACCAAAAGTTCCAAGAGAGAACTCTTAAGACTGATAAACAACTTCAGCAAAGTGTCTGGGTATAAAATTAATTCAAACAAATCAGTAACTTTCTTCTACTCAAAGGATAAACAGATTGAGAAAGAAATTAGAGAAATGACATCTTTTACAATAGTCAAAAATAACATAAAATACCTTGGTGTGATTCTAACAAAGCAAGTGAAAGATCTGTATGAAGAGAACGTCAAGTCGCTGAAGAAAGAAATTGAAGAATATCTCAGAAGATGGAACCCTTGCTCATGGGTTGGCAGGATTAACATAGTAAAAATGGCCATTTCACCAAAAGCAATCCACAGATTCAATGTAATCCCCATCAAAATTCAAACTCAATTCTTTGCAGAGTTAGAAAGAGAAATTTGCAAATAAATTTGGGAAATTTTGGATAGCTAAAACTATGCTCAACTATAAAAGAACTTCTGGGGAAATCAACATCCCTGACCTCAAGCAGTATTACAAAGCGATAGTCATAAAATCTGTATGGTATTGGTACAGAGACAGGCAGGTAGACCAGTGGAAGAGAAATGAAGACCCAGAAATGAACACACATGCTTACGGTCACTTGATCTTTGACAAAGGAATTAAAACAGTCCAGTGGAAAAATGATAGAATTTTAAACAAATGGTACTCGTTCAACTGGAGTTCAGCATAGAGGAAATTGCAAATCCATCCATTCTTATTGCCCTGTGCAAAGCTTATGTACAAGTGGATCAAGGACCTCTACATAAATCCAGATACACTGAAACTAATAGAAGAAAGCGTGGGGAAGGGTCTCAAACACATGGGCACTGGGGAAAATTTCCTGAACACAATACCAATGGCTTATGCTCTAAGATCATGAATCAACAAATTGGAACTCATAAAACTGCAAAGTTTCTGTAAGGCAAAAAAAAAACTGTCATTAGAACAAAATGGCAACCAACAGATTGGGAAAAGATCTTTACCAATCTTACATCTGATAGAAGGCTAGTATCCAAAATATACAAAGAATTCAAGAAGTTAAACTACATAGAACCAAATAACCTTCTAAAATTGAGTACAGAGCTAAATAAAAGATTCTCAACTGAGGAATATCAAGTGGCTGAAAAGTACATAGAAAATGTCTAACCTCATTAGTCATCAGAAAAATGCAAACCAAAACAACCCTGAGATTACACCTCCCACTAGTCAGAATAGCAAAGATCAAACACTCAGGTGACAGCAGATAGTGTCAAGGATGTGGAGAAGGAGGAATACTCCTCTATTTTTTGTGGGATTGCAAACTGATACAACTACTCTGGAAATCAGTCAGGAGGTTCCTCAGAAAATTGGACATTGTACTACCTAAGGACTCAGCCATACCTCTCCTGTGCATACACCCAAATGATCTCTAGCATACAACATGGATACATGCTCCTCAATGTTCATAGCAGCCTTATGTATAATAGCCAGAAGCTGGAAAGAACCCAGTTGCCCTTAAACAGAGGAATGGATACAGAAAATGTGCTATATCTATACAATGTTGTACTACTGAGCTATCAAAAACAATGGCTTCATGAAATTCAAAGACAAATGAATAATACTAGAAAATATAATACTGAATGAGATAACCCAATCTCTCTCTCTCTCTCTCTCTCTCTCTCTCTCTCTCTCTCTCTCTCTCTCACACACACACACACACACACACACACACACACACACACACACGGTATGTACTCACTGATAATTGGATATTAGTCCAAATGCTTCAATTACCCAAGATACAGTCCACAGACCACATGAAATTCAAAAGGAAGGGCGACCAAAGTGCAGATGCTTCAGTCTTTAAAAGGGAGAACAAAAATATTCATAGGATGGGATATGTAGGCACAATTTGGAGCTATTCAGAGCCTGCCCCACCTGAGTATATATATATATATATATATATATATATATATATATATATATATATATATATATATGCCAAGAGTAGATAATATTAATGAAGGCAAGAATTTCATGCTGACAGGAGCCTGATATAGTTGTCTCCTGAGAGGCTCAGCCAGAGCATGTCAAATACAGATGCAAATGCTAGGAGAAAACCATTGAGAACCCCATTGCAGGAATTAGAGAAAGGATTGAAGGAGCTTAAAGTGCTTTCAATCCCATAAGAATGACAATACCATCCAACCAGAGCTTCCAGGAACTAAACCACTACCAAAAGAATACCCATGGACAGACCCATGGCTCCAGCTGCGGATATAGCAGAGGATGGACTTGTTAGGCACCAATAAGAGGATCGGCCCTCTGTCCTGCCAAGCCTGGATGCCCCAGTGCAGGGGAGTGTTGGGGGTAGGGGAAGGCGGGGTGTTTCAGAAGGGGGAACACCTTAATAGAAGAGGAAGGGGATTGGATAGGGGACTAATGGGCGGGAAGATGGAAGGGGGATAAGCTTTGGAATGTAAATAAAAAATATCCAATAAAAATAAATATCCAAATACAACATCAACAACAACAATAACAAGAAAAATTGATAAATGGAACCTCATGAAACTAAAAAGTTTCTGTAAGGCAAAAGACATAGTCTATAGGAAAAATCTGCAACCTACAGATTCGGAAAAGTCTTCACTAAAACCACATTCATTACAGGGTTAATATCCAAAATTTATAAAGAACTCAAGAAGCTAACCACCAAAAGACAAAACAACTCAATCAAAAAATGAGGTATAGATCTAAACAGAGAATTCACAATAGAGAAATCTTAAATGGTTCAGAAGCACTTAAAGAAACTTTCAAAGTCTTTAGTGATCAGGGAAATGCAAGTAAAAGGATCCTGGAAACCTTATGGCTCAGATAAAAATCTCAGGTGACAGCACATGTTGGTGAAAAAGTGGAGAAAGAAGAATATTCCTCCACTGCTGGTGGGATTGCAAAGTGCTAAACCACTGTGGAAATCAATCTGGAGATTCCTCCAAAAATTGGAAATAGTATACCTGAAGAACCATCTATACCACCCTTGGGCATATACCCAAAATGTCACACCATGCCACAGGGGCATGTATTCCACTATGTTCAGAGAGGCCTTATTTATGATAGACAGAAGCTGGAAAGAGTCAGTTGTTGATACTTACACCCAAGCTTTGGAAAAAAGTTTAGGACCCTTATGGCTGAATTAGGGAAAACCTGGAAGAAATTGAGGAGGGTAATTGCATAGGACAAACAGCTGTCTCAACTAACTTGGACTCCTCAGAGATCTCTCAAACACTGAGCCACCCACCAGGCAGCATACACCAGCAGACTTGAGGCCCCCAACATATATAGAGCAGAGGGCCGCCTGGTGTGGCCTCAGTAATAGAAGAGGCAGCTAACCCTGAAGAGTCTTTAGGCCCCCTGCAAGTGGGAGATCTGGTGAAGTAGGGTGAGGTTGTGGGACCTCCTTTTGGAGAAAGGGGTGGAGGTGTTTGATGAGAAATAATCAGAGGGCAGATTGGAAAGGGGATAATGACTGGACTATAAAATAATGATTAAAGAATAATAATAAAATATAAATCTTATTAAATATAAATTTAATATTGTATTTATTTACACCCTTGTGAAGGTGAACACAAATATCACTGTCAATATGGAAGACAGGACATTTCTACATTATGTATTAGCTCCTGGCAGCATGAGATTCTGTGGATCAAACTTTGGTCCTGAATTTGAAGTATAGCCCCTTCTCCAACCTAGCCAACTCTCTGGCCACTAATATTTTTATTGTTTTGCACTTAATCATTCTACTTGTCTGCCTTACTTTCTGTTGGTAAATCACTTGACATGAGGATCAATATTTACAAAATCCATCTTTCAATTTTTCTTATAACTGGTATCCTGTGTCCTATAGGACATGTCATGACCTAGGACAGTTTATTATAACAAACTTTTTAAATGCTAACTGAATAAAATCTTGTCACCACAGTTCTTTAAATATCACTGTCTTCTTTATGTATTTGGATTCCCTCCAAGGGAACATCTCTAATAACAATGGTACATGGAAGGAAGAAAGTTTATTCTAGGGAGCCTTTTCAGAATCAGTCACTCTGTGGCAGGTGAATTAGTGTTTGAGAAAATTAGAAAGAACTAGATGTCTTCCTTTGAAATAACAGAAGTAATATACTCTAGAAGCAGTAAGGGCAGTAGAAACATTAATAGGTGGGTAAATTCAAAGTCCTAATCACTTCAGTGTGAATAGTCTCTCTCCTCTCCTCTCCTCTCCTCTCCTCTCCTCTCCTCTCCTCTCCTCTCCTCTCCTCTCCTCTCCTCTCCTCTCCTCTCCTCTCCTCTCCTCTCCTCTCCTCTCCTTCTCTCTTCTCTCTCTCTCTCTCTCTCTCTCTCTCTCTCTCTCTCTCTCTCTCTCTCTCTCTCTCTCCCTCTCTCTCTCACTGAAGAGGACATTGATATTCATATTAGGTCATGATATCATTCTGCTAAAAGCTTCTAGAATTAAGCACGACAGAGAGAAAACAATCACAGGCCGTAAGATGTTATCATAGTGGCTCTCTAGTTACATATAGAAAAATTTTCAACACCACAAGAACCCTCAATTTTTAACCTTATAAGGTCACTTCAATTTTCTGAATTAATGATTCCTGTCATTAATTTCTAGAATACTTCTCACTATCAATATTTTCCTTTCATCATGTCATTCAGGTGCGTGTTAAAATGTGTTATCATACAAGTAAAATCAACATCCAGCACAGGGGACATGTGCTATTTGTTAATCAGTTAAATTTCTACTGTGTATCTGACTGAAAATTGAAAGTAGTGTCTCAACATTGGAAGCATCACTCCTGACACCAACTACTCAGCTAAAATAAATATAACCTGGGGAACTTGGGCACTGTGCTTCATGATAGAAACTAGATAATTAAAATATATCTACTATTTGTTTACCTTATCATTGCTCCTAACTGAATCTATACAAATGAATAAACTATGTAATTAATTACAAAGAGTCACAAATAAGAACAATGTTCAATACAGTCTTACACATACACACAGAGAAAGAGAAATAAAGAGAGATAAGAGATGGACAAGGGGAAGGGGGATAGAAACAGAGATAAAGGTGCACATATATACTTTCAGATAAGCCACCAGAAGATAAACTAGTAAACATATTTGTGCCAAGTATGTTCCAGACTTTCATATTTGTATGTTCCATTGGCCTTATCGAGTAGAACTCTATAAGCACCAGTAAATACATTAAAGTATTGTACAAGCTGATAACAGTGGTGTACCTGTAATTCCAGTGGTGAGGAGTGCAACAGAAACAGATTAACCCTTGGAGGTTGTGGAAGAGCTAGTCTAGCTAAATGAGTGAGCTTCATGTTCAGTAAAAGACCCTCCTTCAAAATATAGACATTGATTTTAGTCAAAGAATGACACCCCGTACTTGTGACCTACACATATGCATACACAATTTTATGTGTACACCTGCAAGAACACATGCACAAATTCACAGTAACAAACACCACACACACACACACACACACACACACACACACACACACACACACGTGCATATACATACACCATATCCCGAAGAATCTACTGTAAAATTTTGCCAATATGCATGAGCAAATAGAAGGCTTTTAGAAGAGAGAACATATTTTTAAGAAGCAACCCATTAATAAAAATAAAATCTCAAATGTAGATATTAAAAATTTCATCATCAAAAATATCTATGTAGTTGGGGATTTAGCTCAGTGGTAGAGCGCTTGCCTAGCAAGTGCAAGGCCCTGGGTTCGGTCCCCAGCTCTGAAAAAAAAAAGAAAAAGAAAAAAAAATATTGATGCACTTAAACATATTCCTTCATTTGGGTTATAGCAATGTAAAGTAATTTAACTTTTTAATTAATTGTATCAGTAATACCTATAGAAAAATGAGCATCAGTTCAGGGGTATTAAGAATATTAGGAATACTTATTTGCATTTTTAAATGAAAGTAAAGCAAAATTGAAGTCTAAAGGAATAGTTTCTAATTTGCTTTGAATATAGGAACCACCTGTTCTATGGTTGTGGTGATCGAACCCTTTCAGACTGTAACTGATTTTCCTATTCCAGTATGTGCTATTATATTCTATAAAATAAATAATATTGTTATAATTTTCTTCATATCAACTCATTTAATTACATGTGCTATATATAGTGTTTTTTTCTTGAAGTTTATTTCATTGATTTTATAACAATTTCAATACCCAGCATATTATAACTCTCTATTTTGACATAGATGAACACAAGTTATGGGAGCCAGGAGTCTCAGTATGGCATTTAAATTAACAATGTGTCATGACAGCTGATCCCCTGACACACAAGAAGATGGGGATAGGACCACATCTGTCTACAGCGGCTACTACTGTCAGTATAAATTATACGATGACCTCAAAAATTACCAAAACTGCAAAATTCCAACCACCAAGAGAGAAATAGAAATGAATATATAATTTTCAAATGACAAAGTATAGTAATCAATACATGGTTATGCTGAAATTTTTAATCATAATAAAAATCTAAATCAAAATTAGACCAGTGTTTCATCTTATACAGGAAAATAATGGATATTTTCAAGAAAACCAAGAATAACAATTGTGAGTACCGATGCTAGGAAAAAAATGCTTATATCTTACTGGTAGAAATGGAAAAATTTTCAGTTTCCATGGAAACCACTATAGAGATTTGTAGGAATACAAATAAAATAAACTTTGTATGTAGTTCAACAATATGTCTTTTAGGTATAAAACCTGCCCACCAAACCTCTTTTCAGTCAGTTTACTGTTGAGGTTCATGTGAACAAATTTAAAATATTCGAATTATAGAATTACCCTAGATATGAAGCAACATATAAATGGATATCTAAGACATAATAAATGGGCATGGCAGAGTTTTATTCTGTTATTTCTAGTATAATTTGTTGTTAATTGAAATGAGTCACTGTCACAGACAAATATCACATGCTGCTTTCATTTATAGGTAGAAGCTAGGAATAAAAGCACATGCAAAAATAATAATAATAATAATAATAAGCATTAGAAACTCAGCAATTCAAAATTTGTCAATTTAATGGGACATAAATTTTAAATATTGCCAAAATGCCCCCTGGATTTTAATGGCATCTGTTATAATTTTCTCTTCAGATAAGATATTTTGTTGACCTGAGTTAACTATTAACTATTTCAAAGAACCAAATATTTGTTTCCATGTTCCTATACATTTTAACCGTTTGTTTTCATTTCATTACCTTGAGCTATGATTTTAATATTCTTATTTCTATGGATTTTATATTTAATCATTAATATTTTTAAGATCTTGAAATGCATTCAAGCATACACTTATTTTTATTGTTTTGATAATTGCAACTTTTGCATTTTTTAGATTTTATAAAACTTTTAAAACAGCAACCCAGCCCTCTTAAAATTTCTCAAATGTTCCATATCTAACTAAGTGTCAATAACTATATATTTTCAAGTGAATCACTCAAGCCTTCAAAAGGTTATTTGACAAATCTCGTTTTCTCTTCTTTCCTGAGTCTTTAGATATTCCCTGCCAGCGTGCACTACTCTGTTAGCACAGGCACATTAGGGTTACTTTGTTGGCTGGCCCCAAGGTTTTTCAGTAAACGTTACACAGAATTTTATAGCATCTTTCATTGTATCTGAAATGTTATTTATAAGAGTGCTTCTTGCTCCTCTAGAGGATGTAAGGTCTATTCCTTGCTCCCACGCCATGTGGTTCACACTCATTCATAACTCTAGTTCCGTTGAAATTGACAGCATCTTCTGCACTTGATGTGTGTGTACACATACATGGCAAACACACAAGCATAAATGATAAATTTAAATTTTTAAAATAATTAAAACATATTAATTGTCACATACATATATTAACTAATAATGCATATTATATTTTCTATTAAGTTGTAATTTGCATAAGGACAATGTTCAAAATATTTTGTAACTTTGCAATACTTTTTTTATATCTGGAATAAACAAAGAATGAGTTCAGTGTCATCCTACATATCACAAGGCAGTGCAATTTAAATATTTATGAAGAATTAAATAACAACGATACAAAATTACAATCCAGATTTAGATTTTTACAATATTAGATCAATAATTCCCAGATATTTCATCATGAGTTGTTTTTACTGACTGTAGATCATAGCTCTCAGGATGATCTATACTTTTAGTACCTAGTAAGCAAAAGTGCCTAGAATAGAGAACAAGGCAGAGAAATAATTGAAGAGACACATATCCAATTTGAAATTAATTTATCAACTAAAATACATGTTCCAACTAGAGATGAAGAACAATGAAGAAAGAGGAAGTCATTTCCAAGTTAAAGCACATGATGTTGCAGACACCTTTATAGAGCATTTTTACTTATTTGTTCTGCTACTAAACCCAAGCCAAAGGATCTCATTTGGGATGAGGATAAATTCTTCCTACTTCTCAGTACTCACTAAACCTGAAGCTCTAAATCCATCTATTTATGAGGCTGGCCCTGAGGGCCCACAAGTGAAAGAACAAGGGAAAGTAATTTGTCACCTGCTACACTGATCACCATGGACTATTGACTCTCTCATTATCTCGCCATGCAAGTTATCCACGTGCCCAAATGGATGCATTTGTCACAGAGCCCTGTGGGGAACACAACAGTTGTTTTATTGGATTTTTAAATTTCTCAGGCCCTTAATTACACTTAAAACAATCTACAGTTATTAATCTTCCTCCTACTTTCCCAAAGGCTTTACCCAGTATGAGGCAATGCTTGTTTGAGAAGATAACAACTTTGTGAGGACAATGAAATATATGACATTTTTCTCACTAAGAGGGGTCAAAGTCTACATACATGAGGAAAGCAAGAGAACTTATAAAATATATTCTCTCTGTTATTCTTTTTTCTCTCCTTGCTCAAAGGTTTTGTACTTATTTTAATCATGAAGCTCATATATCTTATTTTAATTATTTAACACTAGCAAAATAGAATATATACAAAAATGGAGTCATTGGTTAGATTATTATTTCTTTGAGACCTGGTCTCACTGTGTAGTTTGTGCTGTCCTGGAATTCGCAAAAGATCTGTTTGCCTCATTTTCCCAAGTAGTGAGATTAAAGGCATGCTTCTCCACACCCAGTCTGATCAATTTGTTTTTATGATTGCTGTTTTACACAATGGTAGCATACAAAAGAAAATTATAACATCATTAGGAGATGATTTTTAGCCAGTTTTGCTTGTCTCAAATGCACCTCTAATTGTTTCCCTTGGCCTCTAATTTCCAAGGGCAACAGAAAGAGGCATGTGCAAAGATAAGAGTCAGAAAAAGTAGATTTTTTTAATTTTTTTCTTGGATATTTTATGTATTTACATTTCAAATGTTATCATTCCCCCTCCTATACACCCTTCTACCTCCCCCTGATTCTATTAGGATGCTCAAACTCCTACCCACCTACTCCAACCACAACACCCTGGTATTATCCTACACTGGGGAAATGACCCTTCACCCGGTCAAGGACTTTTCCTCCTATTGATACTGGACAATGCCATCCTCAGCAACATATGTGACTAGAGTCGTGGGTGCCTCCATGTGTACTCATTGGTTGGTAGTTTACTCCCTGGGAGTTCTGGTAGGGTCTGGTTGGTTGATATTGTTGTTCTTCCTGTAGTATTGCAAAAACATTTAACTACTTCAGTAATTGGGGTCCCCTTGTTCAGTTCCATGGTTAGCTACAACCATGCTCAGCTGTATTGTTAGGGTTTAGGCTAAGCCCCACAGGAGACTTCTGAATCTGTCTCCTGTCAGCAAGCACTTCTTGGCATCAGCAATAGTGACTGGATTTGGTGGCTGCATAAAGGATGGATCAGCAGGTGGGGCATTCTCTGGATGATCTTTCATCAATCCTTGCTCCACTCTTTGTCCCTTTTGATTATTTTGTTCTCCCTTCTGAGAACAAAGGAAGTATCCACATTTTGGTCTTCCTTCTTCTTGGAATTCATATGATCTGTGCATTTTTTCTGTATTCAAAGCATTTGGGCTACTATGCATTTATCATTGTGCATATTTGTATTTTTTTGTGCCTGGGTTCCTCACTCAAGATAATATTATCTAGTTCCATCCATCTGCTTATGGATTTCATGTAGTCATTGTTTTTAATAGCAGAGTAGTACTCCAATGTGTAAATGTACCATAATCTCAATATACATTCCTCTGTTGAAGTACATCTGGGTACATTCCAGCTTCTGACTATAATTAATAAGGCTACTATTAACATAGTAGAGCATATGTTGGAGCATCTTTTGAGTTTATGCCCATGACTGGTATACCTGGGTCCTCCAGTAGTATTATATCCAAATTTCTGAGGAACCAACGGAGTGGTTTTCAGAGTGGTTGGACCAGCTAGCAATCCCACTTATAATGGAGAACTATTGCTATTTCTTCATATCCTCCTGAGAATTATTTGAATCTGGTGTCTAACTTCTTGAGTTCTCTGTGTATATTAGATATTAGTCCTCCACTGAATGGAGGATTGGTAAAGACATTTTCCCAACCTGATGGTAGCCAATTTGTCTGATATACAGAGTCCATTGCCTTACAGAAGCTTTGCAGTTTTATAAGGTCCCTTTTCTTGATTCTTGATCTTAGAGCATACGTTATTGGTGTTCTATTCAAGAAATTCTCCCCTTTGATTATGTCTCCAAGGCTCATCAATACTTTCTCTTCTATTAGTTTCAGCGTATATGGTTTTATGTGGAGGTCCTTGATCCACTTTAACTTAAGCTTTATACAAAGCAGTCAGAATTGATCAATTTGCATTCTTCTACATGCTGACCAGCAGTTGAATCAGCACCATTTGTTGAAAACGCTATCTTTTTTTCACTGGATGGTTTTACCTCCTTTGTCAAGGATCAAGTTACCATTGGTGTGTGGATTCATTTCTGTGTCTTCAATTCTTTTCCACTGATCTATCTGCCTGTTTCTGTACCAATACCATACAGTTTTTATCACTATTGCTCTGTAATACAATTTGACATCAGGGATGGTGGTTCCACCAGAAGCTCTTTAATTGTTGAGTATAGTTTTCACTATCTTGGGCTTTTTGTTATTCCAAATCAATTTGCAAATTGCCCTTTCTAACTCTATGAAGAATTGAGTTCTAATTTTGATCATAATTGCATTGAATCAGTAGATTGCTTTGGCAAAATGGTCATTTTTACTATATTAATCCTGCCAATCCAAGAGCATGGGAGGTCTTTCCATCTTCTGAGATCTTCTTCAATTTCTTTCTTCAGAGACTTGAAGTTCTTGTCATATAGATCTTTCACTTGCTTGGTCAAAGTCACACCAAGGTATTTTATGTTATTTGGGACCATTGTGAAGGGTGTCATTTTCCTAATTTCTTTCTCAGTCTGTTCATCCTTTGAGTAGAGGAAGGCTACTGATTTGCTTGAGTTAATATTATACCAAGCCACTTTGCTGAAGTTGTTTATCAGATTTAGTAGTTCTCTGGTGGAACTTTTGGAGTCATTTAAGTATACTGTCATATCATCTGCAAATAGTGATATTTTGACTCGTTACTTTCCAATTTTTATCCCTTTAACCTTCTTTTGTTGTCTGACTGCTCTGGCTAGGGCTTCGAGTACTATATTTAATAAGAAGGAAGAGAGTAGGCAGCTTTGTCTAGTCCCTGATTTTACTGGGATTTCTTCAAGTTTCTCTCCATTTACTCTGATGTTGGCTACTGGTTTTCTGTTTATTGCTTTTACAGTGGTTAAGTATGGGCCTTGAATTCCTGATCTCTCCAAGATGTTTATCATGCAGAGGTTTTGAATTTTGTCAAATGCTTTCTTAGCATCTAATGAAATGATCATGTGTTTTATTCCCTTGAATTTATTTATAGAGTAGATTATGGTGATCTATTCCTTATACTGAATCATCCTTATATAACTGGGGTGAAGACTGCTTGATCATTGTGAATGTTTATTTTGATGTATTCTTGGATATAGTTTTGAGAATTTTATTGATTGTTTTTGCATTGATATTCATGAGGGAAATTGGTCTGAAGTTCTCTTTCTTTGTAGCATCTCCGTGTGGTTTAGGTATAAGCATAATTGTGGCTTCAAAGAATGAATTGGGTAGTGTTCCTTTTGTTTCTATTTTGTTGAATAGTTTGAAGAGTATTGGTATTAGGTCTTCATTGAAGGCCTAGTAGATTTCTCAAATCAACCATTCTGGTCCTTGGCTTTTTTTGGCTGGAGAGTGTCAGTGACTGCTTCTATTTCTTTAGGGGTTATGGGACTGTTTAAATGGTTTATCTGACCCTGATTTAACTATGGTACCTGGTATCTGTCTGGGAAAAAATGTCCATTTCTTCCAGATTTTGTGGTTTTGCAGAGTATACACTTTTGTAACCATACCTGATAATTTTTTTTATTTTCCTCAGTTTCTCCCCTTTCATTTCTGATTGTCTTAATTTGAATGCTATCTCTCTGCCTTCTGGTTAGGCTGGCTGAGGATTTATCTATCTTGTTGACTTTCTCAAAGAACCAGCTCCTAGTTTTGTTGATTCTTTGTATAGCTCATTTTGTTTCTATTTGGTTGTTTCTGGCTCAGAGTTTGATTATTTCCTGCAACCTACTTTTCTTGGGTGAATTTGCTTCTTTTTGTTCTAGAGCTCTCAGGTGCACTGTCAAGCTGTTAGTGTATGCTCTCTCCAATTTCTTTTTCAAGGCATTCACAGTTATGAGTTTTCCTCTTAGCACTGATTTCATTGTATCCCATAAGTTTGAGTATGCTGTGCCTTCATTGTCATTAAATTATAAAGAGTCTTTAATTTCTTCCTTCACCAAATTATCATTGAGTAGAATGTTCCATGTATATGTGGGCTTTCAGTAGTTATTGTTATTATTGAAGACAAGCCTTTGTCCATGGTGATCTGATAGGATGCATGGAATTTTTTCAGTCTTCTTGTATCTGTTGAAACTGGTTTTGTGACTGCTTATATGGTCAGTTTTGGAGAAGGTACCATGATGTGCTGAGAAGAAGGTACATTTTTTTCTTTAGGATGAAATGTTTATAGATGTGTATTAAATGCATTTATTTCATAACTTCTGTTAGTTTCATTCACTGTGTCTCTTTTCATTTTCTGTTTCCATGATCTGCCCATTAGTGAGAGTTGTGTGTTGAAGTCTCCTACTATATATAGTGCAATGTATGCTTTGAGATTTAATAAATTTCTTTTATAAAGGTGGGTGTCATCTTTTTGATAAATTTTGGTTGAAAGATGATTTTATTTTATATTAGAATGACCATTCCAGCTTGTTTCTTGAGACCAATTGCTTGAAAAAAAAATTCCAGCCTTTTACTCTGAGGTGGTGTCTGTATTTTCCACTGAGGTGTGTTTCCTGTATACAACAAATGCTAGGTCCTATTTACATATGCATTCTCTTAGCCTGTCTTTTTATTTGGGAATTTATTCTGTTGGTATTAAGAGGCATTAAGGAATAGTGATTTTTTCCTGTTATTTTTGTTGTTGTAGATAGAATTATGTTTGTGCGGCTATCATCTTCTTGGTTTGTTGCAAGAAGATTACTTTCTTGCTTTTTCTAGGGTGTAGTTCCCTCCTTGTTTGGAGTTTTCCATCTATTATCTTTTGTGGGGCTGAGTTTGTGGAATAATATTGTATAAATTTAGTTTTCTCTTTGAATACCTTGCTTTATCCATCTATGTTTATTGACAGTTTTTCTGAATATAGTAGCCATGGCTGGCATTAGTGTTCTCTTAAGGAATCTATGACATTTGCCCAGGATCTTCTTGCTTTCATATCCTTGTTGAGAAGTCTGGTGTATTTCTGATATGTCTGCCTTTATATGTTACTTGACCGTTTTCCTCGCTGATTTTAATATTTTTTCTCTGTTTTGTGTATTTGGTGCTTTTGCTATTATGTGACAGGAGGAATTTCTTTTCTGTTCCAATCTGTTTGGAGTTCTGTCAGCTTCTTTCATGTTCATGGGCATATCTTTCTTTAGGTTAGGGAAGTTTGCTTCTACAATTTTGTTTAAGATATTTATTCACCCTTAAGTTGAGAATCTTCATTCTCTTCTATACCTAATATTCTTAGGTTTGGTCTTCTCATTGTGTCCGGGATTTCCTGGATATTTTGGGTCTGGAGCTTTTTCCATTTTGCATTTTCTTTGTCTCTTGTGTTAATGTTTTCTAAGGAATCTTCTGACCATGAGATTATCTCTTCAATTTCCTGTATTCTGTTGTTGATGCTTGTGTCTATGACTCCTGATCTCTTTCCTAGGTTTTCTATCTCCAGGGTTGTCTCCCTTTGTGATTTCTTTATTGTTTGTATTTTCATTTTTTATCCTTTCTAGTTTTCTTCAATTCCTTCATCTGTTTGGTTGTGTTTTCCTGTAATATTTTAAGGGCTTTTTCTGTTTCCTCTTTAAGGACTTACATTTGTTTACCTTTGTTGTCCTATATTTCTTTAAGTCCTCTATCATCATCATGAGATGTGAATTTAAATACAAACATTAATTTTCCTGAGTGCTGCTGTGCTGGGAGAACTGGGTTTTGATGATGCCAAGTAGTCTTGGTTTCTGTTGCTTTTGCCTCTCACCATCTGATATTAGTTGGACTTGCTGTCTCTTACTGGATCTTTTCCTTCCTTTGGGCCTTTGTGCTTGTGAGCTGTGATCTTTAGAGTGAGTACATTCCTGGCAGACCAACACTCTGCTGGCAGGTTTTGGGTCCAAAGGATAGCCCAGCTCTGGGTGAAGATGGAGACAAGAAGGGCCTCATCCTGGGCCACCCTACATCTCCCAAGCCCTGGTACCTCCTACTGTGTCCCTTTTTGGACAGTCAATTTTGAGCATGTGGGGGTCCTACCTGTGGGCTTAGACTCAGGAGGGAGAGTGCTCCTGGCAGACCAGCAAGAATGATATGCTTATAAAACTTTGTGTTACAGTGGATCCAACATGCATAGAACTGATTAAGTGTCACTGCATCTTTGGGATTTCTGTACAACTACATAAGGATATACAAGCAATTATAGGTAATGCCATGTTACAATCTATAAATGTAACCTGTCGTAGTTAACCACCATCCCTAACTATTCTACTACCAAGAAGGAGAATGGATAAAACACCGTTCTCTCAGTATCTTAGTCCTAAATATATAACCTCAATCTTTTATACATTATCATATACAGAATTATTTGTAATATGTTATAACAATAAAGAAACCTTTAAATACATGTATAAGACTACTTTTAAAGACAGGCAAGGGTTGGGAGATAGCTCTGTGTAGCAAGACATTACTTGTAACTAGGGCCTATAGGCCAAGTTTGATCAATGAAACATAAAAATTGAAATAATGTGGCCAGGAAGATGACTGTTTATCCAAGATAGAATACACATTCAGTATCACAGAGATCAGAAGACTTCCTTATTCAACACAGTAGAAAACAGAAAAGATGGGCAAATGATGTTCCTTGTTTTCCCTACACACAAAGTTTCATATGAACCTACACTTGCACACAGCAAATAACTTTTTTAAAAATCAACAAAAAAATAAAGAAAAGGTAAAGCAAAGTAAATGTATTTAAGAATCAGGGTTTGAATGCTCTTCAACAGGAATAGAAATTTTAGATCTCCTATGCTCATGGATTGGCAGGATTATTATAGTAAAGATGGCCATTTTGCCAAAAGTAATCTACAGATTCAATGCAATCCCTGTCAAAAGTCATACTCAATTCTTTATAGAGATAGAGCGATTTGCAAATTCATTTGGAATAACAAAAAAAAAAGGACAGCAAAAACTCTACTCAATAATAAAAAGAACTTCTGGAGGAATCACCATCCTAGACTTCAAGCAGTATTACAGAGCCATAGTCATAAAAACTGTATGGAATTGGTACAGAGACAGGCAGATAGAACAGTGGAACAGAACTGAAGTCCCAGAAATGAACCCACAGGCCTATGGTCACTTGATTTTTGACAAAGGAGCTAAAACCACCCAATGGAAGAAAGATAACATTTTCAACTAATGATGCTGGTTCAAGTGGAAGTCGTCATGTAAAAGAATGAAAATTGATCCATTCTTATCAACTTGTACAAAGCTTAAGTCTAAGTGGATCATGAACCTCCACATCAAACCAGATACCCTTAAACCAATAGAAGAAAAAGTAGGGAAGAGTCTCGAACACATGGACACTGAGGAAAAATTCCTTAACAAAACACCAACGGTTTATGCTCTAAGATTAAGATTTGATAAATGGGACCTCATAAAACTGCAAAGATTCTGTAAGGTAAAAGACACTGCAAAGAACAAAATGGCAACCAATAAATTGGAAAAAAGATCTTAACCAATCCTATATTTGATAGACAGCTAATATCCACAATATACAAACAACTCAAGAAGTTAGACTCCAGAGAGCCAAATAATCCTATTAAAAAATGGGGTACAGAGCTAAACAAAACATTATATTGAATGGCCAAAAAACACCTAAAGAAATGTACAACCTCTTTAGTCATCAGGGAAATGCAAATCAAAACAACCCTGAGATTCTACCTCACACCAGTCAGAATGACTAAGATCAAAAACTCAGGTGACAACAGATGCTGGTGAGGATGTGGAGAAAGAGTAATACTCCTCCATTGTTGGTGGGATGGCAAACTGGTATAAACACTCTGGAAATAAGTCTGGAGGTTCCTCAGAAAATTGGACATTGTACTACCTGAGGACCCAGCTATGCCTCTGTTGGGGATATAACCAAAAGATGCTCCAACAGACAACAAAGATACATGCTCCAGTATATTTATAACTGCATTATTTATAATAGCCAGAAGCTGGAAAGAACTCAGATGCCCTTCAACAGAGGAATGAATTTAAAAATTGTGGTACCTCTACACAATGGGGTACTATTCAGCTATCAAAATCAATGACTTAATGAAATTCATAGGCAAAGGGAATGAACTAGAAAATATCCTGAGTGAGGTTACTCAATAACAGAAAAACACACTTGGTATGCACTCATTGATAAGGGGATATTAGCCAAAAAGCTCAAATTACCCAAGATTCATTCCTCAGACCACAGGAAGCTCAAGAAGAAGGATGACCAAAATGCAGTTGCTCCCACTCCTTCTTAAAAGGGGGAAAATATTCATAGGAGGGGATATGGAAGCAAAGTTTAGAGCAGTGACTCAAGGACTGGCCATTCAAAGCCTGCCCCACATGGGGCCTATATATATATATATGCTCACCAAAACAAGATAAGATTGATGAAGCTAAAAAATGCATGCTGAAAGGGACCAGATACAGATCCCTCCTGAGAGACACATCCAGAGCATGTCCAATACAGAGGTCAATGCTAGCAGCAAACAACTGAACTGTGAATAGGACCCCCTTGGGTGGAATTAGAGGAAGTACTGAAAGAGGTGAAGGTGCTTGCCACCCCTTAAAAACAACAATGCCAACCAACCAGGGTTTCCAGGGACTAAACCACTACTGAAAGACTATACATGGACTGACCCAGGGCTCCAACTGCATATGCAACAGAGAATAGCTTTATTGGGGCACCAGTGGAAGAGGAAGCCCTTGGTCCTGCCAAGGTTGGACCCCCAGTGCAGGGGAATATGGGGGACCAATAAAGGGGATGTATAGGGGGAATACCTGCATGGGGGAGGGGGAGGGGAGGAAATGATGGCTTATGGACAGGAAACCGGGAAGGGGAATAAGATTTTAAATGTAAGTAAAGACATATATCTAGTAAAAATTAAAAAAAAAAGAAATTTTAAGTGTAAATCCAGGTGTACTGTCAGAACTATTATAATAAAGGTGAAATCAATTTAACACATATTTTGAATAATAGCTCCTATGTTTTTTGAATACTTTCTTCTGTTTGCAATTGTATATGTATATGAGTGTATTGATTATAGAAAAGTTATTACTGTGAAATTCTAAAAATGTGTTTTTGTGTGTCTGTTTGTGTGTGCACATGTGTGATATATAGACATGTGCTTGGAGGGGTGTAAGTACAAGTGTGTACATATGGATGTAAAAAAATCACTGCCTATTACTTTGAGACAGTATTTTTTATTATTAATCAATTATTTTATTTATTAAAATTTCAAATGTTTTCCGCCTCCCAATTCCCCTTGTCAGAGTTCTTCCCCCAGTCCCCTTCACCCCAAAGAGGGTTGCTCCTCCAGTCATTCACTGAAGGCTAGTGGCTGTCCCTTCTCAACAGTCCTCTTGTCTCTTCCTGCTGTATTGTTGAGGCAGAATCTTGATGCCTGGGAGTCACAGTATACCTGGCTTTGTTTTTTGCTTGTTTGTTTGTTTTGTTTTTGTTTTTTGTTTTCTATGCAGAAGATCAGATACAGTCTCATGTCTTCATGCTTTTACATTAGTGTTCTTTTATTTACTTTAAACACCATTTTGCAACTTTTCTTGGCGCATCTCTATTGTGGTAACTCTTGACACAAATAAAGGAGATATGATTTCTGTGCTTCTAAAAAAGCATCATTGCCACTTTCCATTATAAGATTTTTTGAAAGGTTATTATGGCAGAAAGTCTGGTTTGAAGTTGCCTACTCTTCATTGGTGATATCAGATAGGACCACAGCTTTCCTGCTTCCTTTCTTTTCTCATAACTCCTTTGGAGGAAGCTAAATGTGGCATATCTCTTTTCAACATGCACAATATGTGATGGTTGTCAAACTTCTTTTTTCCCTCAGGATTAAAGATGAAAATTCTTTTTAGCATCAGGATTTTGAATTGGTGCATCAATAAACAGCATGCGATTTCCTCTTCCTTGATCAGTCCGTTACAACTGTTTCCCTCAAGAATATTTTCTAGTTTTCTATTAAAGTTTAAGACATTAGCCATGTGACTGATAGCAGAGATTCAGTATGAACCATAATCATTTTAATATCTTGATCTTCGACTCTCTAACCCTCCAGAAATATGAGAAATAAATAAATTACCGTTGTTAACACTCCTCAGTTTATGGTGTATAGCAAAGATTGCCTGAGTGAACTAACACAGCCTCCATTTCCTTATCTCTAAAATATATATAAAATCCTACCTTGAGGAATTGCATGCACCAATACATAGGATGTCTACTGAGTGCCTATCCAGGATTCAGTAACAATTCCTGCCATTCAGTACTTCTTTTAACGGGATAGTGGCCTGATATACTTTTATCATTCATTCCATTGAAGCTTTTTGTTTGCTGTTTACATGGTCCAATGATCATTCATTGTATTCTGTTCATTAATTTGTCATAATTCCTTAAAGGTTGGCTGTATACATAGTATACATGTGTATTACCTTGAACTGTGGGATTAATTTCTTTTTTTACTTTATTTCCTACATGGCATCAAGTGCTCTTATTCACAGGGCTATCTTTGCAGCACCTTGTTAAGTTTGTCTAGTATATACCTGAAATGCAAATATTTGTCTTCAGCAAACTGACTTGCTTATGTTCCTAAATATATTGGAGACCCTGGGCAGTCATCCTGCCATGCAACCTCTTAGTAAAAACTCACTATTCTCATGCACATTGTCTGAGACAGATATTCTTACCTATATCACCTGGCTGCCCAGGGTTCACATTCAGCTTCTTCAATTAAGCTACCCCCCAGAGACATTTCAGAGTTGACAATAACTCACTTGTTATTGTAGAGGACAAGTTCACAAAGTCTTGTGAGAAGTCTTAAACTCCTTTAAATAACATATGTCTTCCATCCCTTTCAGTCCTTTGACATTCAGTATGCAAATGAGGGAAACAATGAGGTTAATTGCTTGTTCTATAAACATTGAATGCATCTGTTATGGCCTGGTCCTTGGACGGAAAACAGATAGACTTCCAATCAAACAAATGTCCTTTATCTTATTGCTTTCTTCCTTTACAATAATACTTTGCCTTTCCCAGGATACCTCCCTCTGACTTCAGGTGCTATAAGGTTATATTATGCTGAGTTAACCTTTCCTTTCCAGTGGGGGAAATTTTTCCATACCAAAAATCATATAAAATGGTGTTTAGTTTGTTTATTAATCAACACCACACTGATATCAATTTAATAATTAGTTTGCAATGCATTTTGAGGAACATCTTCACTTAAACAGAAGAAATCTTTCAATATACACAAAGACCTATTAAAACCTTAGGTATTGTAGATGAATTCTTTGATATTGTAACAACCTTAATGAAAAAGAGACCATGAATTTGAAGGAGAGCAAGGTTGGTAAAACATAAATGTGAAGGATTAAAGAGTGGAAAGGAATGGGAGAAATGAATTAATTATATTATAATCTCAAGAAATACAATAAATAATAAAATAATATTAAGTATTTCACACAGATATATAAAGCCTAAAAAATGTTAGACAAAACTTTATAATTTTATAATTCATGCAAATGTATGCAAAATTTATTTTTTATAGCATTTATAATATTTAGATTAAAAACATAATTGTCCATGAATAGCTAAGTAGATGACAGTGCCAAATGTAGTAGGAATAGTTATGCAAAAATATGCAGAATTATGCAGCAATTAACAATTATGTTTATTCATAGTTCATGCATTCACTAAATGTTTATATTTCATCGTTAAGATTATAAAATGTATTGGTCGTTGAAGGTTGTATAGAAATCAACTTTCATGTGGATGGTAATAAGAAATGCAGAAAATATAATTCTATAAGTAGCAATAATTAATATCACCTCCAAGTGTGTGGATGAGAGTTAACACTGATACTACATTCTATTTTCCCAGTATTCTTTGAGAGTAGAATATATATATTGTCATTAAAATCTAAGTTCAAATATGATTATGCAAAATAAATGAAAATGAGTTATTCTAGTAAAGAAATATAAGAATGTAGACTCAGTGGTTAAGAATGTCCACTGTTCTTCCAAGGATTCTGACCTTGTTTGGCAGTATCACAACAGCTATGTTGAGCAGCATATGAGTGTGTGCAATTCAGCACTAGGACATCTTCTGTCTTCTTACAACCTCTGTAGACAACTCTATTTATATGTACATATTCAGACATGCGCACACGCGCGTGTGCACACACACAGACACAGAAACTCACACTTAAAATTAACATAAATAATTTAAGAGTGTAGAAATGATTATATGCACATACCTATAAAGCCACATATATTTTTAATTAATTGATCATTTTTAAATTCACTTCACATTACAATCACAGCACTCTTACCGTCCTGTCTTCCCAGGTACACCCTTATAAATCCTTGCCACATGTGTTTAACTGATACGTTTTTCAGGATATTTCACTTACTGTTAAAATTTCTTCTCATTTATTTTTATTTTATGTGAATTGTTGCTTTTTTGTTGTTGTTGTTTGTGCATCTGCTCAGTGCAGTGGTCACAGAGGCCAGGTTAGAGAATCTGATTTCCTGAGTCTGGAGTTATAGACACTTGTGAGCTGTTATGTAGATTCTGGGAATAGAGCATAAGCGCTAGTTTTACACAGTATCAAAAAGTCTCCACATATAAAATTTATGTCTTCTTAGTTATTTATTGCTTTTTTTAAAAAAATTTACTCGTGTTACATCTTGCTCACTGCTTCCCTCCTGGGCACCACTCTATAATCTTTCCCCTATCTCTGTCTACCCTTCCCCTTTGTGTAGGAGGGTCCTTCTGGGTACTTACCCACTCTGGCACGTGAAGACTACGCACATCCTTTCCCACTGAGGCCAGACAAGGGAGCCCAGAGAGAACATATCAAACAGCTTTTGGGATAGCCCTGTCTCTAGGTGTTTGGAACTCACATGAAGACCAAGCTGCATATCTGCTACATTCATATGTAAATTTTAACAGGGCAAGAATTGCATTGCTATATTATAGTCACCATTATTAACATTTAGTAAAAATTTTGCATAGCATTAACATTGTTCTCTAGTATTACATTAGAAGCCTAGTATTCAAAAATTGTTTTCAGTTGGATTTGCCATATCCAGAATTTTAAAAATGATTTGATGAGTATGTTTTCAATAAACATTAATTTAAACATGAGTTTCTTTATAGAGGAATTCAAAAAGTGATACATTTCCTTGACAGGTTGTGGTTTCTTTGAATGTCAAAACAGAATTTTTACAGGGACTAAACCACCAAGCAAAGAGTAATCATGGCAGGTCTGTGGCTCCTGCTACATTGTAACAGAGGACTGCCTTATCTGGCATTCATGGAAGTAGAGGCCTGTGGAGATTTGATATCCCAGAGAAAAGGGTTGCTATAGGAGTAAGGCAGGAGTGGGTGGGTGGGCCAGAGAGCACACTCTTAGTGACAAAGGGTTGTGGGGATTGGATGAGGTGGTTGGGAGGGGAGACCAGGAAGGAGGACAACATTTGAAATGTAAATAAGTAAAATAATTTTTAAAAACAAAGAATTTTTATATGTTCTTCTAGGCACCTCTTCTAGTTTTCCAGTATAGTACTTAGGGATGTTACCTTATTCCCACCTACTGTACCAGAAAGGGTAAATTATGGCTATGCAAGTTGCATGTGAAGTTACCCTCTTGTTTATGCAATGACCACAGCTAAGCATTAGCTTGAAATGGTTATATGAAGAAAAGCAACAGCATATTTAACATGGATATAATCACTTTCAATTTATATTTATTTTGTTACCTACAAACTCATACTTTGACTTTAAATGACTAAAGGAAATGTCTAGTTGCTTCCCTGTATATTTCTTCACATGCATTTGCAATGTCTTCTTTAAAAAAAAAATAATCACACAAGACACTAGAAGTTGGAAATTATGGTCCAATTCCTTGATGAAAACAGAAATTATGCTGAAAACTGTGGGCATTGTTTGTTCTTTTCCATATAGCTATTCTACAGAGTTATATTATTAGGTTTGCAAATACTAATATCCACTTCATATTTTCTAATATAATTGAGAAATTGTCTACTTGTATTATTGCTTTTATTACTGCAATGATGGAAATTAGAAATTCCTTCACTTGATTATAGCAAGTCATTGAACAGATTCTGTAGCTTTAAAAGTGTATGTGTGTGGAAGAGAATAATACATCTTAATTTTTTCATCAGCTTTAAATAACACTGTATTCATTCAACTGTTTCTGGACTGCATCTACAGTCAAGCACTAGCCCAAAGATTCTTGTGTTGTGTTGGAGAGTAACATTAGAAAACAGCACATAGGAGTTGAATGAGCTGGCTCTCTTCACTTCCTTCCCCAACCCTTATCCATGTCCTCTTTTACTTGCTATTCACTTCTTCCGTTTCATTTCCTTACCTTGTTATTAATCTGAGACCATGATTTTTCAACATGTTTTTATATAGTCAAGCATGTTTTTTAGAATTCCTTTCTGTCAATTTTGGTATTCAATTTTTAAATTCGTACTTTTAATAATTTTTAAAGTATTTAGTTTATACTTCTTGAAAATTATTTACCAAATATAGATCTATTTTTTCATGATATTAATATATTAATATATCAAGGTTTTGATCCACAATTTTTTACAATGTTTATCAACCATAAAAACTTTATCGATAGAATAACATAAGATTAACATGTACATTTAAAAAATGTGTATTTGTTAAGTTATTTTATAGTGTATTGGAAAATTGTCATTTTAGAAGATTTTATATTAAAGCTGTTTTCTTCATTAACTAAGAAAGAATAGCTCAATTGTCCTGAAATTGAATTACCATAAAAGGTTGCAAACATGGCATTTCTCATTTCATAAGTATATTAAGTAAATTAACACTAGATTTACTTAACTTTGATATCTGAGAATCATGACACTGTCTTGTAAATTAACCACCTGGATACCAAGCTGCCTCACTTATCAACCATTCTTTCTCTCTCTCTCTCTCTCTCTCTCTCTCTCTCTCTCTCTCTCTCTCTCTCTCTCTTTGAGTTTTCACATTTAAATTAAGCATGCCTTTACAATATATTAACATTAAAATACTTATGTATTATATTAGAAAGACTTTGATATAAAAATATTGATTTAGGGGTTGGGGATTTAGCTCAGTGGTAGAGCGCTTGGCTAACAAGCACAAGGCCCTGGGTTCGGTCCTCAGCTCCGAAAAAAAATATTAATTTAATTTGATGAGTTTATTAATACTTAATGATTTGCAGCTAATGTCATTATGACAATTTGTTATTTAAAACAATCATGATGTCAGATTCAGTACTGGGAGAAGAAGAAAAATCAATGCTGGCGGGAGATGATGAACCTCCTAGTATGAAAATTCAAGATTATTGTAGCAGATTTTGAATTTTGTCAAATCAAGAGTTATTTCATATTAAATTAATATAACTGATATAATTTGATATATAATATAACTAATATAATTTGAATGGAAAGTAAAGTATTCTAAAACAGAGAATCTGCCTATATTCAGAAAATTTTTATATGGAGATCAGGATGCTGAGACAAGATGTTGAATGTGTTTGAGGCATGCTTAAGATACTCAATGAGTTTAGACCATAGTGGAATACATAGAAAATCCTAACTAGTCTAGCCCCAACAAAATAACAAAACATCATACTTTTAAATTATGGTAGATATTCTAATTTTTAGTGAACAAGTAGTAATGGTGTAACTACTGCAGCAATGATAAATTTGGTCTTCTTAGATATGAAGTGAATGCATCTCTGCTCATCAGGCATCCAAATGTCTGTCACTCATAAGACAGAACAAACATTTGGAGACTTCATATACTCAAGTTTCTTGATGATAACAAATAGTAATATCTGTGGATCTCTTCTTTACCACAAATGCACCTTAGTAAATTATAAATGGAGAGTATTCACTGGTACCTCTTCACATGTACTGTGTTTCTTTAAAGTACTGTATAATCATAATGTCCATAAGTTCTTCTGAAATAGAAGCTATGAAAAGATGCAGCGGTCAATGTAAAAGCTAAATTAAAGATGGCAGCCCATTTGTTTTCTTGACTATTTTCACAAGTAATGCTATAAAATGACAGGTAAACATATTGATGAAAAATATTAAATTCTCATTTTATGTCTGTTACATACTTCTTCTCTTCAGAAAACAAAATATCGCACTGTCAGTGTTGTAGGATTTAAGAAAAAATTCTATGGCTCATTCTGATGTGTGATTCACTGATATATGAGACTGTGAATCACATATTGAAATATATCATCTTCATAAGAGTTCAACTTCATGTGAGAATCAACTTCTTATTTGGAAGATCTCTTTTATTTACTGAGAACTGCACATGTGCCCTTGAGACATGACAGTAATGCCATTGCCTTATTATTTTGTTGTAATACTAGATATGTGTCAGTCTTTCTGCTGGTTTTGCTATTTATGCTTCTTTCCTTCTTAAAGCCAAGCAGATCTTTAGGATCTGTGGTTTAATTCTGCTGCACTCTAACACATAATAAAACTAGGGAAATTATAGTGCAAAAAGCATCCATCACTGCCTAGTGAGCAGGGAATTTGTCTTTGCCACATTCCATTAATTCTTGAACCAAATATTTTTCTACTTTCTTTGATAGAAAATATGTGTTTTTATAAAATATATTCTGATTATGGCTTCCCAAGTTCTACCTCCTCCCAGATCCTTTTCACTTCCCCTCCCATCTGAATCTACACCCATTCTCTCTCTACATAGGAAAAAAAACAGGCATATAAAAATAATAAGCTACCACAAGATGAGATAAAGCAAAACAAATAAACCTGTATAGGACAAGACAGATGAATAAATAGAAGAAAAAGAATAAAGAAAAAAGTCCAAGAAACACATACGGATACACAGACACACATATTTTTACTCAAAACCAGAAACCATAATATATACACAAAGGGACCTGAAAGGCCTTTGAGTTCATTTCATGTTTGTCATCTACTATTAGGCATGTGACTTGCCATAAAGAGAATCTCATACACGATGAGATTCCACTGTATAAATCTAATTTTCATTTAGCAAGGGTTATTAATTGAAGTTAACCTCTGGGTCAAGGATAAAACTTTGTGTCCACTTCCCTTTTCAGCACTGAGAACCCACCAGTTGCAAGCCCATGTAGGTGTTTTGCTGTGGCCACAATAACTGTGAGTTCACAAGGTCCTACTTGTTTAGAAAGCCTTGTTTCCTTAGTGTCCTCTCCTCCAGCTATTAACAGTCTTTCCACCTCCTCTTCCATAGCTTCCCTGATCCTTCATTTTTGAAGGGCCCATTCTATTCCTCAGGAATATGAATTGCAAGGTCTCTCATTCTGCACTTTTTGGGGTATTTTTGGATGTAAATATAGCTTCATGCAATTTCCTTTAAGGTAAAAAAAATCTGTTTTGCATGCAATCTTCTTAATATGCTGAATATTATAAAAGGAGGTAAGCATTGCATCCTCAGAAGGTACCCAAATCAATAGCTTCAGAAAGTTCCTGACACTGACCATAATAATCACTAAGTCTCTTGATCACTAGGACTGTCCTTCTCCAAACATATTTAAACAACAGGGCTGTAAGTAGACAAGTTTATCTCTCTAGAAAACGTTCAACCAGTTGAGCTAGCTAAATGTCAGACCAATGAAGCTACTTAGAGAAGGCACTGTCCAACCCAGTAAGTAGATTGTAGCTCATATGGTAGACTCCAATTCTCTGGCTTTTGTGACATGTTATTCACAGTGTGTGGTGCAGCTCTCTTTGAGTCATTTTTGCTCTTATAAGTGCTCTTCATTTATATTCTTGAAAGTAACCTCCATAAAATTCATTACCTCATCAAGTTGGTCTTCAGTGGTATCCATAATTTGATTTGTCAGAACTCTGTCTTTGTCTTCCAAAAATAATCTCAATCAAGCACAACACCTCAAGAACCAACTTTTAAATTAATAAATATTTTCTAGAAAAAAATATTTTGTTTTACCAGGTTAACATTATGAATTAAGAGAAACAGATATGTTCTCTTTCACAATTATTTCTGGAGTCGACTGGTCCTGCCATGAAGTCTGCAGAACTAGCCCACATTTTGGAGGAAGTATTAATGAATTAAAACATTTGACATGTTTATATTTGTGCCCTCTCATTTGGCTGCATTGGAAATGTTGGAGGCCAAAAATCAGAAAGTATATTATGGCCTTGGAGGGGAAACTAGCTATGAGACACACAATCCACATTGCACAAGTATACTGATCAGAGGATAAGTTATTGTTAGTACACAAAGTGCTTTCTGTCTTCTGCCACTGGACTCAGAGTGCTCTGATCAACATTTGGGCATATGTGACAGTCGTTGGATGTCAATTCAAAGAAAATACTGGCAATTTCATAGAGACAGTGCCTTGGCCATGGTGTCAGATTAGCCCTATTCGGTCTAGTTTTGTTAGATGTATTTTCTTATTATTTGTCAACAATTTTATCACAAATCATTGTACAAATTCGATGTGATGTGATTTGATGTCTCATAGGAAGAAAATGATGGACAAAACCATGAAAACACTGAAAAATAACAGACATCAGATAATGAGAAGCATTTGCTTTATGCCTACTACATGGTGGAGGCATGTGTACATTTGAAATTATTAAAATGTGGAGAAGAAATGAACCAAAATTGCCATTCATAAAATATGGATTCCTTTGTATCTATGATTACCTCATATAAAAAAGATCCTGAAAATTTCATGGCATCTTTTATTGCAGTTATAGTGCCTAAGTGCCCTGATGCATAAATACCTCTGTATAACTATGGTGTCTTGGCTCTAGACCTTATGCTGTCAATGTTACGACAGAAGTGCAAAGTTATTCTTAGGAAGGGAAAATGAAATAAACCATGACACTGATAATGTTATGTTTAATTCATGGTAATTTGATGTTTGTGTTTTTATGATTAGAGTAAAATGGCTGCAGTACGATAGTACATTTGATTCATTTTATGCCAAGTCTTTATTACAAGACCTATAAAAGCATCAAATAATTACAACACACACTTTAGCTGCAACTTATTACAACAAATAACTCCCAAATTGAAATGTTAGCTTGAATAATTTCAGGAAAACAGCAGCAAAGAAAAAATGCCAAGTTGTTGCAGAATGCTCCATAGACTGAGCAACATTCTGATAATGCACCACAGAAGATCTTTCCAGATGTCCAGTAAGCATTGAGGGGTACAGATTCATCTCACTACTAAAATTTTCTTTGTGCAACTTGCCATTCTAATGCCTTTAGTAATGTGAGTAGTGTACATTTATTCAAAGAAATATTTAAATGTAAAATGCTTGCAAATAACACTGACTCTGTAACTGCTCCGGCAGCAGAATAGTTACATGAGTTCTTTTTGTTAGATTTTTTATTGGATTTTTTAAATTTACACTTCAAATGTTATCCCCTTTCTTGGTTTCCTGTCCATAAACACCCTATCCCATCCCTCCCCATCCCCTGTTTCTATGAGGGTGCTCCCATACCCATCCATCCACCCCTTCCCGCCTGCCTGCCCTGACATTCCCCTACACTGAGCGTTGAACTCTGGCAGGACCAAGGGCTTCTCCTCCCATTGATGCCCAACAAGGCCATCTTCTGCTACATATGCAACTAGAGCCGTTGGTCTGTCCATGTGCACGTTTTGGGTGGTGGTTTAGTCCCTGAAAGTTCTAATTGGTTGGTGTTGTTGGTCTAATGGGGTTGCCAAACCCTTTAACTCCTTCAATCCTTTCTCTAACTGCTCCATTCAGGACACCATTCTCAGTTCAATGGTTGGCTGCTAGCATTCAACCTCTATTTGTCATGCTCTGGCACAGCCTCTCTGGAGACAGATATATCAGGCTCCTGTCAGCATGCACTTCTTGGCATCAGCAATATTGTCTGGGTTTGTTGGTTGTATGTGTATCGGATGGATCCCCAGGTGGGGCAATCTCTGGCTTTTTCTTCAGTCTCTGATTTAAACTTTGTCTCAGTATTTCCTCCTGTGAATAATTTTCTTCCCCCTTCTAAGAAGGAATGAAGCATCTGCATTTTGGTCATCCTTCTTGAGCTTCATGTTGTCTATGTATTGTATCTTGGGTAAACTGAGCTTTTGGGCTAATTAATATCCACTTATCAGTGAGTGCATACCATATTTGTGTGTCTGTGTGTGTGTGTGTGTGTCACAGAGAGAGAGAGAGAGAGGGAGAGAGAGAGAGAGAGAGAGAGAGGGAGAGAGAGAGAGAGAGAGAGAGAGAGAGAGAGAGAGAGAGAGAGAGATTGGGTTACCTCACTTGGGATGATATCTAGTTCCATCCATTTGCTTGAGAATTTCATGAAGTCATTGTTTTTAATAGTTGAGTAGTACTCCATTATGTAAATGTATCACATTTTCTGTTGTTTCATCTGTTGAAGGCCTCTGGGTTCTTTCCAGCTTCTGGCTATTATAAATAAAACTGCTATGAACATAGTGGAGCATGTATACTTGTTATATGTTACATGGGTTCTTAAATATGGCAGTTTTACCTTAGAATTTAGTAAGGGAAAGTGCTGGGAGCTCTGGGTAATTTGACTGTTCTTCCTATGCATTTGCCATCCCTTTCAGCTCCTTCAGTCCTTCCTCTAGCACTTTCATGGTGTCCCTGTACTCAGTCTGATAGTTAACGGTGAGTATCTCATCTGTATTGTTCAGGTACTGGTAGAATCTTTAAGCAAACAGCCATATCAAGCTACTGCTAGAAAGCATTTCTTGCAGTCAGCAATAGTTTGGGGGCTTAGTGTCTACAGATGTGAAGAAACTGGATGGCCTTTCCTTCATCTCTGTTCCATTTTTTGTCTCTATCTTTCCTTTGGACAGGAACATTTCTGGGTTAAAACTTTTCAGCTGGGTGGGTAGCACCATAGCTCAATTGGGGACCTTGCCTATCAACTGGGGGTGGTCTTTACAGGCTTTATCTCCCCTTTGTTGCGTACTTTTGCTAAAGTCACCCCCTTTGGGACATGGAAGCCTCTTGCTTCCCTGGCATCTGGGACTTTCTAGTGTACCTCCATTTTCTCATGCCCCACTGCTACATATTTCTATCCAATTTCCTGATCCTCTGTACTTCTATCCCTTCCAATACCTGATCCTGCTTGCTCTTTTTTCCTTCCCCTCCTCTCTAGCAGGTCCCCCCTCTCTTTACATTCTGTGATTATTTTCTTCCACCTTCTATACACTTTGGTCTTATTTCTTTTGAGCTTCATATGGTATGTGAGTTGTATCATGACTATTCTGAAATTTTTGGTTAATATCCACTTTTGAGTAAGTACATGCCATGTGTGTTCTTTTGTGTCTGGGTGCCTCACTCAGGAAGTTTTCTAGTTATATCCATTTACTTGTTAATTTCATGAAGTCATTGTTTTAATAGCTGAGTAATACTCCATTGTGCAAATGTACCACATTTTCTGTATCCATCCTCGGTTGAGGGACATTTGGTTTTTTCCAGCTTCTGGCTATTATAAATAAGGCTGCTATGAACACAGTGGAACATGTTTTCTTGTTATATGTTGAAGCTTCTTTTGGCTACATGCCCATTAGTGGTCTTCAGGGTAGTTCTATGTGCAATTTTCTGAGGAATCCCCAGATTGACTCACAAAGTTGTTTTACCACCTTGCAGTCTCATCAGCAATGGAGGAGTGTTTATTTCTCCACATCTTTGCCAGCATCTGCTGTAACCTGAATTCTTGATTTTTGGCATTCTGATTGGTATAAGGTAGAATCTCGAGGTTGTTTCAATTTGCATTTCTCTGATGACTAAAGATGTTGAACACTTCTTTAGGTGATTCTCAGCCATTTGATATTCCTCAGTTGAAAATTCTTTGTATAGCTCTGTACACCATTTTTAATAGTATTATTTGGTTCTCTGTAGTCTACCTTCTTGAGTTCATTGTATTTTTTGGATATTAAGCCTCTATAGGATGTAGAGTTGTAAAGATCTTTTCCCAAACTGTGGGTTTTCCTTTTTTGTTTGCTTGTTTTGTTTCTTTTTCCTATTGAAACCGTCCTGTGCCAATACCATGTGGTTTTTAATCACTATTGCTCTGTAGGTCAGAGATGGTAACTCCCTGAGTAGCTCTTTTATGGTTGAGGACGGTTTTCACTCTTCTGGGTTTTTTATTAGTCAAGATGAATTTGAGAATTGCTCTTCCTATCACTGTGAAGAATTGGGTTGGAATTTTGATGGGAATTGCATTGAATCTGTAGATTTCTTTTAGTAAAGTGACCATTTTTACTATGTTAATCTTGCCTAACCATGAGCATGAGAGGTCTTTCCATTTTCTGATGTCTTCTTTGATTTCTTTCTTCAGAGATTTGAAGTTCTTCTCATACAGATCTTTGCTTGGTTAGAGTCACACCAAAATATTTTATGTTATTCATGACTACTGTGAAGGGTATTATTTCCCTAATTTCTTTCTCAGCAAGTTTATCTTTGAGTAGAGGGAGGCTACTGATGTGTTTGAATTAATCTTTTTTTTTTTTGGTTCTTTTTTTTTTTTCGGAGCTGGGGACCGAACCCAGGACCTTGTGCTTCCTAGGCAAGCGCTCTACCACTGAGCTAAATCCCCAACCCCTTGAATTAAGCTTTATCCAGATATTTTCCTAAAATTCTTTATTACCTGTAGGAGTTCTCTGGTGGGATTTTGGGGGTTGCTTATGTGTACTTCGATGGCACTTGGAAATAGTGATATCTTGACTTCCTTCTTTCCAATTTGTATTCCATAATTGCTCTGGCTAAAACTTTGAGTACTCTATTGAATAGACGGGATGATAGTGGGCAATCTTGTCCCTGATTTTTTTTTATTAACTTGAGTATTTCTTATATACATTTCGAGTGTTATTCCCTTTCCCGGTTTCCAGGCAAACATCCCCCTCCCGCCTCCCCTTCCTTATGGGTGTTCCCCTCCCAACCCTCCCCCCATTGCCGCCCTCCCCCCATAGACTAGTTCACTGGGGGTTCAGTCTTAGCAGGACCCAGGGCTTCCCCTTCCACTGGTGCTCTTACTAGGATATTCATTGCTACCTATGGGGTCAGAGTCCAGGGTCAGTCCATGTATAGTCTTTAGGTAGTGGCTTAGTCCCTGGAAGCTCTGGTTGCTTGGCATTGTTGTACTTTTGGGGTCTCGAGCCCCTTCAAGCTCTTTCAGTTCTATCTCTGATTCCTTCAATAGGGGACCTATTCTCAGTTGAGTGGTTTGCTGCTGGCATTCGCCTCTGTATTTGCTGTATTCTGGCTGTGTCTCTCCGGAGCGATCTACATCCGGCTCCTGTCGGTCTGCACTTCTTTGCTTCATCCATCTTGTCTAATTGGGTGGCTGTATATGTATGGGCCACATGTGGGGCAGGCTCTGAATGGGTGTTCCTTCAGTCTCTGTTTTAATCTTTGCCTCTCCCTTCCCTGCCAAGGGTATTCTTTTTCCTCATTTAAAGAAGGAGTGAAGCATTCACATTTTGATCATCCGTCTTGAGTTTCGTTTGTTCTAGGGATCTAGGGTAATTCAAGCATTTGGGCTAATAGCCACTTATCAATGAGTGCATACCATGTATGTCTTTCTGTGATTGGGTTACCTCACTCAGGATGATATTTTCCAGTTCCAACCATTTGCCTACGAATTTCATAAACTCGTTGTTTTTGATAGCTGAGTAATATTCCATTGTGTAGATGTACCACATTTTCTGTATCCATTCCTCTGTTGAAGGGCATCTGGGTTCTTTCCATTTTCTGGCTATTATAAATAAGGCTGCGATGAACATAGTGGAGCACGTGTCTCTTTTATATGATGAGGCATCTTTTGGGTATATGCCCAAGAGAGGTATAGCTGGATCCTCAGGCAGTTCAATGTCCAATTTTCTGAGGAACCTCCAGACTGATTTCCAGAATGGTTTTACCAGTCTGCAATCCCACCAACAATGGAGGAGTGTTCCTCTTTCTCCACATCCTCGCCAGCATCTGCTGTCACCTGAGTTTTTGATCTTAGCCATTCTCACTGGTGTGAGGTGAAATCTCAGGGTTGTTTTGATTTGCATTTCCCTTATGACTAAAGATGTTGAACATTTCTTTAGGTGTTTCTCAGCCATTCGGCATTCCTCAGCTGTGAATTCTTTGTTTAGCTCTGAACCCCATTTTTTAATAGGGTTATTTGTTTCCCTGCGGTCTAACTTCTTGAGTTCTTTGTATATATTGGATATAAGGCCTCTATCTGTTGTAGGATTGGTAAAGATCTTTTCCCAATCTGTTGGTTTCCGTTTTGTCGTAACCACAGTGTCCTTTGCCTTACAGAAGCTTTGCAGTTTTATGAGATCCCATTTGTCGATTCTTGATCTTAGAGCATAAGCCATTGGTGTTTTGTTCAGGAAATTTTTTCCAGTGCCCATGTGTTCCAGATGCTTCCCTAGTTTTTCTTCTATTAGTTGAGTGTGTCTGGTTTGATGTGGACGTCCTTGATCCACTTGGACTTAAGCTTTGTACAGGGTGATAAGGATGGATCGATCTGCATTCTTCTACATGTTGCCCTCCAGTTAAACCAGCACCATTTGCTGAAAATGCTATCTTTTTTCCATTGGATGGTTTTGGCTCCTTTGTCAAAAATCAAGTGACCATAGGTGTGTGCGTTCATTTCTGGGTCTTCAATTCTATTCCATTGGTCTATCTGTCTGTCTCTGTACCAATACCATGCAGTTTTTATCACTATTGCTCTGTAATACTGCTTGAGTCCAGGGATAGTGATTCCCCTGAAGTCCTTTTATTGTTGAGGATAGCTTTAGCTATCCTGGGTTTTTTGTTATTCCAGAAGAATTTGCAAATTGTTCTGTCTAACTCTTTGAAGAATTGGATTGGTATTTTGATGGGGATTGCATTGAATCTGTAGATTGCTTTTGGTAAAATGGCCATTTTTACTATATTAATCCTGCCAATCCATGAGCATGGGAGATCTTTCCATCTTCTGAGGTCTTCTTCAATTTCTTTCCTCAGTGTCTTGAAGTTCTTATTTTACAGATCTTTTACTTGCTTGGTTAAAGTCACACCGAGGTACTTTATATTATTTGGGTCTATTATGAAGGGTGTCGTTTCCCTAATTTCTTTCTCGGCTTGTTTCTCTTTTGTAAAGAGGAAGGCAACTGATTTATTTGAGTTAATTTTATACCCAGCCACTTTGCTGAAGTTGTTTATCAGCTTTAGTAGTTCTCTGGTGGAACTTTTGGGATCACTTAAATATACTATCATGTCATCTGCAAATAGTGATATTTTGACCTCTTCTTTTCCGATCTGTATCCCTTTGATCTCCTTTTGTTGTCTGATTGCTCTGGCTAGAACTTCAAGAACTATATTGAATAAGTAGGGAGAGAGTGGGCAGCCTTGTCTAGTCCCTGATTTTAGTGGCATTGCTTCAAGTTTCTCTCCATTTAGTTTAATGTTAGCAACTGGTTTGCTGTATATGGCTTTTACTATGTTTAGGTATGGGCCTTGAATTCCTATTCTTTCCAGGACTTTTATCATGAAGGGGTGTTGAATTTTGTCAAATGCTTTCTCAGCATCTAATGAAATGATGATGTGGTTCTGTTCTTTCAGTTTGTTTATATAATGGATCACATTGATGGTTTTCCGTATATTAAACCATCCCTGCATGCCTGGGATGAAGCCTACTTGATCATGGTGGATGATTGTTTTGATGTGCTCTTGAATTCGGTTTGCCAGAATTTTATTGAGTATTTTTGCGTTGATATTCATAAGGGAAATTGGTCTGAAGTTCTCTTTCTTTGTTGTGTCTTTGTGTGGTTTAGGTATAAGAGTAATTGTGGCTTCGTAGAAGGAATTCGGTAGGGCTCCATCTGTTTCAATTTTGTGGAATAGTTTGGATAATATTGGTTTGAGGTCTTCTATGAAGGTTTGATAGAATTCTGCACTAAACCTGTCTGTACCTGGGCTCTTTTTGGTTTGGAGACCTTTAATGACTGCTTCTATTTCCTTAGGAGTTATGGGGTTGTTTAACTGGTTTATCTGTTCCTAATTTAACTTCGATACCTGGTATCTGTCTAGGAAATTGTCCATTTCCTGAAGATTTTCATATTTTGTTGAATATAGGTTTTTATAGTAAGATCTGATGATTTTTTGAATTTCCTCCGAATCTGTAGTTATGTCTCCCTTTTCATTTCTGATTTTGTTAATTTGGACACACTCTCTGTGTCCTCTCGTTAGTCTGGCTAAGGGTTTATCTTTCTTGTTGATTTTCTCAAAGAACCAACTTTTGGTTCTGTTGATTCTTTCTATGGTCCTTTTTGTTTCTACTTGGTTGATTTCAGCTCTGAGTTTGATTATTTCCTGCCTTCTACTCTTGTCCCTGATTTTAGTGGGATAGCTTAAAGTTTCCCGACATTATTTTGATGTTAGCAATTGCTTTGATGTATATTGCTTTTATTATGTTTAGGTATGGACCTTGAATTCCTGATCTCTATCTGT
Source organism: Rattus norvegicus (assembly GCF_021556685.1). Taxonomy (NCBI): domain Eukaryota; kingdom Metazoa; phylum Chordata; class Mammalia; order Rodentia; family Muridae; genus Rattus; species Rattus norvegicus. The sequence continues at coordinate 108,378,887 of NC_141537.1, read as the reverse complement.
GAGTAAAAACTGAATTATATAGTTATTTCATAACCTTTCTCCAATTTCCTCCCATTACCATTACCTTTAACTGTTTTAAGCTCAAGAATTTTCTTCACTGTTATATTTTTTTAATCAACGAAAGTAGCTGTCAAAGAGTTCTATGAATAATTTGGGAGGTGATACTTTGTTGATAAGAATTTACCAAAAATTAACTCAAATAATTAAATTAAAGTATATTATATTGAGTCTAGCTGGGTACTATCACCTTAGAGTTTTGTCTTTGGGGCTTCCTGATGAATTATAACTATGAAAGACTTCTAAATGGAGAAAAACAATTAGTAGTTAAAATTTGGGAATTCTGCATATATGTACACACCATATTGAGGAGGGGTTGTGTGGGAGTGTACGTCTAAGATTAATTGCTCCATTAGCAAATGTAAAGTGGCAAAATGTTTATGAGAAACATCATACTTAGAGTAGATTTTATTTTGTTAAATGGATAATGTAAGAACTTAGGTATCACATGCTACAGAACTGAAACAAGACAGAAGTTTCATTTTTAATTGTTTTGAAATAGAATTATTTTATATTTATATGAAAACTTTCCAACATTTGAATGGTCCAATAATATCTTAAAAACAAAAAGTAGTTATAAAAGTGGTACTACAAAAATTACACTTAAGGTCTAATATTATGCTTACTGTCTTTTCAGAAAGGCTATCATAATTAACCTTCATAAAAATTGTTTAGACTTCATATATGAGTAATAAATACATTTTCTGGATTATACATCAAAATACATTTGTTTTTATCTGTTTAGAACCTTGAATATGGGACTGATATTATTCATATAATATCCTTAAAATAAAGAATGCCTGGAATCACTACAGTGGTCCAGAGGAGTTTCAGCCTTATATCTTATTTAAGCCATTGACTCTGTAACGGAGGCATATGATAGCAGAATATATTTGTCAAAGGAGATTAATACAAGTGATTAGAGAAATATTATTTTGTTCCAATCTTTTTAGAAATGATGGTAATTTTTCATATTTTTTGAGTAGAAAAAAACAGACTAAAATTAGATTCTGCTAAATATAGAAAACATGCTACCTCATTCTATTTCACAATCCAACTGTAATGAATGATCTAATAGCCATGTGCAAACTTTAATTAGAATACAAATGAAGCTCCATGATATAATGTCTCTGTATATATTTTAATTATACATGGATTGACAATTATGACACTGGACATAATAATGAAGTTCAGTCTGCTGAAATAGAACCCAGTTGTGGATTCCTTCAAGCTACATTTCTTAACTAGTCTAAAACCTTAATTTTAGGGAAAACTAAGTATTCACATTGAATTAGTTCCCTAACTGATTTTTCTTTATGCATAAATGGGGCATTTCTTTCTATCTTTATGTAAAAATTCAAATAGTTTACAATACAATATTAGTTCAGTCTTTAGGTAGAAAATTTTATTTTCATAAAGTATGCATGCTTGCTTTAGTACTCATCTTTAGAAGATGTTTTTGAGTTTCTTTTCTTGTTTGTATTCCCCATTTAACTTTGTGGCAAATCTGTTACTTATAGTTTCTTGATATCATTATGCACTTCACTCTAATTTCTATCTGTACCCACTAGAATAAGACAGTATATTTCCAGACACTTAGCTTAAAGCTTATGATTATTTCAGTAGTTAAAACTCATCATTTCTATACTAGAAATTTTATTAATCCAATTGAAAAACAAATGTATGAGTTATTTTTGATATATGTCTATGAATGACATGAAAATAAATATATTAAAAGGAATGGATAGTCAATCTCCTGTACAATGAAGCTATCTCTTTAAATATGTTAAATATTGTGCCTCTGATCTCACAACAAGGTGAACTTTGAGCCAAATCAATACATATTTTGTGACTGTGCAATTAAATACAATTTATCCTAATGACAGAGCTACTGATAGGATATACAAAACAGCTGTGTAGCCAGCTGTGGTAGGGGATAAAAATAAAATAATATCTCCTATCATTAGACCACTTTTACTATTCCTGATTGCTTATTTTATTCCTTTTTTAATCCATGAAAATTTTTGGCAGGATGGACATATTTGAATATTGACTACGTTTTTTTTTCCGGTAGAAGATATGATCTTAACATTCACTCTCTGTGGGTAATTGATTCAAAATTTAAGTCAGAAAGGACAACAGAGTGGTGTCAGGATTAAAAAGGATGTTCAGCATTCAACATGATCATGATTGGCCACCGCATAAATTTTTTAGTTAATAAATTAATTAATTCATTCCTTCATTCATTCCTTCATTCATTTAACATCCCCGTATCAGCAACCCTCTCCTTTCAGTCCCCCTCACACAGATTCTACCCTTCCCTCCTCTTCTTCTCCTCTGGAAAGGGGCAGCCCTCCCCTGCACTGCTTATCACCACACCTTGGCATATCAAGTTACGGCTGGACTAGGTACATCCTCTCCCACTGAGGCCAGACAAGTGGCCCAGTTAGGGTAATGGGATTCACAGGCAGCTAGGCAACGGATTTATGGAAAAGACCAATTTGCACGTGTGTGTGTGTGTGTGTGTGTGTGTGTGTGTGTGTGTGTGTGTGTTTGTGGTCGCGCACGCAAGCATATGCAAAGGGCCAAATCCAGCCTATACTTGCCCTTTAGCTATTGGTTCAGTTTCTGTCAGCTCCAAAGGTCTAGGTTAGTTGACATTCTTGAACTTTCTGTGGACTCCCTATCCTCTTGGGGTCCATCGATCTCTCCCCCCTACTCTTCCTCCTAATGTTTAGCTGTAGGCCTCTGCATCTGTTTTGGCCAACTGTTGCATGATTCTCAAGTATGTTAGGATCATATCTGCAAGCATAATAGATTTCCATTAATAGTGTCAGGGATTAGTTCTTGCCCATGGATGACTCTCAATTTGGACCAGTCCATTACATATCTTTTAATCAACACAGAATTTACTCTTCAGATAGGTCTAACAACTTTTATTCTGGTAAAGATGCATTGAAAATTAGGCTTCATGCTTCTGAGACTTTCTTGGATGGTCTTATTCTACTTTTAAGCTTTATATTCCTTTTAGTCAATATCTTTACATTTCAGAACATACTTATACACAGTAAAGATAGAGTTTCAAATTAAATTTTTACTGAGCAACTGATTTGTATAAGACACTGGGTTTATGGATCACAAATCTCAACCAAAGACGCTCAAGGCATCAGAGTTTCACTGCCAACACAAAATATTTCAGGGTTGCTTTTGCCATAATCTGGTAATCTGAATCACTGACTTGACTATCTTCAATCCTATTTCTTTCCTCCACACAGAATCAGTGAACTGCTATTCTTATTATGTGTCTTACTTTAGTTAAGAATTCTAAGTTTTTACACATATTATTGTTCAGAATTAATTTTTTTAAAATATTTGATGGCAATATTCTGCTTATCTTTCTTACCGCATCCAAACATGTATGTGAACTAAAATCTTCTGTATAAAAAGTGGGCTAACTAGAACCTTTAAAACTCAAGGATTTAAAAAACACATTAAGAAAATGGATACAAATTGTGCTTCGTAAAATTCTGTTACTTCACAATCTCTTTCAGTTCTAAAAGCAGGTTGTTGGAAATACAAAGTTAAAAGGAATGTTTCCGTTTTCCTTGACTTCCTGTCATGGGGGTATCTGTTGTAACACAAAACAAAAAAAAATGGTAAAAGGCATAAGAAACATTCTTCACGAAAACAACATTATTTGTAATGAAGCCCTTTGTAAAAATAATTATACTATTGAATACAAAAGAGAAAAAGTGGTGTTTGATTGAATGCTTTTTGCAGTGCTTTGGGGTGTGCATCTTGGGGATGAAGACTATGGAAAGAAATGACCTCGTATTTTTCTCATACTCTCACTGACAGGTAGGTCAGGTCAGCCGTCTATTGGTTCTATGTGAAGGGAAGAAATAGTATTGAAGTTAATAAAGTCAGTAATTCAGACTCCCAGATTATGGCAAAAACAACTCTGAATATTTTGTGCTGGCATGGAAACTCTGACACATGTATAATGCAAAATACATGAAGGTAACATTATCAAAATACACACACACACACACACACACACACACACACACACACACAGACAGACACACACCACAGAGTTTCATTCTTCAGTGCTGCACAGTTCATACTGGATAGTTACAATACACAGCCAAGTGCAATTAATCAATAACAATGATGTAAATGTCACTTCATAAATGTACTTGCCATTTATGAATTTGGTGTTTAAAGGTACTAGACCTCTGTTTCTCATCCCTGCTTATCTAAGCCAAATTTGAGTACAAAATGGACCCAATAGCCTACAGAAGTCAAGTATGATTCAAGTCATTTAAAAGACATATAGAATTCAAACATTCCATTTTAATTGTTGTTATTTTTAATGCTTCATTAAGATTTAACTTGTCGGGTTTATTCAGTTTCTGTAAGCATTCTTCAACTGGTCTTGTCAATTAAAACTAAATTCCATCCTCTTGTAATATTATAATAAATCAGCATATTTAAGTACAAAGCATTCCAGTTATGTTTTCTGTAGTCTTTCTGTTTTACTACTACTATTTGACAACAAAATTCTTCTTTAATATGGAAGTTTTATACGTTGTTCAGAGTCCTGCATCAACTATTCCTTGGGCTAACTTAAGTGTTGCATATAGTTTTGACAGTTAACTGCTGTTCAAAAATACAAATGCCCAGGAGTATTTCAATATTTTTAAAATGATTTTTATTTGGGAGAATTCTTATGCTTCTTAAGGGAGAATAAAATAAATGAGACTCATCAAAATAAACAAACAAATATATAAAAATGTTACAAATTTAAAAATACACCTATAAAACAGACCAAATTGATTCATGTTTAAACAAAATTAAAGTAATTCTGTTTAAGAAATATGTTAGGAAAAAATTCTTGGATACCCAGTTGATTCAGAAATAAACTTGATACTGCCTACTTCTGTTAACTACCACCCTGTTGCCATGGACACCGATTACATCACAGGTTAAGTAAAATTAAAAGCTCATCAAGTAAACAGTACTAGTTGCAAATCAGGCTTTGATATATTGTCATATATCCTACATTTGAAAAGCAGTTCTATGTTGTTTTCATAAAGAACAAATGCAGTTTTAAACAAATGTTTCCTTTCAAAAGTTATAAATAAAAGGAATAAAACAGGCCGATATAGATGAAAGGATTTTACTGAGTGATTTTGCAATAACTGCGCCCTGGAAGTGCAGGTGGATTTCAGGCTGTTGCTAAGCTACAAATGTATACTTACAGAGATGCCTTCTGTTAACAACCCTGTTGACCAAAATGCCCGTTCAAAGTGGGAGAGTGAGTGACTGGAGCATACGAACTAGAAACCAGTTATTATTATTTATTTTTACTGTGCATTGCATGGATGATGCTTTACAAATAACAGAAAGTTATGGGTAGAGAAAAACTGAAAATCTACCTTCATCTATGTTACATGATCCCCACCTATACAGAAAGTGGCAAATCCTAAAAGGAAGCTGAAGTAAAATTCATGATCACCTTACACAATAAGCATGGCATGTTTTCTAAAATTTACTGCATAGAACATAAATCAATAAGTTAACAGCTTCACCTATAATAGGGAGGAGTTATTCTCCCTGATGATGGTTTTTCTACCTATTGAAAGTTGTGCTAGTTGTTTTTGCACAAAATTCTTTAAGGCATCTATGAAGTGACATAGAGAAATTCCGTAAAAACAAAAAGCTATAAATACATGAAATTGTAGAAAGAGCTTAGCCACTAAAAGAAAAACTAAAAGAAAGAACCAAAACAACATTTCCCCAAAGAGATATAACACATAAAAATGAGAACGAAGGCTCTAAATCTATTAAATGCACCATTATTGATATAGCATTATTAAAAAGGTTATTAGATACCCAGTCTCTTTAATTTTCTTATCACCTCTGTTTAATTAGATTTAACATAAGTTTAGTTCTCTTTGCTTTCTAGTGGTGGACTGAGTTTTCTCCTATATATAGAGCAGGGTATTTAATAATTTTCTTTTATCCTCTGGTCATAGAGCCACTGATCCTAAATATTCCAATCAGAAAATTCTATCATACAATATGGATGGCATTGCCCTGTCATAATTAGTCACAGTAGAAGGCTAAGGTATGACTTAGTTGTTAAGAATTAATAGGCAATGTTGCTCTTCTGTACTTGGGACAGTAGCAATGACTACTATTTAATAACACAGTTTGATTCATTTATATTGTTCTGTAAAAAACGTCCTAGATGTTATGGTTTTATTACAAGATTATATTGATTTTTTTCTTTTTTTTTTTTCTTTTTTTTTTCCGGAGCTGGGGACCGAACCCATGGCCTTGTGCTTGCTAGGCAAGCGCTCTACCACTGAGCTAAATCCCCAACCCCTATATTGATTTTTAATATTTTGTTTTGTTTGTATTGTATCTTACTTTGATTAACTTCATCTTTGATTTTTCTTTTTAAGAAAAAGTACTTCTTACTAACTTAAACATACTACATTTTTTATTCTTTGGTTGTTTGTTGTTTTAGGGAATCATTTGGCATTTGTTTCAGACATTAGGACTTCACCATGAATACCCATTATGTAATTGATGGCTCGGTCAACTTGATTGGATGAAGAATGCCTATTAAGTTCCTTTTAAGATGGTGGCTTTCCCTGGGCCTCAAAACATGGATTATGTTCATTTCAGTCTCTAAATGCATACTGCATAAGGATCTTTTACCTTCTATGAATTTTATGTCAATGCATTTAATTAAAAGTATGGTATTTCATCGTGATTTATTGATATTTTTCTGCCTTAGTCTTCACCTATTCTTCTTTTAATCCTGTAAACTCTTACATGTATAGTTTGGCCCTTTTTATTATCATCTCAAAGATCACTTTTATGCTGTTCCCATTTTCCAATATTTTATCCTGAAACTCAGAAACTTATTTTATTTCATGTTCATCAATTCCTGTGCTTTCTCCATAAATCTACTGTTATTCCATTTATAATAGGATCTTACAGCTATGGTATATTTCAACTTAACATTTGACACTTTACATCTTGTTATCTCTATTTCCTCTTTTTTCATATACTGTTTTCTTTACGTTGCATGACTTCTCCTAGTTCCCCAAGCATCTGTGAAACTATTGCCTTACAGGTTTTCCCATCATTACATGCTTTCTCAGAAATAGCTCCTTTAATTTGTTTTTTGAATGAACCATGGGTTCCATGTGTTGTCTGATTCTGAATTTTGATGAAATGATTGAAAGGTGAACATTGGAATTAAAATGTAGATACTCTATAAAAATTAAAACTTCTACAAGAAATAATATTTTTATTGTTTTTTGTTTTATAGTTTGATTCTTGAAAGCTACCCCATTGTAAAGAATATATATGAATATGCTAACTGAAGTTGTAAAAATTTTTCAAGTATTTTTTTCATCTAGTTCCTTTCTGTAGGTATGTTGTCTACTTTCTGTTTTCCCAGGAGAGATAATTGCCTTCACATATCTTAGTCCTTAATGCCTGACTTTCAAAAGAACAAAAATGAATGAGAAAGGGATGATACAAATGCTGCTCCATTAAAATGCAAGGGAGTCATTTCTACTGCAGTGACATGGAACATAGGTGGAGACGCTGCAGTCACGGCTACCCCATTATATGCCTGTACCGATGTGACGTAGAGTGGCAACCAGTGGTCTGTGTATAGATATCCAAACTCAAGAGCGTTGGACCCTTTTGCTCTTTATAACATAGAAATTCAATGCCTGTCTTTAAAGGCCAGGAAAAGTTAAGAGATAACTGCTACCTTTACAAAAATATTTTTATAGATAAATTTTGCTCCATTGTGATAATCAATTGAAAGGGACTGCACTGTAGTGATTATGTATTAACCCATAAACTATCTTGTATTTTCTGGATTATCAGCAGGATTTCTGTTAAAAATTATAAATGTAAGAGTATACATTTTTCTATAAGATATGAATCTCCTAAGACATAAGACACTCATGTAGTGCTGAGGGTTCTTCCTGAAGCAGATCCCCAATCTAGTAAGCATCTTGTATACTAGCTATTCAGTCGGTCTTATAAAGCTAAAAACCCCATAAAACACAGGCTTTTTTGAGATGTGCTTTTCTAACATCTCTCTATCTATAGCTTAGTTCTTAGTCTGATATATACATTATCACAGTGAGATGACTTTATTTGTGCATTTCCTCACATATCCTGCCCATACTGTTTTTATTACAAAATTGTTTCTTCAACTGTGTATCTAAAAGTTTGCATTTGAAACGAAAGATGCACTTCAATTACATCACCTGAAATGTTAATCCTTATCTCACAAATTACTGTCACTTTACTTTAGGTATGTTATACTTTAAAGCTTTCTATCTTTAAGAAAAACATTCACAGATTTTTATATTTATTTAAAATATTGCTGATTATTTTGAAAGGGCTATAGTAAATTTATACCACATATTACAGGTTAACCTACTGGAATAGTTGTTTGTAGTTAATAATAATTTTGCTTTTTCTATTATATGATGTTCTCATATTTTGGGGTACTAAGCATTCCACTGAGAATTAAGCATACATGGGTGAATATTTTGTAAATGATTATTAGTTATTTGACAATTTTATACAATATATTTTGATCATATTTGCCACTTTCCCTAATTTTCCTAGATGCACAACCCTTTCCCTATTTCTTCAACTTGTGCCTGGTATTGAGTGTGTGTGTGTGTGTGTGTGTGTGTGTGTGTGTGTGTGTATGTTTCCTCAAGAACAATTCATGAAGTTTTGCACAACAGTCTGCTCCACTTCTCAGGAGCCACACTTTTCAAGAGAACTGGCTCTCATTCTCCAATAGCTACCATATTTGAAATAGAAAATCCACTGCAGGAAATTTAATTTAGACATTATATAAGGGTTTTGGGTTCTTGTGGGCATTCTATTGAAATAATTCACATATGAAAAACCATGGAGAGTTGTGGGATATTATGTCTTTTTATTTCATTCAACCATTGGACTGAGAACTGAGAATGGGGTCCCCTATGGAGGAGTTAGAGAATGGGCTAAAGTAGCTGAAGGGGTTTGCAACCCCATAGAAGAACAACAACATTAACCAATCAGACCCCTCAGAGCTTCTAGGACTAAACCATCAACTAAACAGTATACATGGAGTGACCCATGGCTCCAGCCACATATGTAGCAGAGGATGGCCGTTTCAGGCATCAATGGAAGCAGAGGCCCTTGTTGCTGGGAAGCCTTAATACAAGTGTAGGAAATGCCAGGGCAGGGAGGTGGGAGGTGGTAGCTGGGTGGGGGAGCACCCTCACAGAAGCAGGGGGAGGGGGGATTGAACAGGGGGGTTCCCAATGTGAAATCGGGAAAGGGGATAACATTTGAAATGTAAATAAAGAAAATATCCAATAAAAAAGAGAGAAAATGAAATCAGAATTTGCTCTTATGAGTTTTTAAGCTGTTACATTATGAACCATTGTCTTTGAAAAGATCAAATGCAAAGGAATAAACAAAAATTAAAGTACATTACAGAATAAAAAGCCAGATCAAATTTTATCTTTTGGGTAGCTGGACACTTTAGCTGTTTTCTAGGTGTCAGATCTGTGTCACAAGTTGTATACTTCCCAGGCACAAAGCTTCTTATCCAAGGGATCAACATATGGTCCAGGAGCTTTATCCTTTTTTAGACGAAAATCCCCTTACTATTGACAGATGGTGAGTTATCCAATTTCATCCTATGCTTAAAGAACATCCAATCTTATAGTTCCAAATAAAAATTCATGAACACAAACTTTGTGTTTAAATCCCAAAGTCAAAATCTCTTTATTACAGTTTCCAATTGCTCCACTACAGTAACTGGCTGAGCATAGCTCCAGAAGAATGAAACACAGCTCCGTTAATGAATTCATTTTGATTAAATGCTACACAAACTACTTAACTGTTATTCATCTCACTATTAAGTGAATTGGGTTTTGGTGAATATTTTGTTAATATTATAGATAAACTCCTAATATTCCTTCACGTGCACCTTTATTTATAGGAACATAAAATTAACAAAAAATACAGATCTCATCAGTTGATTACTAAAAGCGAAAAGAAAACAGATAGCCTTTCATTCTGATGATTTAAAATATATCTGTAAAAAAACAAAATTTAAATTCTAATGGCTTTGCAAGAGTTTGCTACCTAACTACTAGCAAGTTTATGATGAAATATCTTCTATTGCAGGAATGATAATGGTATGTAATGCACTTGATAACAATCAATAGTATTGTTTATATGTTTAGAATTTCAAAATGACGGTTGACATTAATGAACTTGGGTTTTAATCAGTCTTCCAGAAGATAGTTTAATAAACTAAGAGATGGTGTTGGTACACAGCAGTAGCAGAAGCCAGGGAAGGTCTCTCATGGGTCTCAGATTTATATATTTGATTTTAAAGAGTTTTGTTAAAAGCCACAATTCTCAAAGACTTCTGCAACAATCATGAATAAATGTTTGTTTTCGGTGAAATTTCTCCATAGAATGATCCTGAAGCCCCTACAAATCTCCAGCAGCTGGAAAACATTCCCACCCTTCTCTGAGCTGCAGAGCTTATAGTTATGTAAGCACTTTGAAGCTTGAAATGTTCCTCTTCTTAACAGGGGTCCCCTATGCCCTTTTTTTACCCTGCTTTGACAAAGGCATCTCTGAAAGATTTTAACTCCCTACAAGTGAGAATTAAGCAATGTGTACCTCTGTGTGAATCTCTTCCTCTAGGCTTCCTCCAAAGAAACCACAGTGTCGGGTATCCAGACTACTCCTGACACAAAACTGGACCAGCATGGTTTATTCTGACCATATATTCTAATCTGTTCATCATAAGTGTATAGCAAGAAATTTTACACAAGTATATTATTAAGTCTTGTATCAGGTTCAAGTATATAAAATATTCTCATCACTGACTCTTGTTATTACTTTGACTTTTGAGAAATTTAAATACTGAAGGAAAAAATAATTTCCTAGTAACATAAATATTATTTTGTGAGATTATTTAAAATTGAATACTTTGTTTATTTTTTAACAGAATCTTATGCAACCAGACTTGTCTTGAATTTAAATTTGCTATGTATTCAAGGATGACTTTGAACTCCAGATACTTCTATTTCTATCTCTCAAAAGTTAGAATTAAACACATATACGACAATGCCAGAGTAGATGTCAGTTTCTATTTAATTTTCTCCTCTCTGTTTATAATGCGTTATTAGTATTTAATGAGAAAATCCTTGTAGTGATATCTAAGATAATATGACTGTTTTATGGGATGTTCCAATTTCCATAGGATGGACAGAATTGAATACTTTCTAGTATAGTATGTCTCTTCATTCTTAACAGTAAGTGAAAGAAAAACATGAAGAATAACCCAACATGATTCACCTATGTTTGCATATCCATTGCCTGAAATCGATTCAAATGCTATGAAAATTTAGTTGAAATAGAAACACACATGACTTGAATGATAAGCTATTGAATCTTGTAGAGATGCTCTAAGGCAATATAAAGTATTCATAACTAATCTTTCAGGTTTAAATTATTTGGCAGCTAAATAAGATTAAAGATATCTACATCTCCTTATGATTTTAACTGTTAATGTAGGATATCACCTGCCTGGCAAGGAATGTAGTGAGTGGAAGCAGTCATACATGTTTGCTAACTCTCAGAATACTGGAATTCGATGATAAATTCATCCGAGGTTTTTACTGATTAAATAGTTTTAATTTCAGTTATTGGTTACTTGGTCTTTCTTAAAACAGATAGTAGAAAGAAATGGCTGTTGTTGTTTTGCCTGTGGCTTTCCGAAAATCCAGCTGAGGGAATCAGCAATCATAGTCTCCCTACCTCAATTCATTTCATGTGTTACACTGAACATTAATTCTTTGTCTAAAAGAAGAATAGTGAGAGTCATGTACCTGATTTCAACGTAGTGCCTTCAGCAGAAAAGTTTGGAAGAGAACTGTCCCAGTGTTTAGGAAAAAGTAAACCTCTGGTAATAGAGAAATGCTGCGGTGAAGGACTCGGTCTGCATACTCCTCTACGGAAGACTTTGTTCTTAGATTTGACTAACAAACGACTTTCTTTGGGACATTCCAGTTTAATGAAAAGAAAGAGCAATGCAAATAAAAATTAATAGAGAGAGGGAAATAATATTATTTGTAGATAACATATATACTTCTAAATATTACACTAGTGGGGTAGAAGCAACAAGCTTTCGCTTTACTAGTAAATTTTAACAGAAGCATGTTTTAAACTGTATATAACATCTACTTGAGTTTTTAAAACGTGATGAGCTTTATAAGCAGTAGGCAAGAGTAATATCTTTATTTATATTTTTGAATGGTCAAGTTTTCTGTCTTAGAATTCATACATTCCTTTTCTTCATTTTTTTCTTTCTTATATGCAATTTAATTAAAATGCTTTACTGATTGTTTTTTCTTTCTATAATTACTTATTTTATTTATCTACATTTCAAGTGTTGTCCCCCTTCCCAGTCTCCACTCTGCTAATCCCCCACCCAATCTGTCATCCCGTTAGCCGCCAAGAGGGTGCACCCCCACAGACCCACCCACTACTGCCTCACCCCTCTAGAATCCCCCAAGCTTGCACAGAACCAAGTGCTCCCCTACCCGTTAAGGATAGGTAAGTCAATTCTTTGCTACTAGGTCGCTGGAGCCATGGCCACATCCATGTGTACTCTCTGGTTGGTGATTTAGTCCCTGGGAGCTCTATGGGGTTCAGTTACTTGATATTGTTGTTCTTCCTTTGGAGTTTCAGTCCCCTTTAGCTTCTTCAGTTCTTCCCCCATCTCCTCCATTGGTGTCCCAGGTCTCAGTCCAACGTTTGGCTGTGTTTTTGCATCCGCCTTAGATGCTGGCAGAGTATCTAAGAGGACAGCTATACCAGGCTCCTGTCTGCAAAGCACTTCTTGGAATCAGCAATAGTGTCAGAGTTTAACGTCTGCAGATGGGATGGATCCCAAAGTGGGTTATTGGGGGTGGGGGGATGGCCATTCCTTTAGTCTCTGTTCTATTTTTTTGTCCCTGAGTTTACTTTAGATAGGAATAATTATGGGTTAAAGATTCATCTGCAAACCGTGAATGAATGAATGTTGAGGAAAGACTATGGCATTAAAAGCTTACCCTATTCCTGCAGCGGATGCAAGTTCATTTCCCAGAAACCATTTTGGGAGGCTCGCAAGCACCTGTAACTTGCATTCTAAGACATTCAATTCTCCTCTTGCTTCCATGTGTACTGCATTTACATACACAAACCCACACTCAGACAAACATAGGTACACATTATTAGAAGTAAAATGAGTTTTAAAGGAACATCCATGATGTAAATGGATCATATCACAGTTTATTTGTCATATTCTCAGGAACTTGCAATAATGTTCTCTCATCTGTTTTCATTGCTATTGCAATTCTGTATCACAGTTGCCATTGATTGTCCCTAATCTAATGAGTTGCCAGTGAAAATTTGGTACTCATATACACGGTAATAGTCCGCAGTCATAAAAATAAAATTTTGTCATTGATAGCATCAAATCAGTAATAAAGCAAACACACAAATTCTGTGTATTCTATTGAATGCCTTAGATCTTAGAGAATTGAGTCAGGTTGGACTTTTAGGAAATTCCAGAGTATGATTTGGTTACATGATTTACATTAATAATTTAACTCTTTGTGAATGTAGGCACATGTGAAGACTCCTCATTTCCTATAAGTATTAGTCTGAGGACCTGTTACCTGCTATCACAAAGACATTTTTTGCTCAATAATTTTCCTACACCATTGTATAGGAAAGAACAAACATAAACTGTCTGTTCATAGCTGCAAAGATTGCCAGATTATATAAATCGTTTTTAATTTCTTTAACATTTGACCTAAGTTTTAGCTAAACTATCTTTTTATCTAGCTGCTCTCAGAGCCATTAAGATCTTACAACCTTTCCCAAGCAATTCTCAAACTCTAGTAATAATTGTCCTCATAACTACCTGGACTCCATTCTCTTCTTCTCACTGTTTAAGTCTTCAGATTCTGGAAGGAGTCCTAGTTCCTTTTTCAGTATCACATCTTTTTATATTCCTTCATACCATGAGTTACAATTTTATCTGTGATACTAATCATTCCTCTATACAGACCTTCAACATGATCTTCTCTTTTTCTTAAATTTATTCACTGAGGTATACTGTGTACTACTTTTCCTATTATTTTATGAATTCTCAAAAATAAAAAAACAGTTGGGGATTTAGCTCAGTGGTAAAGCGCTTGCCTAGGAAGCGCAAGGCCCTGGGTTCGGTCCCCAGCTCCGAAAAAAAGAACCAAAAAAAAAAATAAAAAAAATAAAAAAAAAATAAAAAAACAGCATTTCAATAGAGGAGCTGCTCGGTAAATGCATGTTGAGTTGAACAATTTAATTATTAAGCATGTATGTAGTAAAGTTGATATGCTTCCCAAAGCCATGTACTGGTAACAAAAGAGCTTTAACTTAGGGCTTATACTATTTGCATAGAGGCCAAATTCAGAATCACAGTGACAAGGAATTGATTAAAAAATATGTAACCTTCAAATGTTTATATTGATTATGTACCTATCCTGGGAGAGAAGTCTACTTGCTTTTTCATTTTGGTTGAAAATGATTACTTTGTCAACTTCTTGTCAGGACTATTTTGCTGTTTATTATCTAAATTCAGTTTTTAATCTATGTGTATTAGGAGTTCTTCTTTTCTAGCATGTTTTCCTCAGACCTGACAGAGTTTTAGATGAAACAGCAAGGTCTAATAACAGTGCTTAATAGATTTGTGTTTTCTGTTTAATCAGATATATAAAGTGAAGAATTACCTGAGGGTAATAGATTTGGGTGGTGATAAATATTAGAAAGGACTTAGAACAAGGTGTCATAATGAAACAGTCAAGTTTTGTTATTAATTGTCCCAGGTGAACTGGGTTAATCTACAAGATACACTTTAAGATGAGCCCTGAGACACTAATGAACCTACGTTTTGAATTTATGTTTCCCCAAGAGAAATAACAATAAATTGGAAAACAAATATGCATGAAATTGTCTCTGTCTCTGTCTCTCTCTCTCTCTTCCTCTCTCCCTTCTTGCCTCCCTCAGTCTCTTCTATTCCCCTCTCTTTCTCTCTGTATTTTTTGTGATAGAACTCCTGTAGCCCTGAGTTTTAAACATCACGATCTCTGCAAAAATGATCTTGAACTGCTTATCCTCCTTAATATCCCTATATGTTCTATGAATACATGATTTCACTCACATGGCTGGTGTCAAAATTACATTTGAAAAGTAGAAAGGAATCTATTTACCTATCATAAATGAAACAGATAAGAAAGACATTAGCTGTTTTGTTCCATCTTCTAACTGAGATTCAAATGACCTCACTTGAGCTTTCCTTCTTATTTACTTTCTTTGGGTCTGTGGGGTGTATCATGGGTATTCCATACTTTTTGGCTTATATCCACTTATCATTGTAATATATATATATATATATATATATATATATATATATATATATATATATATATATATATATGTCTTTTTGGATTTGGGTTATCTCACGCAGAGTATTTTCTAGTTCTATCCAGTTCCCTGCAAAATTTATGATGTCCCTGTTTTTTTTTTTTTGTTTGTTTTTGGTTTTTGGTTTTTGTTTTTTGTTTTTTTTAATTTTTTTTTCAGAGCTGGGGACCAAACCCAGGGCCTTGTGCTTGCTAGGCAAGCGCTCTACCACTGAGCTAAATCCCCAACCCGTCCCTGTTTTTAATAGCTAAATAGTATTCCATTTTGTAATTAAACCACATTTTCTGTATCCAATCTTCTGTTAAGGAACATCTGGGTTACTTCCTGTTTCAGGCTACTAAAAAAAAGGCTGCTGTGAACATAGTGGAACATGTGTCCTAGTGGAATAATGGAGCATCTTTTGGGTATATGACCAGGGAAGATATACCTGAGTCTTCAGGTAGAACTAATTCTTATTTTCTGAGAAACTGTCACGTGGATTCTGGAGTGACTGTACAAGTTTGCATGCACCCCCGGATCCCCAGCTATCAAGGAGTGTTCTTCCTCTTTTGCCAGCATGTGTTGTTGCTTGAGTTTTTGATCTTGTCATTCTAAGGATATTGGAAAGCAAAGGAATGTTGGGACCAAGGTAGGAGAGCTGAAGGGGAAGGGACTAGGAGGAAGTCCCTCAGAGCCACATTAGTACATAAATATTATTATGTTTTTAATGAAAGAAAAGGTATTTGGTGTTTGGAAAGTTTGGAATGCCCATGATATGAAGCTTAAGAAGAAGGAAGGCTCAAGTGAGGATGCTTCAACCCCATTTAGAATGGGGAACAACAGGAGGCATAAGGAACCATGGGAGGAGGAGTAAGAGGGGGGACAAGATCATGAATGGGAGCAGGAGCAGAGGGTTGGAGAATGAATAAAAATATGCAGCAGTATGGGGTGGAGGCAGGGGAACCTCTAAACATTCCCAGACACCAGGGGTGTAAGAGGCTCCCAGGACCCAATAGGGATGACCTTGGCTGAAATGCTCAATAATGGGGAGCTGGAATCTGAAAAACCACCTCCAAGCAGTTAGACAGGCCCCTAGTTGTCAGACGGGGCCAACCACCCAGCTCAAAATTTTACATTCAGAATTGTTCCCATCCAAAGGAAATGAAGGGACAAAAGTGGAGCAGAGGCTGAAAGAAAAGCCATACAGAGACTCTGGATCCATCCCATGAGCTGGCATCAAACTCCAATACTATTACTGGGGCCATGTTGTGCTTGCAGACAGGAGCCTGGCATGACTGTCCTCTGAGAGGCTCTACCAACACCTGACTGAGACAAATGCAGATAATTACAGTTAACCATTGGACGGAGGTCAGGGAACCCTGTGGAAGAGTAAGGGGAAGGACTGAAGGAGCTGAAGGCAATTGAATAGGAAGAACAACAATTATCAATTAACGGGACACCCCAGAGCTCCCAGGGTCTAAGTTACCAACCAAAACATATACATGTTCTGGTCCATGGCTCTAGCTACATATGTAGCAGAAGACTGCCTTGTTGGGCTTCAGTGGGAGAGAATGTGCTTGGTCCTGTGGAGGTTTGATGCTCCAGAAAAGGATGATGCTGGAGGGGTGAGGTGGGAGTGGTGGGTGGGTGGGGGAGCACCCTCTTACAAGTAGAGAGGAAGGGGAGATGGGTGGGAGGAACATGGAGGGGACCTGGAAATAGGAATAACATTTGAAATGTAAATAAATAAAAAAATAAAATAAAAATAAAAAATAAACAGAAAAGGCATAATAGAAAAGAAGACATTAACTAAATATAATGGGAATATAAGTATGTAGGTATGTTTTAGTGTAGAAAGCACATTGTAATACAGAAAAAGTTTAGATGCCATTTTACTTTTGAAAGAAAGGGCATGGAAAGGAAAATGTTTAATATAAAATGTAGTTTGTTAAATTAATTCTTAATTTAACAGCTTAATTGTTAATATAAAGCTGATATACTCATTTTGTGTGTAGTGTGTGGTATGTATGACAAGCTTATTGAAAATTGGGTTAAAATTATAAAAATCAAAGATGATTCTAGATTTTTGACTGAAAACATGATATACGGTGGCGGGGGTAGATGAACAGAAAGGTAAATTCAAGAATTCTAGTATGGTTCAGGGTTATTTAAATATAAATCCCACAGACACCTTTTTGATGCTAATGGGAGAGGAATTGTCTAGCTATTTAAAGTTTTTATATTAAAATTATGGAAAATCTAATTAAACCCAGAAAATTAATTAATTTCCTTGGCTTTATGAACAAAGGTATGAGAAACTGGTCAAAACCAAACTTATAAAATCAAACCCCACAGATATCAAGAGTATAGATAATTGTATGGAAAACTGCAGAAAATTAACAGGGCTAAGGAGAAGAAAAAGAAAATGATTGGAGGGAAGGAAGAAAAGAGACAAGAAAAAAGGAGGGGAAAGAGGAAAGATCAGAGGAGAAAAGGAAGCATTAGAACCCAATGTGCTCTGCCACAGACCTCCTAGGTCAAAGGGGAAGTAAAGGTAGACCGAGGGGGGTATACTGTGGACTCTCACAGAAAAGAGCAAGGCTACACAGGAAGTGCCAGCTGTAGGACGCACCTATAGGTAAACACTGTGTTTCAGAATTAAGGAACTGAATCCAACTTGAATTTTAAAGACAGGGACAGAAAAGGAAAGTGAAAGAATTTACCATTTCTACCTCTTGTAACGCCATTTCTGTTAAGGTTATTTCATAAGAATTTGTGATATTAAGAATAAATGTCTTGCAGTAAACTAAAACATTGTTTAAAAAAGATAGAAAATTTCCCTTTGAAAAACTAAAAATGAAAAAAATTCACTAATTAAAAGCTTCTGTTTAAAATATTTAATATTGTGAGTTTTTACACTGTAAAATTCACCAACTACAGTTAAACATTTATAAATATATAAATAATCATATTTAAGTAGTTACAGGAAGAGTTTTTCATTTAATTATGGAAATATATCATGGCCAAAAATAAGGGAAAATAACATTAAGGATGTTTACAAAAGCCACACACACACACACACACACACACACACATACACACAAATGCACACGCACATGCACACGCATAAGCACATACACACACAGAGTGAAAAATTAAATGTTCTTTGGGGACAAGTACTGGCAAGCCAAACTCACTCTCCATCACTCTGTCAAGTCCTATTTATATCCTTCAAACATCACGTATCCTCCATGGGTCTTGCCTTGACACATGTCTAGCCTCAGCAGTGGGTCTTGCGTCTTGGCTTGTAGGGCAGCGGACTGTGAAAAATACCCTGATTCCTGGTCAAGATAGGTCATTCCCGAGGGACCCTTTGGGACAGCAGACTCATTCTCAGTGTCCCAGGAGATCAGGGCCTTCTCAAGTAGCTGCACCCACCCCCAGTTCCCTATAGAAAGATTTGAGACAGATCAGCTATATAGGGCAATGTCCCAAGCCCTTCCACAGGTGAGGATGTGACCACGGGTTACTTAGGCTCATGACAGATCAATCATAGAAGCAGGACCACACCCCCGAATATGTAGATGAGGTCTTCCCAAGATCTAAGGCAAAACCAATAGGAAGTAACTGCTGTTATAAACTGACCTATCGGGGCTGGAGAGATGGCTCAGAGGTTAAGAGCGCTGACTGCTCTTCCAGAGGTCCTGAGTTCAATTCCCAGCAACCACATGGTGGCTCACAACCATCTGTAATGGTATCTGATATCCTCTTCTGATGTGTCTGAAGACAGCTACAGTGTACTCACAAACATAAAATAAATAAATCTTAAAAAAAAAACTGACCTATCCAAAAACTGTATTTAAGAATCATGTTCAGAAGTATTAAAGGTGTGCAGGAATTATTCCACGTCTGAGAGCTTCTGTCATAAGAGCTGTCACACCATTGCTTTGGGAAGAGATCTGCTCTCCCAAAATCACCACCAGAAGCTCACCTGCACCCTTTATTGGCTAGTCGGTCTCCTGCTAGCTCAGTTGGCCCTGAACAACTGAAGCAGCAATGGTAGAAAGGAGCAGCACTAGCAGCAGAGGAGGTTGAAGCAGTCCGCCTCCCTGCAGGAGTTCTCTCCCCTTGGCCTGAACCCTCTCACCTAGCCAGATCAGAAATCTCCATGGGGAGCCCCTGGCTCAAAGCCCACATTGGCTGATCTTCTCTTCCCTAAGAGAGGCACAGACAAGAACTTCTTTTGGCTTTCTGTTGGTTCCTCCTGCTGACTTGAGCCTAGGCTGGGGCCTAGCTGTCTCTAATTAGGTAGTGCTATCACTATTGCTGACCCTCTTCTGTCAAACTGAACTGCTGGTGTATCCATAAACTGTTTGCAAGTGGATTGAGCTATTGTTGCCTGCTAACCTGGGAACTGAACTGCTGATTTCCTGACAACACGGAAGGGAGTTGCTCCAAAGAACCTTTCTAAACAGGTCCACTTCCCCCATATCCTTTCTTTTCCACTATCTCTGGTAGGTGGTGGTGGGGTGGTTAAAGCATTTAAGAACAATCATTAAAATTAGGCTTTGAAAAAATTAAAGTTACACACACACACACACACACACACACACACACACACACACACTTGGGCAGATAATGTTACTCCACAAAACTTAGAACATCTGAAAAAAAAAAAAAGCTAATGCAATAGTCATAAGACTCATCCTTTCCAGGTGGGGGCTGGTGTCTAAGAGACTTTTCTAACTTTATAGGCTACTGTTGTTTCTCTTTGCTATCTCCTAAAGGTTGAAGATAACTCCTGTGGCTGAAAATACCAAAAACATCAGACACAAGACTCAGTGAGTTCTATCTGGTCTGACCAATAAGCTTCCTCCCTGAGTACTAGTTTTTAGAGGACCAAAAATGCTAAACAGAGGCAAACATGCAATAATCCTATTCAGTTCTGGTACCTATGAATCACAATAATGGCAAGAAAACCCTAACGATGGAATAATGACACTCACATCTTGATAGTAACTAACAGATATCATACTGAACTTAAATTCAAATCAATAGGACAGAAATAGTCTCTAGTGCTTGATAATTCTAATTTCAATCCAATATTACCTTTATACTCAGATATAAGAATAGATCTCAGTTCTCAAAAATGGCAACTGATCAAAATGGGAGTGAGGTACCAGACCCAGTAGATTTATATACATCTTATAACTTTAAGGAAACTTGGAATAAAAAAAATCACAACATAATAAAATAAATATAGGACAGGCCTCAGTTCCATAATGAAAATATTTTCATAGGAATTTTCATGTGTCTTACTTTAGCTCATATTTCTAATATTTACTTTCTTATTACTGACAAAATTGGTTAATACACGAATGTCTTATTGATTCTACAGCCTTGAAGACATTGCCAAACTACTTGCTAAGAAACATTATTTGGAATAGTTGATCTTGTTTCCAGACACAATGATTGCTGACATAATAAAAAGTTCAGTTTTAAAAGTGATGAAAATATAATATATATTCATTTAAAGAAATTCGTATGCTTATATTTGCTTGTATATTTACATAGAAATATAAATGAATCCTATCTGAGTTCATTTGTATGACTACTTTAGTGTTCTCTGTTTATATATGATACTCTAAATTCTCACTCAGCTATTTCCAAGCAAAACGAAAGGATTTATTTCATTCCCTTCTTTGGTTGTTTTTAGTCTCCATTCTGCTTTCATTTTGGAAATTCTGGTGTACAGTTTTCATTCTTAATTTTTTTTTAGTGAGGTTTATCTCCATGGATGTGGTGTGTCTCAAAAAAATTCACTAATTAAAAGTAGGGAATTGGCTGAAATTCATTGTCAAAGTAATCCTACACACTCAGTAGAGGCATTAACACCAATATGAATAAAAGGAATGTCATGAAGCTAAAAGGCTTCTGTAAATCAAAGTTAATCATCATGCAAGCAAATAAGTCACCCAGAGAAAGGGGAATATAATTACCAATTATATATTTAATGGAAGATTGAAACATAGATATGAGGAACTAAAGTAGTTAAATGTCAAGAAAATAATCCAACTAAAATTGGGGGTAATGATTTAAACAGAAAGTTCTCAAAAATGAAACATATATTGTACAGAAAGAGTTAAAACATTAGTCATCAAGGGACTTCAGATTCAAACTATCTGAGATTTCTTCTTACAGAAGTTAGTATAACATTAATGAAATCTTATCCTAGCCAGGATGGAAGAAAAGAGTTAACACTTCTTCATTCCTGGTTAAAGTAAAAATAAGAAGTAGTGTCAACATCTCAATAAAAGGACTGAAAGATCTTAGAAGATGCTAATCTCCTGAGAATGAACGACAGGATAAAAACCTAGAGTACAAACTAATATTAACTCTTGACTTGGTTTCAACAAAATATGGTAATAGATTATGTCCAGCAAATATTTATGCATCTCAATTCTAGAATCAGTTCAATACAAGATCAAGACATCTAACAGGTTTTATCACCTTGGGGTCTCCTCGCTGTGGCTTCCCAAGGCAAATATGCAGGGCAATCAACAGATATTTCCATTTATTGATCTTCCACATAAAGGCAATGACCCAGGTAAATAGGGACCTATCTACCTGACCTTATCAAATCCTCGAGGTGGTAATTTATAAGTCAAATGACATGGTTCACTAGGTTTCAGTACACGGATAGGCTATGACATGAGATATACCATCTGTAGAAAAAAATAAAAACCTCAAGAAAATATTATGTGAGAAAATAGTCTGTTTGGTGTTCTCTGTTTTTCCTTTGCTTGGGTCACTCAGCAGTCTGGCACTGATTGGGCTGTAGTGGGTTTAGATTTAAGAAACAAGTGACTGGAATTGCATTTGGCCATAGAACCTGACCAGGTCATATTGCTTAGGCCTAATTATTTTCTGGTATGGCTGGCGTCTTTTGTATATCTAGGATCAAGTGTTGAGATACTTAACAGATATGACCAAATGAGATATGAGTCAGGAGACAGCCACTTGGACAGTATTTTTGCATAAATGTTAAAGAAATTCCCTACTTTCTTTTTTAGCAGACTCAGGATATCTGACCACATGTTGAAATCTTTATTTTATTTAAAGTTGAGTAGTCATTCAGACTACTCAATAGGTAGTCATTCAGACTAAAGTCAGATAAAATTACACACCTGTTTTAATTTTGATTTCTATGATATCTAAAGATTGTGAACATATTTCAAAGTATTTATTTTCTCCATGGAAAACTGGCTTTCAGTACCAGCAGTAATTCACCTATCGTTGAGCAGATATTAATCCCATTAGAAATAGCACCAGTTTCTCTGTTTCTTAGGGTTTAGGATTATCCTGCCACACCAGTTATTGTTGCAGTCCACAGGCACCATAGCATCGTAGGCATTGTTCTTTCATTCCTTTTAAAGCTTCTATTACACAATCTGTTACCATAAAAGCCACTCCAGACAGGGTGTTTATACTGTTTTGGTCCTTTGGGATTTGTTCATGAAGTGTATGGTGCCATCAGTGAGAGGGATTTAGCATCTATCTCTGGGAGGCAACTAAGGACAATAGCAATAGCTAATAATCTTTTAGCAGTCTTGGACTGCCATGACCCACTTCTCAAAAAAGGGTTTCTCGTGCTTAGGATTGGAGTTTTGTCTAATCGTCTATGGTTTTTTGGTAGCTAGGACAGTATCCTTGTTTCCTGTTGAACTAATGTTATTGAGATCATTGTCATTGGTTAATGTAGTATGTGCTTGCTAATTTTTCCTAATTTTAGAATTTCTTTAGATGTATTTCAAAGCAGTGAAATACGTTGATTGTCACACATCCAAATAGAAAAGTTATAGAAAAGGTATCAATTTATTTTAATGTTGTGGTTCACTGATAACAAATTTCTCTCACCATCTGTTTGGGTGTTTAATTAAAACAATTTATCAACTCATCTGTTTTAAGTTGATGGGGAATTTTCTGGAAGGCGAAATTGTTGACGAGATCACACTCCTCATTTAACACACTGGGCATATAACTGGAGCCTGGAGCTACTGGATTTTCAGAGGATAAATCCACCAATGCATTAGGAGTACTAATCAATTTATTGCATTTCCTTGTCAAAATCTCCATACATTCAAACTAAAGACTATTAAATGTAGTGAAAAAGCACAAGGGACAGAAAATATTTTACATGCCACATGACATTCTGTTTATGATATTTTGGATTTTAATCACATTTTGGCAATATGCCACTATATTATGCCTTCCTGGTTTTTCCAGGGGGTGTGGTATTGTTTTTTGTTTTTTGTTTCTTTTTTATAGTGGTTCATTCCTGGATTATTACATAGTGTTTTCCACAGATATGTATGTCAATTATCACATGTTACTCTGTTCCATAAATAATGACACTTTAAATCTAATGGGAAAATTTTATTACCTTCATTAGACAATTTAAGAAAAATATAAATGTATAGATTTTTATAATTTCCAAGTGAATGTTTGATGGTATATATGAGAGTTAATATTTTGATATTTCAATTTACTTAGTGAAAATTTTTGATTTAAGAAATACATTAAAATTACAAAAAAAGGTAAAGGTCATAAGTTCATCTCTGGAATGTATGTCATTCATGACCTTACTAAAACATGTAAAACTGGCCTGGCAAGATGTACTTATTGATTCAAAATTGTCATGAATGTTAGGGGAATAACCAGCAATGTTCTAGTTGGATTAAAGTTCTACTCCATGGGAGGAAATCCATTCCCATTATGGTAAACCAGTTCAAAAGCATATGGCTAAGAGATCCATGGACCTTAAGAAAACAACTATAATTAACTTAATATTTAGTTAAATTAATATAGTACCAGCCTGCATTTTATATATTTATTTTCTATACCAACAGATTAACTAATCTATGCATATTTGTAATAGATGGCAGTTAACACAAATACTCAGAATAGGTCAAATTGAGAAAAATAATATAAGTGAATATAGATTATTTACTCCTAAGTGACAAATCATGTCATTGTATTAGTGTGTTCTATTATTAATGTGACAGAGCCTAATATCACCTGGGGGGGTTAAATCTCAACTGAAAAATTTCCTCTATCAAATTGCCTTGGGGAAATACCAGTGAGAGTTCATAAATACTGATTTATATTAGAGGAATGAATAAAGAAACTGTGGCACATTTTCACAGTATAGTGTTCTTCAGCTATTAAAATGACATCATCAAAATCTCAGAAAAATATATAGACCTAGAAAAAAATACTGATTGAGGTAATCCAGAACAAGAAAAACAAATAATAAAAATGTAGTCTCATACATGTGGATACAAGCGATTAAATAAGTGATAGTCAACATAAAATCCATAGACTAAGAGAGATTAGGAATACAGAAAGGTATTAGACAGATTGATCTTTCTGGGAGGGTAAAATAGGATGGAAATTATGGGTTGACTGGGTGTGGGTTTGGACACAAACGGAAAGGTCAGGTGGGGAGGCAAAAGGGATATAATGTTGAAGAAAGAAATGTGGGAAGAAACTGCTACATTCGGGAGGCATTGATGGATGGTGTGGAAACCTATATGAAGGCCATACTAATGAGGTTTTCTAACAATGGTGGTGTCCAAGTCCCAACAAGTCCTCTCCTCATCAAAAGAAGCTTTCAGTACTGTGACTGGCTTGTATTAAATTGAGTTGTTTGCCAAGAGAGTCCCTGTGGAAATTTCCAAAGAATCTTGGTTGTTACTTCAAAAGTAGTTCACTCACAACCATACTGTGAGGCCCCGTTGCTGAAGACAACACTCCCACAATCCATTACACATAAAGAATTTGCATTGGAGCCTAGATGGAGTCTCACCTGCAATACTTTAATACTTTTGGTACAGGAAGATAATCTGTAGGTTACCAAAAGAGAAATTTAAACATTAAACCCAGCACAAAATCATTAACCTACAATATGTCATGCTTGCAAGATATTCCACTGCAAGGGTAGCAAATAAATTGGGCAGTATCCAACAAACATCTGACTTGACATCAGGCCCACTCCAGGAGATGGAATCCATGTCCAATTCTGCTTGGACAGGCAAGAACTCTAGACTAGATAGTTCAGAGAACTAGAGTAAAACCAAATACTACTTGTCAAACAAACAAAGAGAAAACAAAAATAACAACTACAACAAAAAGCAAATCAGTTCTATTGATATACTGCTACCCATAGATCAGCGCGTTATTCAGCCATTATCAGAGAAACATCCTCTTTCAACAGATGGGAACAATTAAAGACTCACAGAAAACAGCCAAACACTACCCTCTAAGAGAGAGAGAGAGAGAGAGAGAGAGAGAGAGAGAGAGAGAGAGAGAGAGAGAGATTGAAGCAAAGAGTTCAAACAGGGATTCGACCATGAAATCCCTCTCTTTAGAGATCATAGAACCCCAGGAAAGGCAGAAAGAGTGGAAGAGGCAGCGAAATGGAGGACAGCAGGAGAAGAAGATGCTCTGACTCCACTGAGCAAGGATCATGTAAGCAGCAAGGACAGAGCCTCCATGCTCCATGTCCTCTGTGCTTTCTTCTGTTTAGTATGTTTATGGACCCTGACTGTGGATCTGTGATTCCTCTACCTGCTCCTGAGATTCTACTTCATTGCTTGAGTTGCTATATCTAGCTTTCATGTGAAGGATTTGTTATCTTATCATACTTTATTCTGAAATGTTTAGTTGTTATTTTCTAGAAACTTGCTTTTTACTAATGAAGGACAGAAAAGGAGTAGATTTTGAAAGGAGCAGAGGTGGAGAAGGACAGTCATAAGTAGAGGGAGTGGAACTGTAACAAGAATACACTGTAAGATAAAAGAGAACTTTCTTTAAAAAAAAAGGCAGATACCCCACCCAGCCAGAGAAACAAAACAGGTTTTTTTAGTTTCCACCTGTGCTGGGAGCAGAACCTATGCTCTGGATCCAAACTTCCAAACTCACACAGCCCACATAACAGTTACAGATAGACTCTCTAAGTATTCTTACACATCTAGGATCACAGGTGAGATGTCCCCCCCAAAACTCCAACCAAATACCCAGCATAACCGGAACCCCTTGGACACAAAGAAGCAGAAGCCCTGCCCAGACACAGACCCGTGCACTTTCAAGTTTGCATCTGTGCCTGGAGCAGAGACTTTGCTCTGGATCCCCACCACTCAGCCCACACCTCAGCTGTAGCACACTCCCCACAGGGGTTCTGGCACAATCAGGATCACAGGATCACAGGCTCACAGGCTTACAGAAAGAACATCCAATCAGAGACAGGGAGTCCAGATTATACCACAGATAACCAGATGGCAAGAGCCAAGCCCAAGAACATAAGCACCAGAAACTAATTTCACTTGGCAACATCAGAACCCATTTCTCACACCACAGCAAGTCCTGCATACCCCCACACACCTATAAAGTAAGATTAAAGAATTAAAATCTAAATTCTCATTTCATGAAGATGATATAGGACTTTAAGAAGGACACAAATAACTTGCTTAAAGCAACATAGGAGGACACAAATAAATAAGTAGAAACTCTTAAAAGGGAAACACATAAATCCCTTAAAGAAATATAGGAGAACACAATCAAACAGGTCAAGGAATTCAACAAAACTGTCCACAATCTAAAAATGGAAATAGAAACAATAAAGAAACCACAAAAGGAGACAGCCACGGAGATGGAAAACCTAGGAAAGAGAACAGGAGTCATAGAGGTAACCATCACCAACAGAATACAAGAGATAGAAGAGAGAATCTCAGTGGTAGAAGATACCATACAAGACATTGACACAACAGTCAAGAAAATACAAAATCAAAAAGTTCATAACTCAAAACATTCAAGAAATCCAAGACACGATGAAAAGTCCAAACCTAAGAATAATCGGTATAGAAGAGAGAGAAGAATCTCAACTCAAAGGGTCAGCAAATATCTTCAACAAAATTATAGAAGAAACTTTCCCTAACCTAAAGAAAGAGATGCCCATAGACATATAAGAAGCCTATAGAACAACAAACAGAAGGTACCAGAATAGAAATTCCTCCTACCCAATAATAATTAAAAACCTAAATGCACCAAACAAAGAAAGAATATTGAAGCAGTGGGAGGGAAAGGTGAACTAACATATAAAGGCCGACTTATCAGAATTACACTGGACTTCTCAATAGAGAATCATCTGAAAGCCAGAAGATCCTGGGCAGATGTCATACAGACCTAAATAAACAAAAATGTCAGCCCACACTACTATATACAGCAAGACTCACAATTACCATAGAGGGAAAAACCAAGATGTTCCAAGACGAATACAAATTTACACACTATCTTCTCATTATTCCAGCTCTACAGAGAATAAATGAAGGAAAACTCCAACACAAGAAGAGAAACTAGACACAAGAGAAAGCAAGAAATTAATTATTTCACAACACATCCAAAAGAAGAGAAGCGCACAAACATAATTCCACCTCTAACAACAAAAATAACAGGAAGCAACAACAATCGCTAGTCCCTAATGTCTCTCAACATTAATGGACTCATTCTCTGTTGTAAACTTCTATTTAAATTTATGATCTGAATTTTTGTGTGAACTTGTGATTACTTTTTTAACTTTTGATCATGTATTCTGTAAGGTATAAAAGTGCTGAGAACAAAAAGAAGAGAGAATTTTTTCCTTTTCCCCACGTAGAAGAATTCTTCCCTGATTGATTTTTTTGCCTTTCCCTGCTCAAAGATGAATCCTTTCCCTTTCCATACTTAGAATTTTTTCCCTTTTATTTGCCTTGGATCTTTCCACTTTTGCCCCTCTTTTCTTAGATAGCTTTAATAGGAAAATTTACAATTTAGTAATAAACCCCATAATCACTTTTCAAAGTGTCCCCTTTTCTTCCTGTGACTTCCTACTAGAAGGCCCAAAGTAAGGGACTAGCAGTTCCTGCTGAGATAGTACAAAGACTATATACTTAATCTTTTGCTGTTTTTTTTTCTCAGAATTAGATGTTTATTGCAAAGACCATTCATCTTTTATTCATAACCTAAAATATTTAAGAGATATAATCATTCCTATTTAATACAGCATATCAGATAAATATAGGGCTAAATGAAATACAAATGAAAATATTAAGCTATTAGAATATTGGATATGTCTCGGATTGCATTATAAATCTTTTACTATAAATCTACTAACATTGTGATAATAGGTCTCATGTCCATCCATGATCGTCCACCCAGTTCTCATAAACACAATATCATAAGAAAATAAGCATTTATCAAATATCTGAGTGAGTACAGTAAAAATGTCTTATATAAATAATTTAACTCCCTTAGTTTCTATATTTCCAGTATCTAAAAAATGTCAGCCTTTGTTTTTCTTCTACTATCCAGGAACCAATGTTCTGAGTGACTTTGAATGCTCTCCTCTGGCCTCACATGGGGCATTCTTCACATGGGCCATTCTTCAGGCAATTTTCAAAGCTGTGGCTATTCACCATTCTCATGTTTATGACTTGGATCTATTTATTGGCACTCCTAAAGATATATCTCTTTACAGACCATTTGAATATCATCTTGGCAGGGAAAAATTCTAAGCAAAACCCTTAAATGAAAGGATCAAAAATGGCTGATAGGGAATACTAAATTTTAAGAACTTTATTTATGGAACATGCACCTGTAGAGTGATTCTTTCCTTAAAAGGCAATCAAGCCTTCTCAGTAATGAGAAATTTACCTCTTCTTTGCCACTGTTACAGCATATTGTGAAACACAGAAATGTGTGATAGCTCAGATATTTTACTATCGATCAATTATCTATTACAAATAATTCCACTCCCCATCTAAATTTATGTTACCCCTTAAGAAAACTGAGTACTGGTGGCCTCAGACAATTATATATACAAGGCAAGTTATGGTATCACTTAACAATACTGTTTATGCATTTAATGTACAATTAATGATAGCTAATGTAGGCAAGGTGTCATGATATTTCTGCTATCAGAAATCTTTTTTTTTTATCTTTTGCTGTTTTTAGGAAGAGGTGTTAAGTGCCAGAAACTGCAGTTTCTTGCTTCTGAGGAACACTCAAGGCAGATCATATATAGTAGCATAGTAACTTAGACTTACATAAGTAAAATTTTATTATTATACAGCAACCCTAAATATCTCAGAAGACAAAGTCTTACCCTCTGCTGATGCCCTTCCCCCTCCATTGCCTCAAGAAAACCCGAAAAGGAAAAAGACCCCCACAACCGCTGACCCCCACAAAAAAAAAAGAGAGAGACAGCATTTTCAATGAATGGTGCTGGTTCAACTGGTGGTCTGCATGCTGAAGAATGAAAAATGATCCATTCTTATCTCCTTGTACAAAGTCAACTCCACATAAAACCAGATACACTGAAACTAATTGAACAGACAGTGGGGAAGAGCTTCAAATGAAATTTTGGGCACAGGGAAGACTTCCTGAAGAGAAGACCAATGGCTTATGACTTATGATCAACAATCAACAAGTGGGATCTCATAAAATTGAAAAGCTTCTGTAAGGCAAAGGACACTGGCAATAAGACAAAACAGCAAGCTACAGATTGGGTAAAGATCTTTCCCAACCTTGTATTTAGTAGAGGGTTAATATCCAAAATATACAAAGAGTTCAAGAAGGTAGACTCCAGAGAATGAAATAACCCTATTAAAAAGTGGAGTACTTTCTGCAGTAAATATTACAAATATCCACAAACCCTGGTTAGCCAGCATCATTGAGCCATATGGCATTATCTCAGTGGTGGCTGGCTCTAGGGCACCACACCATGCTACCTCTACCTATTCTTTAGTCACAGCGGCAGACGCCCTCTTGGTTCTCTGCCAATAAACTCTGCTCACATTCCTTAGTAACCACAAACCCTCAATAGCCAGCATCATCGAGCCATATGACATTAGCAGGGTATACTCATCTCAGCAGCAGCTGGTTCTAGAGCACCATACCACGCTACCCTCAGCTATTCCCTCTCCCCAGCGGTCTCTCTGCCCCTATAGCTAGCAGCAAACCATGGCCACCCTCTCTAGGCTCTCTTGCTGTGAACTATGTTCACATTCCCAGCATGCACCCCCTAATGGTTATAGTCGCAACTCCCAGTTACCCCTTAAAATCAAAATTCAGTAAGCTTATAATTTAGCAATCAGATTTATATCAATAAATACAAACCCCAAAAAACCTCTACACAGTAAACTCACAACCAATTGATAATGATACAAACAGCCCACCTAGATAAGTTGACTCATAAAAATCCATCCATAAAGAAATATTCATAACTACCTGTGGCCATTGAAGGCCGCAAGGATGTGGATCATCCTTCTCTGCCTCCATCTTGGTTCTCTCTCTCTCTCTCTCTCTCTCTCTCTCTCTCTCTCTCTCTCCTCTTTCTTTCTCTCTCTCCCCTGGCTTCTCTCCCCTTTCTAAATCTCTGTCTTCACCTTATGTTTTACTGTCCAATCACAGGCCTTGTCTTATCTTTTGCCTGCCCTCCTTTAAGTTCAACCACAGAGTACAGAGATAAATAGAGAATTTTTCAACCAAGGGGTCTCAAATAGTTGAGAATCACTTAAAGAAAGTTCAACATCCCTAGTCATCAGAGAAGTACAAATCAAAATGTCCCTGAATTCTACCTCATACCAATCAGAGTGGTTAAAATCAAAAAGACAGGTGAAAGCAGATATTGGCTAGGATGTGGAGAAAGAGGAAAACCTCTCCATTGCTGGTGTGACTGCAATCTGGTAAAACCACTTTGGAAATCAGTCTGGCGGTTCCTGAGAAAATTGGAAATAGTTCTACATGAAGATCCAGCTACATCACTCTTGAGCATATACACAAAAATGTTCCAACATATAACAAGAAAACATGTTTCACTATGTTCATAGCAGCCTTATTTATAATAGCCAGAAGCTGGAAACCAACCAGATGTCCCTCAACAGAATGAATACAGAAAGAATGGAATCAGAAAATGTGGAACATTTACACAATGGAGTACTACTCAACTATAAAAAGTAATTGCTTCATGAAATTCCCAGGCAAATTAGTGGAACTAGAAAATGTCATCCTGAGTGAGATAACCCAGACACAAAAGAACACACATGGTATGTATTCGCTGATAAGAGAATATAAGCCCCAAATCTCCCAATGCCCATGATACAACCCACAGACCATGTGGAATTTAGAAGGAAGAACAGGTTGTGGATGCTTCAGTCCTGTATTGGGGGAACAGGATGATCATGGAAGGTAGAGAGATGGGAGACATGGGAGAGAGGAGGGGCAGTATGAGGAACTGGAGGGAATGTGAGAGAGGTACAGAGGGTCAAAAAATTGAACAAAAATATGTAGCAAGAGGGGACGGGAAAGAGGGTATAGCTACTGGGGAGGGTGTCCCAGTCACTAGGGAAACAAGAGGCTCCCAGGACCCAAAGAGGATCACTTTAGTCAAAATGTGCAGAGAAGAGGAGGACAGAACCTGTAGAGACTACCTCCAGTAGATAGGCATGGTCCCAAGTCAAGGGATGGGGCCAACCACCCATCTCAAAGTTTTTAACCCAGAAATATTCCTGTCCAAAGGAAGAACAGGGAAAAAAACTAGAACAGAGACTGAAGGAAGGGCAATGTCTGCAGACACCAAATGTAACACTGTTGCCATGGTCAAGGGGTGCTTGCTGACAGGAACCTAATTGTGGTGGTTTCTTAGGAGGTCTGCCCAGGAACTGATCAATGCAGATGTGGATGCTTGGAGGCAACAATCAGGCTGAACTCAGGAAACCTTCTTTGAGAGCTAGCCAAAGGACTGGAGGAGCTGAGAGGATTGCAACCTAGTAGGAAGAACAACATAGTCTGGCTGGACCATCCAGTGCTTCCAGAAACTAAAACACCAACCAAGGAGGGATCCATGGCTCCAGATACATATGTAGCAGATTGCCTGAGATTGCCTGAGATTGCCTGACAGCAACTGGAGGGGTGGACGGTGGTCCCATTGAGGTTTGATGCCCCAGTGTTGGGGGATGTTGGAGAGGTTTGGAAGGAGAGGGTGAGTGGTTGGGAGAGGTACCTCATACAGAGAATGGGAGGGGGTACAGAGTGTGGATGTGGGCTTCATAAAGGGGTATCTGGGGAGAGGAGGGCCCAGGAGCAGCAGGTCCGCTGCACCTGAGACACTGCCGGAACCTGAAGAGATCGACTGGATAAACAGTTCTCTGCACCCAAATCCCATTGGAGGGAGAGCTAAACCTTCAGAGAGGCAGACACACCTGGGAACCAGAAGAGACTGCACTCTGCACACATTACTGATTCCAGAGGAAAACACCAAATGCCATCTGGAACCCTGGTGCACGGAAGCGCCCGGGAAGGGGGGCGCAGATCTTCCTGGTGGCTGCCGCCTCGGAGAGCTCATAAGCAACACCCCACAAGCAAACTTGATCCTCAGGACCACAGGTAAGACCAACTTTTCTGCTGTAAGCGACCTGCCTGGTGAACTTAAGACACAGGCCCACAGGAACAGCTGAAGACCTGTAGATAGGAAAAACTACACGCGCGAAAGCAGAACACTCTGTCCCCATAACGGGCTGAAAGAAAACAAGAAAACAGGTCTACAGCACTCCTGAAACACAGGCTTATAGGACAGTCTAGCCACTGTCAGAAATAGCAGAACAAAGTAACACTAGAGATAATCTGATGGCGAGAGGTAAGCCCAGGAACCCAAGCAACAGAAACCAAGATTACATGGCATCATCGGAGCCCAATTCTCCCACCAAAGCAAACACGGAATATCCAAACACACCAGAAAAGCAAGATCTAGTTTCAAAATCATGTTTGATCATGATGCTGGAGGACTTCAAGAAAGACGTGAAGAACTCCCTTCGAGAACAAGTAGAAGCATACAGAGAGGAATCACAAAAATCCCTAAAAGAATTCCAGGAAAACATAAATAAACAAATAGAAGCCCATAAAGAGGAGTCACAAAAATCCCTGAAAGAATTCCAGGAAAACAAAATCAAACAGTTGAAGGAATTAAAAATGGAAATGGAAGCAATCAAGAAAGAACACATGGAAACAACCCTGGATATAGAAAACCAAAAGAAGAGAAAAGGAGCTGTAGATACGAGCTTCACAAACAGAATACAAGAGATGGAAGAGAGAATCTCAGGAGCAGAAGATTCCATAGAAATCACCGACTCAACTGTCAAAGATAATGTAAAGCTGAAAAAGCTACTGGTCCAAAACATACAGGAAATCCAGGACTCAATGAAAAGATCAAACCTAAGGATAATAGGTATAGAAGAGAGTGAAGACTCCCAGCTCAAAGGACCAGTAAATATCTTCAACAAAATCATAGAAGAAAACTTCCCTAACCTAAAGAAAGAGATACCCATAAGCATACAAGAAGCCTACAGACTCCAAATAGATTGGACCAGAAAAGAAACTCCTCCCGTCACATAATAGTCAAAAGACCAAACGCACAAAATAAAGAAAGAATATTAAAAGCAGTAAGGGAAAAAGGTCAAGTAACATATAAAGGCAGACCTATCAGAATCACACCAGAATTTTCACCAGAAACTATGAAAGCCAGAAGATCCTGGACAGATGTCATACAGACCCTAAGAGAACACAAATGCCTGCCCAGGTTACTGTATCCTGCAAAACTCTCAATTAACATAGATGGAGAAACCAAGATATTCCATGACAAAACCAAATTTACACAATATCTTTCTACAAATCCAGCACTACAAAGGATAATAAATGGTAAAGCCCAACATAAGGAGGCAAGCTATACCCTAGAAGAAGCAAGAAACTAATCGACTTGGCAACAAAACAAAGAGAAGAAAAGCACACAAACATAACCTCACATCCAAATATGAATATAACAGGAAGCAATAATCACTATTCCTTAATATCTCTCAACATCAATGGCCTCAACTCCCCAATAAAAAGACATAGATTAACAAACTGGATATGAAAGGAGGACCCTACATTCTGCTGCCTACAGGAAAAACACCTCAGAGACAAAGACAGACACTACCTCAGAGTGAAAGGCTGGAAAACAACTTTCCAAGCAAATGGTCGGAAGAAGCAAGCTGGAGTAGCCATTCTAATATCAAATAAAATCAATTTTCAACTAAAAGTCATCAAAAAAGATAAGGAAGGACACTTCATATTCATCAAAGGAAAAATCCACCAAGATGAACTCTCAATCCTAAATATCTATGCCCCAAATACAAGGGCACCTACATACGTAAAAGAAACCTTACTAAAGCTCAAAACACACATTGCACCTCACACAATAATAGTAGGAGATTTCAACACCCCACTCTCATCAATGGACAGATCATGGAAACAGAAATTAAACGGAGACATAGACAGACTAAGAGAAGCATGAGCCAAATGGACTTAACAGATATTTATAGAACATTCTATCCTAAAGCAAAAGGATATACCTTCTTCTCAGCTCCTCATGGTACTTTCTCCAAAATTAACCATATAATTGGTCAAAAAACAGCCTCAATAGGTACAGAGAGATAGAAATAATCCCATGCATGCTTTCAGACCACCACGGCCTAAAACTGGTCTTCAAGAATAATAAGGGAAGAATGCCCATATATACATGGAAATTGAACAATGCTCTACTCAATGATAACCTGGTCAAGGAAGAAATAAAGAAAGAAATTAAAGACTTTTTAGAATTTAATGAAAATGAAGGTACAACATACCCAAACTTATGGGACACAATGAAAGCTGTGCTAAGAGGAAAACTCATAGCGCTGAGTGCCTGCAGAAAGAAACAGGAAAGAGCATATGTCAGCAGCTTGACAGCACACCTAAAAGCTCTAGAACAAAAAGAAGCAAATACACCCAGGAGGAGTAGAAGACAGGAAATAATCAAACTCAGAGCTGAAATCAACCAAGTAGAAACAAAAAGGACCATAGAAAGAATCAACAGAACCAAAAGTTGGTTCTTTGAGAAAATCAACAAGATAGATAAACCCTTAGCCAGACTAACGAGAGGACACAGAGAGTGTGTTCAAATTAACAAAATCAGAAATGAAAAGGGAGACATAACTACAGATTCAGAGGAAATTCAAAAAATCATCAGATCTTACTATAAAAGCCTATATTCAACAAAACTTGAAAATTTGCAGGAAATGCACAATTTCCTAGACAGATACCAGGTACCGAAGTTAAATCAGGAACAGATAAACCAGTTAAACAACCCCATAACTCCTAAGGAAATAGAAGCAGTCATTAAAGGTCTCCCAACCAAAGAGAGCCCAGGTACAGAGGGGTTTAGTGCAGAATTTTATCAGACCTTCATAGAATACATCGTACCAATACTATCCAAACTATTCCACAAAATTGAAACAGATGGAGCACTACCAAATTCCTTCTATGAAGCCACAATTACTCTTATACCTAAACCACACAAAGACCCAACAAAGAAAGGGAACTTCAGACCAATTTCCCTTATGAATATCGACGCAAAAATACTCAATACAATTCTGGCAAACCGAATCCAAGAGCACATCAAAACAATCATCCACCATGATCAAGTAGGCTTCATCCCAGGCATGCAGGGATGGTTTAATATACGGAAAACCATCAATGTGATCCATTATATAAACAAACGGAAAAAACAAAACCACATGATCATTTCATTAGATGCTGAGAAAGCATTTGACAAAATTCAACACCCCTTCATGATAAAAGTCCTGGAAAGAATAGGAATTCAAGGCCCATACCTAAACAGAGTAAAAGCCATACACAGCAAACCAGTTGCTAACATTAAACTAAATGGAGAAAAACTTGAAGCAATCCCACTAAAATCAGGGAATAGACAAGGCTGCCCACTCTCTCCCTACTTATTCAATATAGTTCTTGAAGATCTAGCCAGAGCAGTCAGACAACAAAAGGAGGTCAAGGGGACACAGATCTGAAAAGAAGAAGTCAAAATATCACTATTTGCAGATGATATGATAGTATATTTAAGTGATCCCAAAAGTTCTACCAGAGAACTACTAAAGCTGATAAACAACTTCAGCATAGTGGCTGGGTATAAAATTAACTCAAAATCAGTAGCCTTCCTCTACACAAAAGAGAAACAAGCCGAGAAAAAAATTAGGGAAACAACATCCTTCATTATAGATCCAAATAATATAAAGTACCTCGGTGTGATTTTAACCAAGCAAGTAAAAGATCTGTACAATAAGAACTTCAACACTCTGAAGAAAGAAATTGAAGAAGACCTCAGAAAATGGAAAGATCTCCCATGCTCATGGATTGGCAGGATTAATATAGTAAAAATGGCCATTCTACCAAAAGCAATCTACAGATTCAATGCAATCCCCATCAAAATACCAGTCCAATTCTTCAAAGAGTTAGACAGAACAATTTGCAAACTCATCTGGAATAACAAAAAACCCAGGATAGCTAAAACTATCCTCAACAATAAAAGGACTTCAGGGGGAATCACTATCCCTGAACTCAAGCAGTATTACAGAGCAATAGTGATAAAAACTGCATGGTATTGTTACAGAGACAGACAGATAGACCAATGGGACAGAATTAAAGACCCAGAAATGAACACACACACCTATGGGCACTTGATTTTTGACAAAGGAGCTAAAACCATCAAATGGAAAAAAGATAGCATTTTCAGCAAATGGTGCTGGTTCAAATTGAGGTCAGCATGTGGAAGAATGCAGATCGATCTATTCTTCTGTTTTTTTTTTTTGTTTTTTGTTTTTTTATTAACTTGAGTATTTCTTATATACATTTCGAGTGTTATTCCCTTTCCCGGTTTCCAGGCAAACATCCCCATCCCCCCTCCCCTTCCTTATGGGTGTTCCCCTCCCAACCCTCCCCCCATTGCATCCCTCCCCCCATAGACTAGTTCACTGGGGGTTCAGTCTTAGCAGGACCCAGGGCTTCCCCTTCCACTGGTGCTCTTACTAGTATATTCATTGCTACCTATGGGGTCAGAGTCCAGGTTCAGTCCATGTATAGTCTTTATGTAGTGGCTTAGTCCCTGGAAGCTCTGGTTGCTTGGCATTGTTGTACTTTTGGGATCTCGATCTATTCTTATCACCCTGTAGAAAGCTTAAGTCCAAGTGGATCAAGGACCTCCACATCAAACCACATACACTCAAAGTAATAGAAGAAAAAGTAGGGAAGCATCTGGAACACATGGGCACTGGAAAAAATTTCCTGAACAAAACACCAATGGCTTATGCTCTAAAATCAAGAATCAACAAATGGGATCTCATAAAACTGCAAAGCTTCTGTAAGGCAAAGGACACTGTGGTTAGGACAAAACGGCAACCAACAGATTGGGAAAAGATCTTTACCAATCCTACAACAGATAGAGGCCTTATATCCAAAATATACAAAGAACTCAAGAAGTTAGACCGCAGGGAGACAAATAACCCTATTAAAAAATGGGGTTCAGAGCTAAACAAAGAATTCACAGCTGAGGAATGCCGAATGGCTGAGAAACACCTAAAGAAATGTTCAACATCTTTAGTCATAAGGGAAATGCAAATCAAAACAACCCTGAGATTTCACCTCACACCAGTGAGAATGGCTAAGATCAAAAACTCAAGGGACAACAGATCCTGGCGAGGATGTGGAGAAAGAGGAACACTCCTTCATTGTTAGTGGGATTGAAGACTGGTACAACCATTCTGGAAATCAGTCTGGAGGTTCCTCAGAAAATTGAACATTGAGCTGCCTGAGGATCTAGCTATACCTCTCTTGGGCATATACCCAAAAGATGCCCAAACATATAAAAAAGACATGTGCTCCACTATGTTCATCGCAGCCTTATTTATAATAGCCAGAAGCTGGAAAGAACCCAGATGCCCTTCAACAGAGGAATGGATACAGAAAATGTGGTACATCTACACAATGGAATATTACTCAGCTCTCAAAAACAATGACTTTATGAAATTCGTAGGCAAATGGTTGGAACTGGAAAATATCATCCTGACTGATGTAACCCAATCACAGAAAAACACACATGGTATGCACTCATTGATAAGTGGCTATTAGCCCAAATGCTTGAATTACCCTAGATGCCTAGAACAAATGAAACTCAAGACGGATGATCAAAATGTGAATGCTTCACTCCTTCTTTAAAATGGGAACAAGAATACCCTTGGCAGGGAATAGAGAGGCAAAGATTAAAACAGAGACTGAAGGAACACCCATTCAGAGCCTGCCCCACATGTGGCCCATACATATACAGCCATCCAATTAGACAAGATGGATGAAACAAAGAAGTGCAGACCGACAGGAGCCGGATGTAGATCGCTCCTGAGAGACACAACCAGAATGCAGCAAATACAGAGGTAAATGCCAGCAGCAAACCACTGAACTGAGAACGGGACCCCTGCTGAAGGAATCAGAGAAAGAACTCAAAGAGCTTGAAGGAGTTAGAGACCCCTTATGAATAACAATGCCAAGCAACCAGAGCTTGCAGGGACTAAGCCACTACATAAGGACTATACATTGACTGACCCTGGACTCTGACCTCATAGGTAGCAATGAATAATCTAGTAAGATCACCAGTGGAAGGGGAAGCCCTTGGTCCTGCTAAGACTGAACCCCCAGTGAACACGATTGTTGGGGGAAGGGCGGCAATGGGGGGAGGATGGGGAGGGGAACACCCATAAAAAATGGGAGGGGGAGGGTTTAGGGGGATGTTGGGCCGGAAACCGGGAAAGGGAATAACACTCGAAATGTAAATAAGAAACACTCAAGTTAAAAAAAAAGGAGGTATCTGGGAAGTTGGATATCATTTGAGATGTAAACAAATGTAATTATTCATAAATAAAAAAAGAAACATAATCATTTACTAGACCATCTCAGATTTTTCCAGTAGATGCTTATTATGATATGACATTGTGTTTAATAAATGAATAACCTATATACATTTTATGAACAAATCTATACAATTATAATTTGTTGAACAATAAAAAACTAAAAATAATTGACTTGTAATTTGCCTTGTTGTAAATTTTATTTTCAATAAATAAATAAAATTGAAAACAAACCAAAAAGTCCAAAAAGATGAGGAAGCTGATTAGGTCCTGAGAAAATGAGTTTGAACACAAAATGAGTTTGAAGATTTTTCCCTGCAACCCTGAAAGTGAAATAGAAAATAAAATGAAAGTGAAATAGAATCAAGTTTGGGTATATAACTATCAAAGCAACATCTCGAACCTTGACCTACAGAATAAAAATTCAGGAATACCCTCAAAGAATATTGAGTTCTCATTCATGAAATGTGAAAATTTACATGTGTGACACAAAAGAGTAGTAGGGTCAGGTTAGTGTTAAATAAAATATTACATTTTAAAATTATTTTGAAATTCAATTATTCTCCAAGAATAGAAACTGGTATTTTCTGTGAATAGGTTAGAGACAAATGGGTATCCCAAACAATCAGAATAAGATCGAGGATATTCATGAAATCCAGAATTCCTAGTATTCTCTAATTTATCCATAATAAATGATTCTCTTTTTTGTAATAAATTAAGGCAAGTAGAAGACAACATTTGGTGGCTCCTTTGCTCATAATATGTTCAATTATTTTGTTCCTTAAATATTTTATACTACCTCCTCCAATAACTTAGTTTTTGACAACTTTATGCTTTAGATTATAAAATAATATTAAGTCAGAATGCTCATTTTGTGCTAACCAGATAAATATGTTGGTTACTTAATTCACGTTTTAGCCCCGGGCCCTCTCAATATACCCATATGTTTTAAAGATGGAAAAAAATGAAATATTAATCACACTTTTTCAATCCTCTTTTATTGCAGTTCAAAAAACATAGCCACATTTCTTCTCTCCATGCCCAGAGGAGATATTTACAAGTGCAGCTTGCTTTAATTATAAATCAAGGGTCAAAAAAAAAATCACACAGTACTCTGCAATACTCAAAGTGGATTTAGATTTAAGAAAGAAACATGGATCGAGGACTACCCATTAGTTAGCATCCAAAGCATAGAAGATAAGGAGTGGCTGTGACTTTCTAGAGGTGGTTTAACTTCAATAAACTGAAAAGAAAACTATACAATGACCAAGTTCATAGTAAAAACTTAAAAATGATATATTTAAATAAAGCTCCTATCGCATGTTACAAAGGGGAAATAAAGAAATCACTCTGCTGCAAAGTATCAATTCATTCTTTGTTAAGCTGCTTTGTTTTCAAAGTGCACGTAAGCAATTTACCTCCCATTGGGCTATAGTCTCAACTCTTCTCCTACAGCTTTGATGTAACAAAATTAAAACAGGCACATGGTAAGAACTTCAAAATAGGATTGTTTTTTATATCCTCCATTACAGTGGAAATCTAAAATCATTTACTGCATGTTCATCTTAATCCCAGCTCAGAAGTGGGGACAGAGTGCTCTAGTGAGAAAACTAAAAAAGAAAATGGAGCTGAAGTGAGTGTTTGGATGTGATCCCCGACTGTATCTGTGTTTCTCCCTGTTGCAGTTGCCCCTCTCCTCTCCTTTTTAATCTTAGCAGTTACCTCTTTCTGCCTGATCTGCCAGGTTTGCCTTTTACCAGGTTAAGTTCAGATCATAGGATATACTGAAGATCCCAACTATGAATTTTCTTTAAGGAAGCTGCGTGTGCTGTATGTCTAACATTGTTCTGTGCTGGTTAGAGACATGAACTCTCAAAATGAGTCAGTAAACAGAAAACACTACTATTTTCCCCACCTATAATGACATTTTGACATGACTTTATTTGATACATATAGACAGTAGAAAAGGTTAATAGTGGTTTAACACATCTACCATACCTCTCAGTTATCAGTTTTAAATTGTGGGGTATGATCAGCCAAAACATACTATTTAGTGGTAATCCTATGTATATGCATTGTAGTAATACACACACACACACACACACACACACACACACACATATACACACACACACCATTAGACAGGTAGGCTTGTTCATTACACATTGATACCTACCTGCCCTTTCAGTTCCTAGTTACACCTTTTTTGCTTCCTTACATGTTTCTGCTGCTGCTGCTGCTGCTGCTGCTGCTGCTGCTGCTGCTGCTGCTGCTGCTGTTGTATTTTTGGATTTGGTTTTACAGGCCTTTCTGTTATTGTTGTTTTACATTTTCATTACAAGTGGGAAAAGCAGTATGTCTCTTTCTGTGTCTGATTTCCCTCGATTGTTGTAATGTTCTCCAGACTCTCCAATAACATGGTGTCTGAGCTGTAACATATCACACCATGTATGGATTTCAAAACACTTTGATCCATCTTTGCTTATACAGGGACAAGTTTCTCTGTACCATGACTGTTGTAAGAGGTATTGCATGAAGTCTGGTGTCCTGGATACTTTTATTATGGGAGTTTCAATTGGGGGATGAGTCTGTCATGTCACATAGAAAGATCTCAAAGTGACAGTACTGATGGCAATGACTTGACCTCTACCTGAGTTGGGAAAAAGGAACCTAAAACATTTCTCAAGAGCCTTTAACACAGGGCTAAAAGATGTTAACTGCTACTGTCAGCACCTCATCTGTCTGAAAAAGTTCCCACAGTAATTACCTGAGTGTTGAGAAACCTTCTTTACCACATACCCATGCCAAAGCCAGTATGTTTTCTATTGCATGTAGCTACGCACTGTTTTCCACTGTCTGTGACAGCTGGACAGAATGTTGTTTTATTGTTGCTGCTTTAATTTTAAACTGTTCTTTCTTACCACAAAAAATGGCTGTGTTTGGTGATTTTTATGAAGCACTTACTTACATTTGATATCAAAGCCCTGGAAAGATGCTGGGTCCTCCTTTGGGAATCTAGTCACTCTTTTAACTGAACGGAAAACTGACTCAGCCCTCCTGTAGTCTTGATAGTTTCTTTTACCAGCTCCTGACATCCACGATTTAGTCCTCAAGGAACCTGCCTCTTCAGCTGTTTCTCTCCTCCTACTCTACTCACTAGTCTTTCCTACCACCTAAGTGTCTTCTCAGAGCTGCTGGCTTTATCTCACTGGACCATGAGGCCTGCTACAAAAGTATTGCAGCTACATCAAGCAACCTCTAGCCTCCATATTGGATGCCCATCATCACTTGGATGAGGGATCTGTTATGATCCCAGGAATCTCTCTGATACATCTTCTTCCCCTGGAGACTATTTTTTGGGCCACTTGTCTCTTACTGAACTACCCTCTTGGTGTCTCCATGCTTATTCTCCTGGAACTCACCTAACAGGCTTCCCAAGGACAGGTTAAGTTCTTTACTGCCACCCTTTTCATAAAGGTGTCTCTAGTCTCTCTCTCTCTCTCTCTCTCTCTCTCTCTCTCTCTCTCTCTCTCTCTCTCTCTCTCTCTCTCTCTCTCTCTCCCTCCCTCCCCCTTCCTCTTTCCTTGGCGCCCCTCCTGACCAGAGCTTGCTCCTTCAATACACAAAACTATTTGCCCCTTTGGAGTCAGAAATCTTATTAACTTGGTCACACTATTTTTACTGCAAACTAGAAAGTCAGTCTCAATGGCCAGACAATGGTGCATTCAAATTACAAATTTGCATAATTTCTGAAACCTTCTTCTATGACAGGGATAAATGATCCAAAGTCCATTCACCTCTGAGAATTTTGTACTCTCAACTTACAAAAATATCTTTCTTTATTGTATATTTTTATTTATATTTTAAATGTTATTTATTCCCTTTCCTGGTTTCTTGTTCATAAGCCCCCTATCCCATCCTGCTCCCCTTCTTCTATAAGGATGTTCCCTGTCCCCAACCAACCCCCTCCCCAACTACCAACTCTGACATCCCCCTATACTGAGGATTCAGCCTTTGCAGGACCAAGTGTTTCTCCTCCCATTGGTGCCCAACAAAGCCATCTTCTGCTACACATACAGTTGGAGCAATGGTTCTGTCC
Source organism: Rattus norvegicus (assembly GCF_021556685.1). Classification (NCBI taxonomy): domain Eukaryota; kingdom Metazoa; phylum Chordata; class Mammalia; order Rodentia; family Muridae; genus Rattus; species Rattus norvegicus. The sequence goes on along the minus strand of NC_141537.1, from coordinate 108,335,303 downwards.
ATGTGTACTCTTAGGATGATGGTTTAGTCCCTGGGAGCTCTGGTTAGTTGGTATTGTTGTTCTTATGGGGTTGCAAGCCCTGTCAGCTCCTTCAATCCTTTCCCTAACTCTTCCAACTGGCACTCCATTCTCAATTCAATGGTTTGCTGCTAGAATTTGCCTCTGTATTTGTCATGCTCTGGCTGAGTCTCTTAGGAGACAGCTATATCAGGCTCCTGTCAGCACGCACTTCTTTTGACTTCATCAATATTGTCTAGTTTTGGTTGATACATATATGTATGACTATATGACTATTTTTTGTTTCCCCTTTTAAGAAAGACTGAAGCACCCACACTTTGGTCTTCCTTCTTCTTGAACTTCATGTGGTCTGTGTATTCTATCTTATAGTCAAGCTTATGTTGCTCCTTACTTTCATCCTTTTCTCTAATCACTGGGTTAAGCCTTATAGGCATTCGAATGTCTTTTGGGTGTGGATAATTCTAGCATACAGTTTCCTGATGTTCTACCTTATTGAAAAGCTGAAATGAGCTTTAGTATTCCTGCTCTAGACCTAAGAATGCAAGTTTAAAACTTTTCTCCCAAGCTTATGCTAGACTGGCCACCTGTCCCTGTGACAGAGGCTATGTAAGCAGAACTGAACAACCCATAAAAAAACACTATGTGCTTGATTAACAGCTAAGAGGAAATCTATTTCCAAAATTGTTGCAAATGACAAAGTATAATTGCAATCTTTAACTCTCTGATTTATCTACCCTGTTTTCCTCTTAGTTTTGTTTAGTACATTAAGCTAACAGTAAAGTATAAACTTTATTTATGTATTTTTATGTTCACTTAGGTGAGGTTTAAAAATAGTATAGAGCATATATAACAACTTATGTCTCTGATGTCTTTGTTAAAGTTTGGAAAAACTAAATCATATAGGAATGTGGTTATATGTAAAAGTGTAGTAAAAAATTAGAAAATGATGTTTATATTATCTCTTTGTGTTTTATTTATAGATTAAAGTTAAATTTGATACTTAAGATTCTTCATTACAAAATTTATACATTTTTGACTCAAGTTTAAATCTTATGGAAGGTATCAACTTGTTGTAAATTGTTAAAGATACTTGAGATGCTTAAATTAATAGTCAATTTACAAATGATAAAATTCTCCAATATGTGGAGAAATATATCTGTAGTCAAGCTAAGTACAATGTAATTGATTCACAAATCTGATTGTCAAAAATACCATTCTGTATATGCTGTCAAAGTTAAACCTGAAGCAATAAAAGAATATGAGTAAAGTTGGTCTAAGGTATGAGTACCGTTGGTTTATAGTCAAAATCCAGCAGTAGATATTGGTCCTCAAACTCCTTAGAAAAATTCAAGGTGTTTAATGTAAAGGATAAACGTGAAGTCTTCCAGTGATAGAAATATCAACTTCTGAAGTTGCTCTGAGGGCAATTACAAAAAAGACAGCACCAACATATTTTGCCTGGGCCTCGCTCCAACTGTGCCAACACTGACTACTGCGATAGAAATGCCTCTCTCATTGACAGCCATCAAGGTACTCCCTAAATAATGGACAGGCATGACACTGGATGGTTGTCTTCACAATTCCACATAATGAAAGTAGATTACTTGTTATTCACAGAAAAATCTTATGGATACTCTGGACCTGGTGGAAAAACAACAACAACAACAACAAAACAAACAAACAAACAAAACAAAACAAAACAAAAAAACTAAAGTGTCCTGGAACCTTGGCCTCTAGCAACATAATCCCCATGAGGGATCCCAGGATAACTCTCTAGAGCAAGTTAGTCTGTTGTCTTTTTTGATCAAATCAAGGCTTCTTGGTCTACACTTCTCTCTCACTTTGGTACACTTACCCTTCTCAGATCCCTGTGATGGTGTTCATGTCTGACCCCTCAAAACTGGGACTACAGGTCATCTGTTCCCTCTGGAGCCAACTTACTACTCACTTCTTCCTTGTTAGGTCTAGGTGTCCAATTCTACAATAAGGTCAAAATATCATGGTTAAATTATGCTTTTTATATTCTTTATCCAACTCCTTCCTGAATTTTCCTTCTTTGTTTAGCCACTGATGACCAACTCCCACTGCTTTACCTTTTTCCTTTAATACAAATAAATACATTCCTTTATTTCATACCAAATACATAAATTATTATAATAATGAAAACCACATAGAGATACTTCGATAGATACAGTATTTTGTTCTTGATAGAAAAAACAGTATCTGATCAAAATCTATTTTCACCTTTAAATCATTCTCACTTTACAATAACTTTGGAAGCAAATTCAAGGTTGCTGCTTGCTGATGATACACATCTGAGAACTTTAATTATCTGATACTTTTAAATAATCAAAATGCTTAAACCTGAGGTTTGATTACCTGCCAGCCTAGATTGGATTCAACCACAAAAGTTAGGCCATGCTGTTTTCATTTTTTTTTTGGTAGAACTAATAGTCTCTTTATCGATATAGATAAGCTAACAAACAGGTTTCATTAAAATAAATAAATAAATAAATAAATAAATAAATAAATAAATAAAACAAAATGTATAAAACAAAAGAAATCAAAACAACAAAACCAAAAAAACTCAAAAGTACCATGCTTACTGACTTAAAAATTGATTTATGTTTCAATGATGATTTAAAAAGACTTCCTACTTCAATGATTGTTCTCAATAATTAAGTATGTTTATAAAATAGTAATATATAAAACACATGATCTTTAAAATTTGAACTTTTGAAAGTCAATCATAGCCTTCCTGACTTTTGCAACTTTCTCTCTCTCTCTCTCTCTCTCTCTCTCTCTCTCTCTCTCTCTCTCTCTCTCTCTGTTTCTCTCTCTCTCTTCCTTCCCCCTTGTCTCTGTTCCCCAAATAAACCTCTTCCATGTGGAAAAAAGTCAATCATAATCTAAATTTGATAAGTCATAATTATTGAAATGAACCTGGAGGTAAGAGCTGTTGCTAAGGCCCTGAAAGTGTGCTTCTTATTGTGTTGCTTCTCTTGGCTTACTCATCCATTTTCCTCATAGAATCTAGGACTACCATCCCAGGGGTGGACATGCACACAAAAGACTGAGACACCTCACATTAAACTATAATTAAGAAATATCTTACAGTCTTCCTCACATCCTGATTGTATGGAGCCATTTTCTCAATTGAGGGTCCCTCATTTGATGACTCTAGTGTTTGTCAAGCTGACATAACCTAGCCAGTACAACTTCTTGGAAAGCTGTTTATTTCTATCTTTCTCATACTAAAACTTACTCCTTCTCCTTAGATTTGTTGCCGGAAATATTGATGGGCTGAACCGACACCCAGTGAGCCAAATGGTTCTAACTGAATTACGTTAGGTCTCATACTATTGCCTACCAACTCAACCCCTTCTTTGGCCCAACTTCTGGATTTGTTTTTTCTGACAAACTCACTTAGCTATCACTAGCCAGAGGGTGAAGAGTATCCCTTATTATTAACAAACAGCTGGAATGTTAGGCCACCAAAAGAGGTCCCAAAATAGCAATGATGAGTGATGGGAATCACTCCATCCCCAACCTGAGCTAGATTTGGCGAGAAAAGTATATCCCTTACTGGTGGTCTGCATGCTCCTAACCACAACAGTCAGCATGTCATGTATGTTCACAGTAGCCACATGGCTCTTCCAACTTTCAAACAGCATACCCCTGGGATATATCCAGGTAAAATCCAGCAAACTTTTTGCAGCTGGGCACTGTCCTTTACTGTCCAAAAGGCTCAACAATTTGTGATTATTTGTTTTAATTGAACTTTCTTTTTCTCTCCATAGAATGACTGATTGAGTAATTAGAGCTTCCAAAGATTATAGGATGAAAAAGTTACTTCTATTCGTGTTTCTAGATACCTCTACATTATTTACCAATGTAACTATAAACTTCTGTATTATAAGTTTTTATAACTGTCTCCTACCATGTTTGTACCATTACACATTCTATTTATTTGTTCTTAAGAACTTTCTTCTCCTTAATGGAAAACTAAATTACAGTAGGTTATAGGATGAAAATGATAGAGGTGTAGTATTTGTGTGAATACTCAATATTGTACATTAAAATGGTGTATTGAAATAGAAGCATGTTGCAGACAGAAACCCTAAATCAACTTTGAATTTGTATAAAAATAAATTCAGAACTTAAATATCTTTAGAATACAAAAACAGGGAACAGCCTGACAAAAACATAAAGGAAAAACTCAGCATCTGTATCCTTTCCCAATGAACGTTTTAGACCTATTATTTGAAATGTGTTTAAACACATTATAAAAGATCATACCTGGGCATCTAATAGTAAAATAAGTCAGAGACACTCAAAGGAAAATTTTTAAATGAGTAACACAAAAATAATCAAAATATAACAAAGGATTTGTTAGTTGTGTAAAGGATTTTTCAAACTTTATGCATTTGTGTGCAATATTTTTAAATAAAAGTGCTTTCTATTATTCTGCCTTAAAATACCCGTCTCTTCTCATCCAAAAACTATTCCCCTACAAAAGAAGAAGCAAATTATTTGAACTGCAGATGCCAAGCCACCACAAGTTTGAAGGAAGGTAAAACATTAGTGAAACAAATTTCTAAGTAGGGCAAAGTGAGGTGGCAAATACACATAGCAGGAAGCATCTCCATGTTATCCAAAGAAAGAAAACCAAAGATTAGATTTAACTCTAATAGTAAAACTGTTAGTCAAGCTTTTTTGAGGAAAAACTGCTGTTTGGAAAGAAGAAAAGATAAATATGCATTTAAACAAATAAAGGACAAAATACATGACTGTAGAACTTCATAGTCAGTGAATAAGGAGGACAAACTGAAAGTAGAGATATATGAACCAATTACATATTAGGCCTGCAAAGACAGTCTATAATCATGGCTTCCTGGAAGTTGGAGAAAGGGCAAAATGATCAAGGACAACAACAGAATGTATCTGCCACACTGAAAACATAAGTTGTTAAACCTGAAAGCTTTAATAATAGCACTATTTTACAGGAAAGAATTTCAGTCAATACTTTGTGAAATTTTCCATAATTTATTGATGAACCAACAAAGTGAAAGATAAACAGATACAATACAAACAAACAAAAACTCCAGCTCTAGCTTGGTCTCTCATAGGGTCTTCAAAATATAACATTTTTGTATGAAATATTTGGTATCTTTTAGCAGATGTAGTGCATAAAAATTAGAAGTTAAAGGAAAGGGGAAACATTCAGTAAACAAGCTCAACAGTTAAAAAACAAAACCACAGCACATGGATTAAAAAGCAAAGTAGATTTAGACAGGACTTAGCCTCCATGATCTGAATGAATTTAAATGCTGCTATAAGCAGATGAATAAGGAGAATTTGACTAGTGGTTTGAGTACACACACACACACACACACACACACACACACAATTATAATAAAATTCAAGAAATGATTTCCTCGGTGAATATAAATATGAGATATAACTCAGGAATCATCATAGAAAAGAGGGTAGAAAGATTCTAAGAGCCAGATGGTCAAAGAGTTAGCTTTGAAATTGTTTCGCCCGTGGATGTCAAAATATATACCAATAAACTGTCACCTATATGAGTGCCTAAACGTGAGACTAATAAGAACAAAAACAGACATGCTAAAGTTGATGGGGAAAAGGCCAAAAGCCCTCAACCCTATACAGAGAACTACAGGAAACTCTGGAATTGTTTGAGCTGGAAAAATAATTTTTCTCAATGCAAAGTACACAGAATGAACAGATTATATTTATGGATAGATGAATACAAACATACGTACATACATACATACATACATACACATACACACAAATTCATATGTATATACACACAATGTAAATTGACATGTATATACATATACATATATGCATGCAATTACAATTACTAAAAAAACAGTCAATGAATTCAAAGAACAATGAGGTTGTAGAGGAAGGAAAGATTTAATTATAATTTCAAAAATAAAATCATTAAAAATTATAAACCTAGTCACAAAGTATTCAAGATCCTAGAATAATATATGAGAACTAACTAGATAATAAGATATGCATGCTTTCTATAAAAGTTCAAGACAAAAATAAGGCTGCCATTCAAGAGACTGAGAAAGTTCAGAGAAATATAAAATTCACTCAGCATGTCAGGAGACCTTAGTTTCTACCCTAATGAAATTATCTGTAATGATTAAAGTAAAAATGAAAATGAATACAAAATTGTGTACACATTTACAATATGCTGCCCTCCACCCAAAGAAAAATTATGATATATAGGTCATCATAACAAATATATCAACTTCTTATGAAACAGACGCATATAAAACATACATACAATATACACATTAGATAATAGCAGAATAAAGTAATACTGCATATGGCCTAAACTATATTTAAGTTCAAAACACTTACCAGTGATATCAGTAAGACAGATGATAGTAAGTCACATGATATTCTATGATAAATCACCATTTTATAAATGATAAACATTTCATTTGCATTATGCTAATAACACAAGGATTCTTGTTTCAAACATGAATTATAAAAAGATTGAAAATTATTGTAGGCTATAAGAGATTCTGAAAATGCTTGAAGAATAATGGAAAAGAAAAAAAGTTACATAAAACACATGGAAAAGCTCAGTATAAGTGACAAAATGACAGCGATTACAGCCACAAAGCCAATGATAAAAATTGAATCATTGCATAGAAAAATATAAAACGTGACAGTGAAAGTCTGGAGATTTAAAACTTCCTACTCATGGCTTACAGAATCAGGAAAATAAAGCAGATAAAGCAAAAAACTTTTTTAAGTGCACAAAAATATAATAGGATAGAAATGCACAAATGTAGAATGATTGACTCCAATTTTTTGGATGTTGTATTTTTAAGGTGATTGTGAGAAATTGATGATAGGCTGGAGACTACAGTGAATCCTAACAATGTTAGAAGGCAATCACACAGTGTACGGATAGCCCTTTTACCAATGAAATACAGAATAGATTCCTAAAATTGATAGCTACGTTTTATTTGTTCACATGTCAGGTATACATACCATGTACTGTAATTACACTCACCTCACCACCATCCATTTTTGCCCTTCCCTTCTTTTTTCACAGAGATTCCTGCAGTGGCTGGTTCATTGAATTTAATGTCTTCAGAGAGGGATGGGGTCTCAAAGGCAATTCCTCCAACTATGATAAAAGTTAGAACAGCTCTATTTTGTGTAGATATATGGCTTAGTAACTTTTAATAACTGTTTAGTACTGTTTATAATTAGTATATTATTGCTAAATAAGTACTATAACAGCAGATAGACAGTGTTATTGTAAAATCTTGATATTAAAAGAGTTATGAGAGGAGAAATATTTGATTATTGCAATCTTAACTGACAAAAATAATGCAAGAGTCCTGCTGTTGAATGATAACTGGAAGAATGAGGAGAATTTGGGAGTAGATGAGAGAGGAAATCATAATAGAAATATATCCTATGGGAAAATATTTTCAATAAATAAAAGATACTAAATGCTCTCATTACTTGAGAATAATTGTATTATATATGAAACTGTTCCTAACTCTGTATGGACAACTTTTAAGTAAAAAGCTATGAATGAGTTCATCATGTATTCTAAAATGGAATATATGACAAATTTTACTTATTTACATAAGTAAAACTATTACAATTGTGACATAAATTGTAATTAAATATTTTAGATAGCTGTGAGTGAACAAAATACGTGTCATAAGTATTACATTCACAAGTTCAATTTATCGTCAATTAAACACATCTAAAAATTTTGCACTTGTTCATGATTTTCAACATGATAATAAAGCATTGTTGAAACAAAACATTAAGGCTCAAATGAATATATATGTACATATATAGATATATGTAAAAATGGTCAAAGAAATGGCTTTTTATACTTTTTGAGAAACAATTAGGATCTAAGAATGCAATATCAGCGAATATATTAACCTAAAATGGTGATATTTTCGTGGGTTGCAGGTATAGACAGAGAACTAAATAAAATTAATGATCACTAGAATAAAGGAAATTCATCGTCAATGCCTATGAGCCCATTAGTCAGATGCCCAATGCAAAGTATTTAGACCTGTAATTTTACAAATACATTATTATGCTACAAGTGAGTTATGGTCTTACAGCTGCAGGAAACAATATTTACTCTGAATCTACTAAAATGTGTAATATATTTTCTTGATTTATTTTTCATTTTTTAAAAGATTTATTTATTATGTATAAGTACACTGTAGCAGTCTTCAGACACACTAGAAGAGAGCATCAGATCTCATTACAAATGGTTGTGAGCCATCATGTTGTTGCTGTGATTTGAACTCAGGACCTTTGGAAGAGTAGTCAGTGCTCTTAACCACTGAGTGATCTCTCCAGCCCTTATTTTTCATTTTAAAACATTGGAAAAATTAACAGGTAAGTGTAGCTCTAATACCTCATAATAAAATCATCTCCTTTAAGAGACAGAGTCCATTACAGAAAACCACAACTGGTCAAGTTGCAGAGAACATCTGAATGGGAAGTTCTCAGTCCCATGTGGTATATCTGCAAGGCAATTTCTGTGCCTAAGGGGTCAGAGAACATTGCAGGAGAGTAATAAGAAAGACGGTACATAGCATACAACCGAGACATCCTGTGTAAGATTGTGTCTCCTGAAAACTATTCCCATGATGCCTCAGAGATGTGACTACCTCAATACGGTCTGAGGAAGAACAGCACCATAGACACACTAAGGTGGTAGGAGAAAATTTGACGGGGCACCAGCCCTAGATGAAGAACAACTGGCAACTTAAAAATGCTGAGGAAGGTAGAATCATTCTTCTCTAGGGAGAGCCTTTGGTTTCTCATTAAATATCATATGGTGCATCCAAAGTCATGAACAAAGAACACTAAATGGACTCAGCAAACCATGTTTACATATTTATGCAATATATTCATATATGTATATATGAAAGTATATATATATATATATATATATATATATATATATATATATATATATATATGTATATATATGAAAGAAAACCAGTCTATCAGTTTGAGAGTGAGCTGGGGAAGAGTGGTTGGAAGCAGGAATATGGAGGAGTCAGAAATTTGGCAGCATGCACAGGGACAGCACATTCCCACTGAGATCATTTCCCAGTGCTGAGAGAAGATGTGGACACAAGGCTTCATTTATGTCATCAAACCTATCTCCAATCAATACACACTTGCAAAGAACATGAAGATTTTTCAGAAAAATCATATTAGTATGCAAGTACACGGAAGGGCAGGTTTCATGCCCAGCAGTATATGGAAAAGACAAAATGAACCCACTGGTATATCTTTGAAGGTCTTTGTTTGTAATGCTTGTCTATTGCTTATGTATTATGATGTCCTATTTTATGTTTTTATGAGATTTCAGGAAATTCATAATGTAGATGTGTATAAAAGTCACAAAATTTGACATCTTAAGCATATTCAATTCTATTTACCAGTTTCATATATGGGTAGAGGAAAGTTTGTTGTTTTCTTCTTTGATTTTTCCATTCTGTGTGACCATTTATTTTATATGCCCAATGTTACTTCAGAGGAAAATTTTAGTTATATGTGAAGTGTTTAATAGAATTTAAATATTATCTCCATAACAGAAATTTTATAAGCTTAGAATGCATTTATTTGAAGAAATGCCTTTTCATAATAAAAGTATACTGCATTTGATGGCTTTAGAAATAAAAGCAATGTGTCAACAAATTTTAAATTTAAAATATATAACAAAAATAACAAGTAAAATACAAGGAAAAAACTTACTACATAAAGTCACAGTGGACAGAAAGTGCTCAATTCTATAGTATAAAAATAATAACTTTTGACTTATCAAGTGATTATTTAGAAATAAATTTAATTTATATTCTTAACTATCAAATGTGAGTAAAATCTATGTATATATATCTACAGGTGCAGATGGTGATTATAACTCTAACCAAGAGCACAGTTGGTCAGTGATTAGTGTCCTTGATACACTAATATAACCTTAATGTGGGATTTATTGTGGTATGTAACCTTGGAATTCGGACGTGTCATGAGTCAGTGAGAAGTCAGAGCAAAGATGAGTTGTCTGAGATCAATGGGAAGGGAAGTTCTGGGTTCTGTGGAGGGTGATGCCACAACTTATGGGGATGTTGGAGGAGTATAGTGGGAGAGGGTGAGTGTCTGGAGGAGTACCCCAAAAGGGAGGAAAGAGAGGGCAGATGTGGGGGGAGAGGTTGTGAAGGGGTAACTGGGAAGTGGGATGTAAACAAATGGAATAATTAATTAAAAAGGGAAAAAAGACAAGTTGCTTTAAAATATACCTATTGAAAGTAAAATAATCATAAATTTTATAGATGACTAAATCATATATATATGTATATATATCACAAAAGCAGAATTCTTAAATACTTGTTTCTAAAAAAGCATGAGAATAATGAAAATTTCTTGAGTTTAATTTTTCATTATGTTAAGATTATATGCATATTCAACTGTCACCTTTTCCCCTATTAGAGAAGCTCAAACTTAAAGAACTGACATAAAATCAGAGAAGAAATTGTAGGCATCATGCTGTACACATGCAGAAACACATGCTGATATCTGGCAACACCTGCAAAAACACTAAAAATCTGATAATTTCTACTGTGGAAAACATACATGCACATATCCACACACAAACACATATGTATGCATACATACATTTATATGTATGTACATATATATATATACATATATATATATGTGCACATTTAGAAGTAGCAGTAAATTGTATACCCAAATATGTGCATTAACAATGTTCTGCATATCAATTTTAACATTAGGTGTTAATAAGCAAAATTGTATACTTAAATGTCTATAGCAGTAGTATTCTTTATAGTCAAACATAGATTATTATGAATTTACTACAATAACAGAAGGGATATATGGAGAATGAAATAATAAAAATAACCATAATTCATTCAAGAATCATGTGGACAATAAATTATGTTTTATCACTCGATATATATGAGGTATAAAAATAGACAAAGACTATGTGTTCTCTTACAGAAATGATACTTAACCCACAGGTGATGATAGCTAAAATACAGGGTCTCGTGTCTGTTGTGATATTAATGCTCCTGCTGTCCACACAGGTGCTCTCATTAAGCCTACTCCTGAAATCAGGCAAATTAACTTTTTGTTGTCTTGGATTAAAATGTATTAAAAAATCTTTCCCTTCATAATTCTATACATCAGTGTGACAATGTCCCAGTCCAAATAAATGTTCTAATAGAAAACTATGTATAATGTATAATTTAAAACTATGTTAGAAACAAGCTTGCACATACTATTCTTGAACATCTGTTCAGTTTACCTGCCAGTTACATTCCACTTATTAGAATTATCATGAATTTACTACAATAATAGAAGGAATATATGGAGTATGAAAACACAAATTACCATAATTCTTGAAGAAGTTGGCATACATAGTGGCTAAGTGGTTAAGAACTCTTGCTGTTGTTGATGAGGACAGAGGTTCAGTTCCAGAATGACTGTGATGGTTCACAATCATTTATAACTCCATTTCTAGAGGATACAAGACCCCCCACAGATATTGGGTTACACTGCAGACATACAGTGCAAAAAGAGAAGATATTTTTTTAAAAAGAACCTAGGACATTCTGAGAGATTTTTTTAATAACAAACATTACAGAGTGAGCCACTTAAACACTTAGAACAAAATAAACATCTTTGTTTGCTTGCTTGCTTGTTTTTAAAGCATGTGAAAATTCTGCTTTTGAAAAATAAAGCAAAAATTACACTTTAGAGATAAATATTTCCCTTTATGAATGACAAAATTAATATTTTGATTATGTTGATAATGCCCAAGTTCTCATTGGAATATGTTTTACCACTATGTGCTATGAGTATTTTTATAAGCATTAAGTCATAAAACTATTTAGACAAAAAAATGGAATGGAAGTCTGTATTATAAAAATAAACAATGATTTGAAAAATGTGGCTACCTTTGAAAACCATCTTGGAACGATGTGGATTTATGTATCTATATGAGATAACATTTGAAATTATAGTTTGTCATTCTCTTGTCCAAATTAATTTGAGAGTGAGCCTGGGGGTAAAGAGAGTTGAGAAACTGACTTTTAAGTTTTTTTCATTGTAACATGAATTGGGCTGCATCATGACCCAATCATGACTGTTACACTGCCTACTTAGAAACATCAAACTCTTTTTCCAGGATGACTGAGCCATTTTCACTGTCATACAGTAGCAAATTATCCAGTTGCTCTATATCCTTATCAATTATATTGCTTTACTAGCTGTCTAATGTCATTCATGAGATGCTTCCCTTGCCTTAACTCTTATTCCTTGTCACGATATTTGTAGAATGGTTAGGTCTATGCACAAGGTTAAATGACGAAAACAAGTCAACCTGGCATAAAGGATGTGAGACTAAGGAAGTGTTACGCACTCACCGTGGAGTATCATTTAGCTCTACAAAGGACAATATTAACATTGTGCAAACAGTTATGAAACTGGATGAAATGATAAGGAGGCAGTCAAAGACAGGAAAATGCTTTAGGATTTCTGTTACGAAATAGTTAAATTTTATAAAACAGGGAAAAACTAATAACTCACCCAACACGAAATCCATCCCATGGGCAAACACTAATCCCTGACGTTATTAATAAGCTGTGTATATTTACATGCAAGAACCTAACAAAACTGTCCTCTGAGAGGCTCTGTCCACCAGCTGACTGAAACAGATGCCTATACCCACAACTAAACATTGGAGAGAAGTCAGGGACTTTTATGGAATAGTTGAGGGAAGCATTGAAGGCCCTAAAGATCATGAAAACCCCACAGTATGACCAACAGAGTTAACTAATCTAAACCCATGGGAGCTCTCACAAATTAAGCCACCAACCAAAAATAAATAAATAAATAAATAAATAAATAAATAAATAAATAAATAAATAAATAAATAAAAAACCACATACCTCTATGTGGCCCCCATATGGAGCAGATGTGGAACTCACTTTTCATGTGAGCTCCCCAGCAATTGGAGTGAAGGTTCTCCCTAAAGCTGTAGCCTGACAGTGATATCCTGTCCTGTCTAACCTCAGTGGGAGAGGATGTGCCTAATCTGGAGGAGACTTGATGCTCCAGGACTGGGGGTAGATCAAGAGAGGGCACTGCCTATTGGAAAGAGAAGGGGCTAAGAGATAGGGGCGGGTCTCAGTGAGGGTAAACCGGAGGGGGCAGTGCTGGGCTGTTAGTTAATTAATTTTAAAAGGAAGCAGAGAACCAAAGTCCCTGTAGATTGTTTGATCACGGTAGTTGTGGTTTAAAGTGAAAACTGTTGAGGCAGGTGTAGTTATGTTCAGAGGATCCAACAGTCAACACTATTATATGATGCATTTTAAAGGTAGCTATGTCAGTCACATCACGGCACTCATAAAAAACAGCACCATAACAGCAGCAGTAGAATAGAAGATTTCTGAAGGGAGGGATTTGACGAGTTGTAATTCGAGATTTTACTGGGATATAACTTTGGTGACAATAATTGAAGTATATAAATTAATTATTCACAAACATTTATATATCAGTTGGTTCTTAGTAAAATTATTTTAGAAAATCATTTTGATCTAGAATAGTGTACCAGTAGAACCAGCACTTAAAAAGAAAAAAGTGAACAACACTGTAAATCTGAGGTCAGTTAGGACTAACTAGCAGACACACAGGACTAGAAAGAATAATAATAATTTGATAATTAAACTTTAGTATATGCTAATAATGATCTGAACTGATTTCTAATCCACTCAGTAAAAGTAAAAGTACTAATATTATTTATATATAGTCATAGGGGCACCTGGACTGTGTTTGGAAGAACTTTAGCCAGCATAACACAAAGGAATGTAAATTTCAGGACAAAGAAAAGAAAAAAAGAGATGTAGGATTATAATCCAGTGATTTATTGAAGTTAATTTTGAGATATCTCATAATTTTAAAAGAGAATTTTCAGCAAAATCTTGCACCATATACTTTCCAATATATCAAAATTAGTGCCTCATAATTTCTATGACATGATATGAAAATAGCTTTCAATTTTCAAAAGGATACATTACAGATTCTCCTTTGCAGTATGAAATGCAGAGATTAAAATGAAGCAGGACAAAGTCCTTAAATTCAAGACAGAGTGGAAAAGTGATCATCATTCCAGATTTAATCTAAACATATAAAACTTGAAACTGTCATATGATTACATGTGTAAAAGAGAGGAATAGATTTATTAAATAAGATGAATTGTTTGGGAATATTGCAGATATCACCTATGAAGTCATAGCTTTCCTGTCTGCATTTTAATAGGACAATTACTTCTTCACTTAAACAGATGATCTCTATAATATATTATGCTCCTGGTACCAGATCTTAGAAAGGACACATGAGTGCATATGAGAGTCATATGAACAATGTGAGGACTAACAGTATGCACAATCAATATGTTGAAATTCTACTTAAACTTTTAACAAAACCCACAAAATCCACCCTAAGAAATGACATTTCAAGGCCAAACTATCAGATTATCAAGTAATTTTAATATGAAAGCCCATTCTCTACGGCCAACATCCCTAATGTAAAAAGGTAGATATGGAAAGAGCAGAGAAGCTAGAGAATAAGGATGACATGAGTGAGCTAAGGCAAGCCATATGGCACACACACACACACACACACACACACACACACACACACACACACACACGCATGCACGCACGCACGCACACGCACGCGCACATGCACACGCACATGCACACAAATAAGAATAACTCCCTTAAAAATTGTATTGAACTTGAAGGTTGAAGGAGCCAAGTGTTCCTATTGATGTTCCAACTTTGTATTTTCATTTTATGTTTTTTTTCTTTCATTGGATATTTCCTTTATTTGCATTTTAAATGTTATCTCCTTTCTTGGTTTTCCCTCCAGAAACTTTCCATCCAATCCTCCCAACCCCTGCCTTCATGAGGGTATTCCTCTACCCACCCATGCCCTCCTGCCTTCCCGCCCAGGCATTTCCTTATACATCCATTTGTCTACAAAATTGGTAATGTTATATTTTTAATACAATTGTGTAGTTGTACCACATTGTATTTGTTACCCATTCTTCAATTGAGGGACATCTAGGCTGTTTCCAGTGTCTAGCTATTATTAATAAAGGGGCTAGGAATAGCTTTTGAGCAAGAGACTTTGTGGGATGATCTTTTGAGTACATGCCCAGGAATGATCTAGAGGTAGAACTACTCATAGTTTTCTGAGAAACCACCAAATTTTTCCAAAGTGGCTGTAGAAATTTGCACTCCCATCCGCAGGGGAGTAGTGTCCCCCACCTTGGTCCACCTCTTCACAAGCACTTGATTTTTGATCTTAGCCATTTTGACCAGTGTAAGACAGAATCTCAGAGTTGTTTTGGACTGCATTTCCCTGATGACTAAGAACTTTGAACATTTACTTTTCTTAAACTATTTTATTTATTTACATTCCAGGGGTGTCCTCTCAGTTCCCCCTCCCACAGTTCTTCATCCCATTCTTCCTCTCCCTTGCAGCAAAGAGGATGCTTATCCCTTCCAATTCTTCCCTTTCCCTGAGGCCTAAAGTCTTTGAAGGATTAAGCTCATCTTCTCCTACTGAGGCCAGAACAGGTAGTCCTCTACTCCATATGTGCCACAGTCATTGTAACAGTCCCTTTATGCTCTTGGTTGGTGGATTGGTCTCTCAGATCTCCCTGGGGTTGGGGAAATTTGACACTTATGGGGTTGCTCTCCCTTCATATTTTCAATCCAACCTTCTTCAACCACAGAGGTCTCAGAGTGCAGTCCAATGGTTGAGTGTAAGTACCTTCTTCTGTGTCAGTCATCTCCCAGATCTCAGAGGACCACCAGGCCAGGCTTTGAAAATCTTGTGTTGAGAATTCTCTCTTTAGCTCTGTGTCCCATCATATTTTAAAGACTGCCCCACCTGGGGCTCCATCCCATATTCATCCAACAAACCCAGTCACTATTGCTGATACCAAGAATGCTTGCTGATGGGAACCAGATATGGATGTCTCCTGAGAGGCTTTCTCAGAGTCCTACTGATACAGATGAGGATGCTTGCAGCTAACCATTAGACTTATCAAGCGTCCCCCAATGAAGGAGTTAGAAAAAAGACTGAAGGAGCTGAATGGGTTTGCAACCCTATTGGAAGAACAACAATGACAACTAACCAGACACCAACAGAACTCCTAAGGACTAAAAAACCAACCAATGAGTACAAGCAGAGAATGGCATTGTCCAGCATCAATAGGAGGAAAAACCCTTGGTCCTGTGAAGGCTGTTTTCCCCAATGTAGGGTAATGCCAGGGCATTGAGGTTGGAGTGGGTGTGTGATAGTGGGAGCATACTCATAGAAATAGGGGGAGTGGGAGGGGTTTTAGGAGAGGGTGAAAGGGGATACATAGAATATCCAAGAAAAATAAAATTTAAGAAAAAAACTTATAAGCATCAAAAAAATTCATCTTGTTAGGAAAAAATTAAATATAGAAGTATATACAGAATAAAAACAGAAAGACCCATGTTCCTAGATTATAAGAATAAGCATTTTAAATGACCCTACTCCCAAAACAATATTAAGCAACAATAAATATAATCTCCAAAATGTAACTCTATCAGTCTAGAATGAAATAATCTTATAATTCATACACAAATGCAGAATACCAGCATTTATTTTTTATTTTTATATTTGTTTACTCTATTTTGTACATATGAGTGTTTTGCTTCCATGCCTGTTTGTTGACCACATGCACACTGTGCCTCAGGGAGTTGGGGAAGACATTGATCTCTTGAAATTGAAGTAACAGATGATTTTGACCCGCTGCCTGTGTGCTGAGACAAGAATATTGGTCTGCTGCTACAACAATATGTGCTCTTAACTGTTAAGCCACCTCTCAGGCCCCACACATTCTTTATGATATTAAAAAGAAATGTATGTAAACCGAGACTAAACAATATATGATTTGAAGAGATATTACAATGCCTTAGTCACAGAAACAACATGGTGCTAGAATAAAAATTGGTAGCTAGATTAATGGAACACACTAGAGATATGTAGGCACATTATACTCAACTCATGCACAGTAGTGGTATAAGAACTCATGTTGAATGGTGACAGTTTCTTCAGTCCACAGAGCTGTGAAAAGTGGGTGACCATGTGGGGATTATTGAAATCAACCCATTTGTTACCAGTTGAAGGCCTTTTCAAAAAACAAGTGATGGATGTTTTATCCAACTTTTTTTCATGGATTCCAATAGCTTCTCTCATTCCAGTGCCAAGCCTCATAGCTTTAATATGCCATGGCCAGTGGAGTTGGATGCATGTTTTGGAAGTGATGAACACTGAGTCTCTAACATCCCTATCACCAATCTGAGAAGCAAGACAGAAATATCCTGAGTAGTTTAGGCATTCTTCTCTAAAATTCAATATTTGCATCTGGGTAGGAGATATGACACAAGATTGTAATCATTATTTATAAAAATCAAGGAAAGTCATGAGTAGATTATATGGTGATTGATGAACAATAATGCTTAGTAAGTCCTGGGATTAGAGACAAGTAAATGTGAAGATTGAAAAATGGTTTATGCAGGGGAAAGTGTGATACATTTTTGCACTCCTAGGACTCATAAGGCTGAGGCTAGAATTTAATCCTGTTTCTAAACAAATAAGGGAATAGTTCATAGACATACCAACTAATAAGCAAAAGGAAAACCTTTACACTCATAATTGGAATTTTTAAATAGAAAAAACTAAATTCTATATTGTTTTTTTAATCCCTTTGCTCATAATGTAAGTAGTCAAAGACACATAGAACAAGGTCTAGTCAAATTTATTGTAGATGTCTTGAAAAGAAAATTAACTTCTTTTTTTTTTATTTTCAAGCAGGTGTACAACACAATCCATCAGTGGCAGCTTATAAATTATTAAATGTCTACTTTGTGCTCAATTCTCCATCTATTTAGTGCAATGTTTCACCCTGCAAAGAAAAAGGAAGTTTAGTTATTTTACTGAATGTTTTAGTACATGTCTGTCTCATGCTCTATGGCAAGCAAAAGCAATGCATATTTTCAGGATTATTTACTCTCTTCCATAAATATTTAAGGATGTGCTGCTGTGAGGATATTTTGATATTCTTCATTGCATGTACATCTCCAGGTTTCCTAGATTTCCAGATGTGACTATAATATTTCCCAGCAGGTAAAACGCTAATTTCACCCTAACAGTTTAGTGAAAACCTGGCTGTCATATACAAGGGCACAATCTTCAGTGTTTGCTGACGAACATATTTTCTAAGCACAATACATAATTTTATGATTTTCTTCAAAACCTTTAAGCATCTTTATGAAGTATTTTACTATTTTAGTTTTAATAATGTTTATATGTGAACTTGGGCACACAAGTACTATTGCTCTGGAGGGCCGCAGAAGGGGCTGAATTACCTGAAACTGTACTTATAAGCAGTTGTGAGTTGTATGACACGGATTCTGATAATCTGGACCTCTTAAAGGGTAGTGCATTATTCTAATGGCTGAATCATCTCTCTGGATCATCTCAACTTTCTCTATATGGCACAATTTTAGCTCTTAAAATTTGCTAATTGCGTTTCGCATCCACAACTAATCTATTTTCTTAAAAGTATTTTGATCCTGTTTTAAGGCTGGACTAAAATCTACTATAGCAGGAGATAATGAATTCTCTAAGGCCAAAGAGTTTTGTAGAGGTAGACAGGAAGTTTTACACAAGCAGGATGGTTTTGTCTTGAGGTCCTTGTCTATTTGGACTTGACCTTTGTGTACAGTGACAAATGTGGATCAGTTTGCGTTTTTTGACATGCAGACCACAAGCACCATTTGTTGAAGATACTTTCTGTTTTGCACTGTATGGTTTTGTTTCATCTAGTTGTCACATTTCAAGTGTCCATAGATATGTGTGTTTATTTCTGGGTGTTCAATTCCATTCCATTGATTGACCTGCCTGTATCTGTTCTAAGACGAGGTGTTTTGTTTTGTTTTGTTGTTTTTTTTTTGTTTGTTTGTTTTATCACTATTGCTCTGTAGTGCAGCTTGAGGTCAAGGTTGATGATTTCTCTGAACTTCTTTTATTGTTCAGAATTGTTTTGGCTATCCTGGGTTTTTATTTTCCATATGAAGTTGAGAATTTGACTCTCCACATATATGAAGAATTCTATTGGAATTGCATTGAATATGTAGATAGCTTTTGGTAAGATGACCATTTTTAGTATGTTACTCCTAGTGATCCATGAGCATGGAAGATTGTATTATCTTCTGAAGTCTTCAATTTCTTTCTTAAGGGACTTGAAGTTCGTGTCATACAGATCTGTCATTTGCTTGGTTACAACTACATCAAGGTATTTTATAGTACTGGGAATATTATGAAGGGTGTTGTTTTCCTAATTTCTTTCTCAGCTCATTTGTCATTTATATTTTAAAAAGGCTACTGATTTGTTTGATCTAATTTTATACCCTGCCACTTTACGGAAGTTGTTTACCAGCTGTAGGAGCTCTCTGGTAGAATTTTGGGGATCACTTATGTATAGCTAGCATCAGCAAATAGTGATAAATTGACTTCTCCCTTTCCAAATTCTATTCCTTGATCAACATTTATTCTCGATAGAGCTAGAATTTCAAGTACAATTTTGAATAGATCACGGAGAGTGGGCAGCCTTATGTTTTCCCTGAATTTAGAGGAATTAAATTATGTTTCTCTCCATTTAAATGTTGGCTGTTGGTTTGCTGTATATGGCTTTTATTATGTTTAGGTATATGCCATAAATTCTTTATTTCTCCAAGACTTTTAACATGAAGGGGTGTTGAATTTTGTCAAAGGCTTTTTAGCCTCTAATAAAATGATTATGTGACTTCTTTTAGTTTGTTCCTGTAGTGAATTATATTAATGGATTTTCATATATCGAATTATCCCTGCATCCTTGGGATAAAGCCTACTTGATCATGGTGAATGATTGTTTTGATGTATTCTTGGATTTGGTTTGCAAGAATTTTATTACCTTTGCATCAATATTCATAAAGGAAATTTGTCTGAAATTCTCTTTCTTCATTGAGTCTTTGTGTGGTTTATGTATCACACTGACTGTGGCCTCATAAAATGAGTTTGGCAATGTTTCTTCTGTTTCTATTTTATCAAGTACTTTAAGGAGTATTAAATATCAGTGAGAGCTTGAAACACTGGAAAATATCCCTTTGACAGAGAATGCTAGCACTAAAAGAACAAATCAAATTAAAGAGGTACCTTTAAGATGAAAGTGTGTATGATACACCAAACAAGAAGTATAAGAGGACAGACATAGTAAAGCTGAAAGTATGAAGGAAAGATGGTTAGTAAATGCATGGCTCCCAGGAACATCATTATGGTAGCATTTAGTGAATAATTTTTCTGGTCGTCCATGGATGTACTACCTAGATTAAAAGATATTTGTTCAAATATACCCTGGGTAAAATTAAATAACCTCTATACCTTAAGTTCACTGTAGGCATTATTAAAAACCCTCTATAATAAAGATGTTAATATTTCATTTTCATTATTATATTGTCATTTTCCACAACTTATTCATGTTCACAATAAATGAAATGTATGCTTGACATCAGTTTATAATAGATTTAAATAAAGTTTATAAAAATTAAATAAAGTTTATAATAGATTTAAAAAAAGTTTATTTAAATAAAGTTTATAAATATATTATTTTAAATCACACACATACAAATATATTTATATTGAATTTTCTTATAGCTGTCCTACAGGAACAAATTGTAATCAATATTTAATCATACTCTATTAGGAAGACTAGGTTTTGTCCAGGGACTATTTTAATTTGTATCTGAATTTTTGTTTTTCTCAATCAACTGAGTTATTAATCTTACAACCAATATGATTTCCATTTAATAAATAATTTAATTTAAGAATGGTCATCCTGCTATAATGGACACATTTTAAGAAGCATTACTATCATCCTAACATTGTCAGTGGCATGACTACAACAGTGTGCATTTAGGTCACTTTTAAAATTTAAAAACTTTTTTCTATCTTTATGAAAATATATACTTTGAATTTATGCGTGTGTGCCATATATGCATTAATTTATAATGTTCATGGATGCTTGTATAGGGAAATAGATCCCCATGTCCTGAAGTGAATGATAGTTAAGAGCTGCCACACTAGTGCTGGGAAGTGATCCCGTCCTCTGCAAGAGCAGCCACTGCTCTTTACTTTTATGCCATCCCTGCATTTGTATTTTAAATTTAACGTCATTTTGGTACACAAAGTTTTCTTCTGGATTATGGTTTATTCGATCAGCAAACAATTCTAATAGTTTCATTATAACTTAGGCAATAATAGTCTTTTGTTGTGTCAAGGATTGATTAATGGATTTCCATTGTGTTCTCATTTAAGTCTTTCTGGTGTTCCTCTTTCATTCTAAGTCAGTAAAGGGCAGGCCCCAATATCAAGGTCTTAATTTAGGGTCAGTCAATAGCAAGGATACAGAGTCTAGAAATCATAAGTTGTCATGTAATTTTAATCAGTTATGATCAAATGAGCAGAAAACAGTAATGCTGTAAAGATACCACTATAAAACACCTTCATTTCTTCTTGTAGAATTCTCTAAGATTTCTCATTAAGCCAAAGGAAGACTTATGACTTATACTTTGGATGAGTTAATGATGTTTAATTCATATTCTCCAATATACATACCACAGTCATAAAATTATGGTGTTAAGTCTTTTGCCTTCTAAATTGTTGGTAGTAATTTCTGACCACAAAGAGTTAAAAGAGAGGGAGCCATATATCAGCATTTGAAACCCACAGAGAATTCAAGGAAGCATTGCTGACTTATGCATCTGGGCTTCTCTGAAAAGATGACAAAAAAAAAAAAAAAAAGAATGTCAAAAGACAAGCAATGTTCCCCTTAGGCATGTCCACATATGAGGGTTGATAAAATGCAGCTGGGCAGTCCCACAGTGTTCTGGACCAACAATGTAAATATCATTATCAGAGCTGTGAGGGTCAAAGCACTGCCCAAGGTTCGAGCCTGTAAGGGATCATGCTGCTGGCTGTGTTATACACAGGGCAAGGTCCTCAGAGTTTCTTGTTGGTACAAAGAAAATGGAGCGAACTGAGAACCCTACATAGTAACAGATACTGTTTTTATTTTTATTTTTTCAGTATCAGTTCCTTATTTGGCATTAACAATAAGAGTTTGCTTTCTTTTTATTTGAGTTCCATGTATTTTCCCTTCAGGGAAATAATTGTCAAGTTAAAACTTTTTCTATCTTTTTCCATATTTACTGCTTATTGCTGTTCTTTTATATTTTTTTGGTTTCTTTTTTTAAAAGCATGCAATTATTGAATAATTGTTGGCTGGAATTATTGTTTGTGTAACAAAGTAGTAGAATTTGATATTATATCTTATGAATAATGCCTATTGAATAATGGACCCATACATACATATCAAACCAAATCAGCCTGTAAGGGATCATGATCCTGGCTGGGTCATAGACAGGGCAAGGTCCTCAGAGTTTCTTGGTTGGTACAAAAAAATATGGAGTGAACTAGAAACCCTACATTGTAATATAGGGTTTCTAATGTAATTAGTTTGGTCCTTAGTTCAAATATAATTGAATATTAAGGTCAATAAATTGTATTGATATGTGATACATTTGCTTTCTTATCAGGATAATGTGGTATATTATAGTGAATTTTTTTCAGGTTTAAGAATTATGTAATGCTAGTAGAGGGAAAATTAATCTTCAACATCAATAAGACTCCTGATAATTTATCTAATCCCAAGTGGTCAGCTATAAGCTTATATACGTAGGAATAATACTAAATGGACTTGAAAGGTATTTCTATATATCATATCACACACATATGTGTGTATGTGTGTGAAAAATAATTAAAGAAATAGTAGATTTGAAAGGAAATAGATCTTGAGAAGAGATGTTTAGAGAGATGAAGTTGCAATAATATAAGACAACGCTCAATGAAACTCTCTAAAATTAGAAAATATATTTAAAATAATAACAATTCTGCAATGCTACAATGAGGCTTATTTGGGCTGAGTTAATAGTAACATCAAACTTTTTAATTGGTTATTTTATTTACATTTCAAATATTATTTCCCTTCCTGGTTTCCCCTTCTCAAATCCCCTATTCCATCCCCCGTCCCCTGATTCTATAAGAATGTTCCTATCCTCCCACCCCTCACTGCCTAGCATTTCCCATGGATCATCAAACCCTCAGAGGATGAAAATTTTCTTCTCAAAATTTATTATGCCACTGTGATTTTTCATTTACATTATAATACATGTTTTCTCCATCATTAAATATATTGAGTTATATATTTATTAGATCAATAGAATTTTATGAGCATTTAGAGAATAGAAATTTTAGGTAAATCCAAATGTGAAACACTGCAGATAAATTACTGAACAAAATAAGGATGCTGCTTTGCTGATAGTACAGCCACTGACGCATAGTTCAGTGCAAAACAGTTTATTATCCTTCACCTAGATGACGTGTTTCCCTCTGGTAGTCACAACAGAGCATTCACTCATCTCCCTAATTACAGACAAGGCATTTTCCTTCATCCATGGGGGGTGTGGGCAAAGAACTAAGAAGTTAAGCTATACTCTTCTGATTCTTCAAATCATCCAAGGTTTGGTTGCAATTTTTTGTCTGTGTTCAAACCATTTCTAGACAGTTCTGTTGTTGTTGGTGGTGGTATCATTCAAAGTTCTTTTGCGTACCCAAACTTTTGCTCCTAAGAATGATGAATGTCTTTGACAAAGGAGTCAAAACGTGGAAAAAAGATGGCATTTTCAAAAATGGTGCTAGTTCAACTGACAGCACATAGAAGAATGCAAATCGATCCATTCTTATTACCCTGTACAAAGCTTAAGTATAAGTGCATCAATGACCTCCACATCAAACCAGATACACTCAAACTATTAGAATAAAAAGTGTGGAAGAACCATGAACACATGGGCACTGGGAAAAATTTCCTGAACAAAACACCAAAGGCTAATGCTCTAAAACCAAGAATTGACAAATGAGACCTCTTAAAATTGCAAAACTTCTGTAAGGCAAAAGATACTGTCATAAGGACAACATGGCAACAACAGATTGGGAAAAAAAATCTTTACCAATCCTATATCCGATGGAGAACTAATATCCAATATACAAAAAGCTCAAGAAGTTAGACTCCGGATAACCAAATAACCCTATTAAAAATGGGGTACAGAGATAAACAAAATTCTCAGCTGTGAAATATCAAATGGCTGAGAAGTACGTAAATAAATGTTCAACATCCTTAGTCATTAGGGAAATGCAAATCAAAACAACCCTGAGATTCTACCTCACACCAGTCAGAATGGCTAAGTTCAAAAACTTAGGTGACAACAGATGAGGTTGAAGATGTAAAGAAAGAGAAGCACTCCTCCATTGTTGGTGGGATTACAAGTTGGTACAACCACTCTGGAAATTATTCAGAATAACGTCAGAAAATTGGATATAGTATTACCTGAGGACCCAGCTATACCACTCCTGGGCATATAGCCAAATGATGCTCTAACATATAGCAAGGAAACATGATCCACTTATGGTCATAGCAGCTATATTTATAATAGCCAGAATCTGGAAAGAACCCAGATGTCCTTCAACAGAGGAATGGATACAGAAAATGTGTTACATCTACACTGTCGCGCGCCTAATGTCCCACCAGTAAGAACGACGCGCGGCAACAGGATTCTTCTGCGAGCAAGCCTTTACTGTGTTACAGCTCTTCTTAGTGTTACAGCTCTTCTCAGTGTTACAGCTCTCTTAGTGTTACAGCTCTCTTGAACAGGGACTCTGAGCAGCAAAATCGCTCGGCTTATATAGACAACAGTATGCTAATTATCTCTCAGGGATTGGTGGGGCTTGGATCACCCCACTACTTGTCCTCTAGGGATTGGCGGAGAATGAATCACCTCATTAGCATATTAACGGTCAACTAACACCTGGTGCATAAACCGCACATGTGCAGTACCGCTGTTCACCACTAGAGGGAGCCCTAGCAAGGGGACAAGCCTGCACATGCGCAGTAAGTCGTTTATATCCAGACAAGGCTGGATGTCGGCGCCATCTTTGTTTCGCCGCGCCGCTCTCTACATCTACATAATGGAGTACTATTCAGCTATAAAAAAACAAAGACTTTATGAAATTCATAGACAAATAGATGAAACTAGAAAATATCCTGAGTGAGGTAACCCTATCACAGAAAAACACACATGGTATGCACTCATTAATAACTGGATATTAGCCCAAATGCTCGAATTACCCAAGATGCAAAGACCACATAAAACTCAAGAAGGATGTACAAAATGCAGATGCTTTACTCTTTCTTTGAAAGGGGAACAAAAATATCCATAGGAGGAGATAGGGAGACAAAGTTTGTAGCAGAGATTGAAGGAATGGCCATTCAGAGCCTGTCCCACATGTGGCCCATACGTATACAGGCACCAAAACTAGATAAGATGGATGAAACTAAAAAGTGCATGCTGACATGAACCAGATATAGATCTTTGCTGAGAGACACAGCCAGAACATGTCAAATACAGAGGGGAATGCTAGCAGCAAACCACTGAACTGATAATGGGACCCTCATTGGAGGCATTAGAGAAAGGACTTAAAGAGCTGAAGGGGCTTGCGACCCCATAACAACAACAATGCCAACCAACCAGAGCTTCCAGGGACTAAACCACTACCCAAAGAATATACATGGATGGATCCTGGGCTCCAACTGCATAGGTAGCAAAGAATAGCCTGGTTGGGGCACCAGTGGAAGGGGAAGCCCTTGGTCCTGCCAAGGCTGGACCCCCAGTGTAGGGGATTGTTGGGGAAAGTGGTAAAGGGGTGTGGATGAGGAGGTGAACATCCATATAGAAGGGGAGTGGGAGGGTTTAGGGGACTGACAGACAGGAAAACGGGAAAGGGAATAACATTTGAAATGTAAATAAGAAATACCCAATTTAATAAAAATGGAAGAAAAAAAAAAGAAGCAGTTGGACGGTGGAAGGGAGAGTGTAAGCGGGAACTGGAAAAGTGATAACATTTGAAATGTAAATATATAAAATATCCAATAAAAATGCAAAAAGACACCACATACATCCTTAATGTGAAACCCAGATTAAAAACTGCTAAAAATAAAAATAAAAATAAAAACAAAGGAGCTTGCAGCAGCTTTCTTACCTCCTCCCCGAGTCTGAGCCATTGATTCCATGCCACCTCATCTCCAAGCCCCAACGGCAAGTATTTTCAGGAAGTGGATGGTTCAGGTCTCAAAGGAACACTCTAGCAGTCCTTTTATTATTTGGATTTTTTTTAGCTATTATGAAGGTTTGGTTTTAGCTTTATTTATATCGAGGTTAGCATTATCCTTTTACGGTTGGTGAAAACTTGTGTTGGAATTTACATAGGAATTACAGTGAATATGAACATCGTTCTTCATAGGATGCCCATTTATACTATGTTAATCCTACTGGTCCATGAGCATGGAAGATCTTTCCATGTCCTGGTGTCTTCTTAAATTTCTTCATACATAAATGAAGTTTTTACAATATTAGTTTTTCGCTTGCTTGCTACAAGTTACCTGAATGTATATTATATTACATGATGCTTTTTTGAAGGGGGTTGTTTCCATGATTTCTTTCTCAGTTCATTCGTTATTTATATAGAGGAAGGTTACTAATACATGTAAGTTAGTTTTCCATTCAGCTACTTTGCCTAAAGTTTTTATCAACTAAAAGATTTCCTTGGTGTAATTTTTGGTGTCATTCATATATATTATTATATCATATGCTAATAAGGTACTTTGACTTCTTTTCTAATTTATGTCCTTTTGATCTTCCTTATTTATTATTGCTCTAGCTAAGATGTCAAGTACCTACTGAATAGGTAAGGAAAAATAACGGTTTTCTACTCAGATCCTTTGAATGTGTAGCAGCTTTTAGTTTAGTATTTTTATAGGTCTTCTGGGTGTAAGGTTATGGCTCCTATTTCTGTGCCTTTGTTTGAGATGCTTTCTTTTCTTGGTTTGCCATGTACAATCTCAATTTGATGAGTTTTGCTTTATAGTATATTATATTTTGTTATGTTTTCTTATTACCTCTTAGAAGTCGCTTATTTGAGAGAGAGAGAGAAAGAGAGAGAGAGAGAGAGAGAGAGAGAGAGAGAGAGAGAGAGAGAGGAATCATAAGTGAAGGCGCATGGAAAGCACCCGCAAGACGTAGAGGAAGGGGAAACCTTAATAAGTATACATTTCATGAGTAAAGAATCTATGTAAAAGGAAGTCTGTATAAAAGGAAAAAGTAAAATAACATGATCCAGAATATAAAATTGATGAGGTCACCATCCACAATCTTATTTTTTTACTGCAAATATGGAGATCAATGGTGATGGTTCTTCAGGAAATTGGGACTCAATCTTACAGTGTTTCAACTGTATCACAATTTGGTTGTAGTCAAAGTGTGCTTCATTTTACTAAAGGAATACTTTCTCAATATTGCTGTTCTAGCCATAATAGAAACTGGAAATAGCTTAAAACTCTGTCAAAGATGATTAGATAAAGAAAACATGATGAATGGTAAATGTATACAAAGGAAGATGTCCATCAATGAATGAATGGATGAAGTAAAGGTAGATCATTTACATAATGGAATATTACTCAGATCTTTCAAAAATGAAATGATAAAGTTTTCAATAAGTTGATTGGGCTAGAAAAACAAATCATTGTGAGTGTACTAACCATAAATCAGAAGGACAAATATGGTATGTATTTGCTTACATGTGGAATGTAGGTGTTAGGTCTTTGATAAACAAGCTTTAATTAATATAACCACGGACTTTAGGTATAATGTAAGGTAAATGGGAAAAACTGGATCTCTCTAGGAAGGGAAAGTTGAGTGGAGAGTCAAGGATGCAAGAAACGGAGGAAAGAAGCAGGAATATCAATTGGAAAGTAGAAAGAGGAGGGCAAAGAGAGAACACAGGAAGGATAGCTGAATTAAGGGCCACTTGAGGGGTTGTATAGAAAACTAATACATCCAAAGATTCATATATACATTCATACATACATACAAATATACATAAATACATGCATAGATACATGTATACATACATACATATGTGTGTATGTGTTCTAAATGAAACTACCCAATGACTGTGGAGACAAATATCTAACTAGACATCCCTGGTCACCAAAAGAAGCTTCTTGTGCTGGGAATAAGTTATATCTAATGTAGTTCTTTCCTAAAGTATCTACATGCAAACTACCAAGCAACCAGAATATTGACAATTCCATAGGGCACTCTACAAACTAATGTGAGTGCCCAATTACCAGAGAAATGACCAGAACAGCTCACAGAACAGAGAGATTTCCATCTGGTGCCTATGCAGATCCCTCGCTCCTAATGACTAGTGTTTATGCTCCTCTAAAATGCTATGCACAGTATTAAAGGAGAAAAGAATACACTAACCCAACTGTGAAGTCTCTCATCAACAATGAAAGTCTGGCTTCAAGTTTCACTAAAGCAATAAAAGCATTAATCTTGTGGGAGTAACTAATACATTTCTAATTGGATTTAGGGCCCACTTAGTGAAATGAAACATGTCCTTCTCATCGTTGTGGTATTCAAAAACATAAGACTCTATAGTTCAGGAACCTTGATGTATAGGAAATACTATCAATATGCTAAAGGTACTTAGCCAGAAGATGACTCCCAATGATACTCTGCTATAATCATTATCAGTACCTTTTAAAACAATCATTCAAGAAGCTTCATCTTTCAGTAGGCAGGAACAAATATAGAGACCTATAGTCAGCCATGGTGAACTCACAAAGACTAAGACAAGATCCATAGTGTTTATGCAGGTCTGAATGTAATAATATCCCAAAGCTGGGAAAAGTAAGCACATATACCTGTTCCTAACCCAGAAGCTATCTCCAACTGATAACCTCTTGCAAGTAAAAAATTAGCTCTCTCCAGTTGAGTCTCACTGTGGATAGAAAATGCTCTTGAGGACATGTCCAATGGACAGCAAAAAATGTCAAACTAATACTCTGCAGTGTCTTTAGAAGTTCTTTGCCTTATAATGCTTTGGGTTTTGTTTGTTTGTTTGTTGTTTGTTTGTAGACCTTATAGGTCCTTTACATATACATTATAATTTTTGGCTTTATGTTATCATGGGATTCCCGAGTATATAAATGTGTCTCTGGGTCTGTATTTGTTTCTTATATTTCTTTGGTTGTTCTTTTTTTTAATACTATGCCACTTTGTTTCTTTTATATCTCATTTTGCTTTACTGTTAATATTTAGAGAGCTGTTTGTTTTATTTGGAGAGAATTAAAGTGCACAGATTTGAGTGGACTGGAAGATGCTGATGATCTGGGCATCAGAAAGGAAAGTCAGAATATCATGTCTGAAAAAAACTATTTCAATAAGAGAAAAGTAGAGGAAAATAAATAACAAATAATGCATATATAAATTATACATTTGAATAAAATATATACAAGTTAAATGTGAATCACAGTTAAATAGGTACCTACTTCTCTTTTTAACATCTTGGTCTATAGTATCTATCAGTGATGAACACAGGACTTCAAGGTATATTGTTTGTAAATCACTTATTAATGTAAGAAGAGAAACCATGAAGAGCATATAAATTAAAAGTTTGCTCCTCTAAAGTGCTGTCAGAAATATTAATGACTATTAAGAGTGAAAACTTTACTTATGTTACTATTTGTAATCTTATGCCTATAATTCTAGTATTTGTGAAGAAGAATCAGGAAATCCGTATCAAGATTTTACTTAGATATATGTGTTTATTGCTATTCTAGATATTATGAGACCACATATTAAAATTGAAGATAAAATGTTTTTCCTTAACCCTTTTCATATTTTGTTCTGGAGGGAGTTGGTGGTTTCTAGAAGATTATCAGTAGGAAAATGGAACCAAATGGTACACTAGTTAGTTAGAACTCATGGATTCATATGAAAATAGTTTAAAAAATGGGAAAACATCTTCACCCACGACTCCTTTAGAAGTTAATTGGAAAGTTTGTTTTGTAACTAACTCTAACACTGTTAGAGATAAAAATAAAGGGGGATTGGACTTATTATAATCTCTTTTCTTAGCACCCATAAATATAATAGAACTATACACATAAAATGTACTTAAGAAATGTCTGTGGAAAGAGTGCATATTAGTCAAAAAGAATTTTCTCATTAATATCTCCATACACAAAAACCCCACATTTATTCTTATTCACATGTAATTTATTCATTGTATAAACTTATCTGTATATTTTTTCAGGTCTGGAAATTTATATTGCCTTTCTATGTCAAATGAATCATGTTTTACCTGCTGGCTAGACTGTCACTGTTAGACCAAAAAATAATACTAAAGTGACAGTGGTAGAAATATAAAAAGAAAAATGATCAACATACATTGGAAATGTTTGCTTACATCAAGCTTATATTTGCTTTTCTTTTGAAAGTTGATTTTGCAATTGTTCCATGTTCAAGAATATTTGCTTTTCCTGCAGTAGTCCAGAGTACAATTCTCGTCACACACAGCAACTCTAAGAGTCTGTAACACTGGTTCCAGGAAACTAAACCCCCTCTTCTGAACTGTGTGGGCATCATGTATTCAAGTTGGAGCACAGACCATATGTGGGCACAACACTCATATGCATACAATAATCTAGAATATGAATGCTTCTTTATACTGTACAAAACTTCAGAGCATAATTTGGACTGCAATCCTCTACTTTGTATAGTACTCTTCCTTACTCCTTCCTGTTTACTTTCCCCAAAAGCCATAAACTCTCTTACTTCTCTTTTAATACAATTATAATGTTCAAATGATATGTTGATATTATTTAAAACCAGCACTATAACCCATTTATTAGCCTGTAGAACATTTTTTATTAAAATGTACATGTAGGAGCTGAATAGATAGCTTGGTTAAGTTAAGAAAGCAAACGATTTCTGAGCTGCCAAAGAACAACTCATGAAAAAAGTGATATTATTATTAATTCAGTATACTTCAGACTTGTATTCAGTAGGAAAAGATTCTTTTATTTCTATTTTTGAGGTCCTAGGGATCAAACTGAAGAAATAACTTCATCCTGGGTAAGCATTCTATCACTGAGGTGCAACTTTTATATCCAAAGGATTTCTAGCACAGAGTTTCTATGTAGCCCAGGAATGTCTAATCTTCTCATTGCACCCTTTCAAGTTCTGGTCATAGCTGTAGAACAGTCCCCTATTTTGCGGGGCTTTATACTAAAATTGAACAACTTTCAAAAGCATTTATGAAATTTTCAGTTACATCTTATTTTTCAGTATCATTACCACAAACAGTAAAGACATTTTTTAAAAAAGCAATCAAGAAAGAATAGCTTTAGAGAAGCCTTAGAATTCTAGAATCAATGCCATATTCAAATTCTGAATGATTTTGTTTCTGGAGGAATGCTATAGAAATATGCAAGATGAAGAAAAGTATGTATAGTCACGGCACATGAAAAAATTCATTCCAGAGAAAATGGGTTCATCAGCAGGAGATACATCTACAAGTTATTGCCAGGTAAATAAAATTGACATAGGAACACTTAGTTAAAGTCAAAAGCAGTGTGCAAGCTGATGTACACAGAGGCGGAAAAAACATTTTAGTAATAAAGCTATCTTGAAAAGCAAGCTTTTGGCCTTGTGTCCATAGAGCAACACAGAATAACAAGGAGCCTTTACTTTCATTGGCACAAGAAACACAAGAAAAGTATCAAACTCAGGATACAATCCCAAATTAACACTCATTGATACTATCAGCTCCTAGGAGAAAATGTGTTTCTAGCATCTCATTCTTTCTAACCTCATTACTGTTCTTAACTCTTTCTCTGTCAGCAAGGGTGTGAAGTAGACTCATTTCCATTCCCTTATACTTTTCTATGATGTCTTATAAACTTATGTTGAAACTTGGTAAATATTTTTGTGAAAGTAGCTGAGACTCACAGTAGTTCTTCACTGTTTTTATTTCTAAAGATTCATTTATATTTTTAATTAGGTATAAAATGTGTGCCTGTATGTATATGTACACATGGGCACATGAAAATGGAGAGTTAAAAAGAGGACATTAGATTGTGAGGAACTGAAGTTTCAGGCAACTTTGAGCTGCCCAAAGTGTGGTTTTTCCATCCAAATTATGTCCTTTTGAAAACCCACATATGATACAGGGCTAATATCCAAAATATATAAAGAACTCAAGAAGGTAACCACCAAAAAGCCAAACAACCTGATCAGAAAGTGGGGTAGAAGACTAAGCCAAGAATTCTCAACAAAGGAATCAAGAATGGCTGAGAAGCACCTAAAGAAATTTTCCAAGTCCCTGGCGATCAGAGAAACACAGATCAAAGTGACCCTGAGATTCCACCTTATACCAGTCAGAATGGCTAAGATCAAAACCTCAGGTGACAATACATGTTGTCAAGAATATGTAGAAAGAGGATTAGTCCTTCCTCCATTGCTGGTGGGATTGCAAACTGGTACAAGCAGTCTGGAAATCAATTTGGATGTTACTCAGAAAATTAGAAATAGACCTACCTAAAAACTCAGAAATACCACTCTTGGGAATATATTCAAAAGATACCCCACCATGCCACAGGGGCATGTGTTCCACTATGTTCATAGCAGCCTTATTTGTGATAGCCAGAAGCTGGAAACAACTCAGATGTCCCATGACAAAAGAATGGATACAGAAAAGGTGGTTCGTTTACACAATGGAATACTAGTCAGCTATTAAGAACGAGGAGCATCCTGAGTTTTGCAGGCAAATGGATGGATCCAGAAAATATCATCCTAAGTGAGGTAACTCAGACCCAAAAGGACATGCACTACATGTTCTCACTACTAAGAGTAAAAAGATGTTAGCCACAAAAAAAAAAATAGAGAATACCCAAGGTAAACTTTACAGAAGTCAAAAATGTCAATAAGCTGAAGGGACCAAGTGAGAATGCTTCAGTTCCACTTGGGAGGGAGAAGAGAGCAATCACAAAGGGGAAAGAATTGAGGAACAGGGAGGTAAAGGGGATGGGGTTGGGAGAAAGGGGAACATGGGCTGGTATTTGGTGGGATAAAAGGACAGAAGTCCTGAGAGACAACAGAAAGAATACAAACAGGTGACCTCAGGAGTAAGGAGGTTGGGAGGATCCTCCAAAATGTACTAATGAACTGAGAAGTGAGAGACTCTCAGGACTCAAAGTAGGAGGACCCTAGATGAAAGGCCTTACAGTGGGGAGAGGGAACTCATTGAATCCACCTACAGCAGATAAACAGGACATCAAGTGAGGGATGGGGTTGCTATTCCACAGCCAAAGCTCTAACCCATAATTTTTCCTATCTGAAAAAATGCAGGGGTGGAAATGGAGAAGAAACTGAGAAAAATAAGGTCCAAGGACAGGCTCAAAGTGGGTTTCAGCTCAAGGGGAGGTCCCAAGAACTGACACCATTACTGAAGCCATGGATTGCTCACAAAAAGGGAAATATCATGACTGCCCTCCATAAAACCCAACAAGCAGCTGAAAGAGTCAGATGCAGATATGTGCACCCAACCAATGTACAGAAGGTGCTGACCCCTCTGGTTGAATTAGGGAAAAGCTGGAGGAAGCTGAGGAGGAAGGCAACCCTGTAGAAAGACCAGTCGTTCAATTAACCTGGTTCCTTAGATTTCTCAGACATTGGATCAGCAATCAGGTAGCATATAATACCGAAGATGAGACCCTCAACACATATACAGCTGAGGGCTCTCGGGTCTGTGTTCAGTCACAGAAGTTGTACCTAACCCTCAAGAAACTGAAGGCCCCAGGAAGTTTAGAGGTCTTATAGGGTGGGTGGGGTGGGGATATACTTATGGAGACAGGGGTAGGGAGTGGAGAGAAGGTATGGTATGTGGAACAGTTGGAGCATGGACCAGGAGGGGTAAAAAATCTGAGGTATAAAAATTAATTAGGAATTAAAAATAAAGAAAATGCCATAACACTCTTAACTATTTAGCTATCTCTTCAGTGCTTCCTGTGTTTCCTTATCAAAATAAAATATATTAAAATGTATGTAAATTTTAAATTAAACACAAATCTTAGAACCAATTCAATTTTATTCTTGCAAATTAGGAAAATTATGTTGATTTTAGATTTTTCAATAAGTTTTTAATATAAGATTGATTTCAGGAAAACACTGAAGTAAAAAAAAATGAAAAATCTATGCCTTACTTGAATAAAACACATAGCCATTTTGATGATCTTCAGAATATCATTGGAGTACAAGCTGGAAAGTATAACAGACTGGGAAGAGTTAGTAGAAATATTGTAGGGTAAAAGATATTTAATAGAGAACACACACACAAATAATCAAACAAACCATGTATACAAAGAAAAGCTGTGATTTTGGGGTACTGGAATCTTTGATAGAAAAACTGAAGCACACAGAAGAGCTTGTTTGCCAAATACAATTTAAGACATAAAACTGAATCAAGGAGACAGATTGCAGAAATCCAAAAGAACCTGTTTCTGAAAAGCAACAATAGTCAGGCTGTAATCACTGGAGGAGAGAAAGAAAATCCTCTGTAAATATAGTTAACTACTTTTATCCACACTATGACCTCCTGAGAAATACTTTACCATCTCTTCTCACCCCTTACCTTTCAAGAAGACTGTACCAGTTCCTCAGATGCCCAAGGCTCTGTGATCCTTGATATAGACTCATATTCACTCATGATTTCACTACTCAGAGCCTCCTCAGTTCTCCACAGGGTTTGCTTTTTGTTTGTTTGTTTGTTTGTTTGTTTGTTTGTTTTTACTATGGTGGTGGTACAGACTAT
Organism: Rattus norvegicus; assembly: GCF_021556685.1. Lineage (NCBI taxonomy): Eukaryota > Metazoa > Chordata > Mammalia > Rodentia > Muridae > Rattus > Rattus norvegicus. Next base: position 108,300,227 of record NC_141537.1, on the reverse strand, counting down.
TTCAACAATTCTCTAAATTCATTACATTGCAAATTAATATAGTTTATGAAACATGTACAATGACAGAGGACACTTACAATGTTTAAAGAAAACAGATTAAATAACTCAAACTATATTATATGCAGTTGCATTTTATATCTGACACTTTACACACTCTTGGTTTTTTTCTTGAATATTTTACCAAATAAATAGTTATCAATTTGAAGAATTTTGTGCAACTCCATAAGATTCTGATTTCAACAAAATCTTCCCTAAAGTTGCATTATTCTTGGTGTGTGTTTTCCCTAAAATGTTGAATTAAGTTTTTCTCTAAGTGAAATATGGATATTTTCACATCTAAGTATACCTGAGTTCTGTCTTGCTATTGGAATAATCACATTTTCCTTAACAATGGAAAGACCCCAACTGTATCTTTAAGCTTTGTTTGATTCTTCAGTAATTGTTGTTGATTCTTAAGTCCAGGTCTTGTTATTTTGGCTTTTGCTGACCCAGAGCTCATTATAGAGACTAACCTATCTCCAAAAGAGAAGTAATCTGACTCTGTCTCCAAAATGGTAAAACTGTAGCTGTACCTAACTGCAACTCCACTGCTAACCCCACTGAGTGTGAAGTGCTGTGTCCACACCAACATTTCCTTAAAATCATGTAAAACTCTTACCCCTCCTATAGATATCAAAGGTGCTACAGAGATTACTTACTAACAAAATAGCTTACGAAGTATTGCAGCAGGGGTGGTTGTTCTTATGCAAACCAGTTCCAAGTTTTAGAACTATGTATTTGTTCTTTGTTTTCCATGGGTGTGCATATCTGCTATATTTTTATATTGATGTTTCTCATGGAGTTTTTATGTGAAGGAATGACTCTGACACTCTGATCTCATTTAAATCTCATTTTGAAAGGCTGGAGGTTTAGCTCAGTGCTAGACAACTTGCTTGGCATTTATGAGGCCCTAGGTTTCATACCAAGCTCTGTCAAAATAAATAATTTTCATTTCTATTCAAAGGAACCAACAGGAAATGATGGCTGACTTAAATTGAGGCTTCTATAATCATCTAAACACCTTTGAACTGAGATTTCTTGAAATAAATGCATGTATTTAGACATACGACCAGAATAAACCACTGCCTTTAGTAAGGTAAATATACAGCCTAAGGAAATTCTACGTGGCCTTTCTATAGTTATTTTTTAGAAATATTTTATCTGTGTAATAACAAAACTGTCAGGAGAAGCCAGTTTTGATGAAAGGGAACAGCACAAAAGAAGGAACAAATATTCTTATTTCATTCCATGTTGATGCTATGGAGATGCTGAACCTTAAATAAGGCAACTTTTTTTTGAAATAGAATATTCCTTAAAGAGACAAATTAGAATGTGGCACAGAAAAGATGTAGCAAGCTGGGCCTTGCAAATGTTATGTAAGTACTGATAGCCCTGAGAGCAAAACTGTCCATGGAGGAATGTGAAGACAAACCTATCTAACCAGTAATTGGTTCTGAGCTTAGACTCAACAGCTGCTGACATAGAAAGTGTAACTCAGTGAGCCAATGAGATTGTGGAGAATGTTTTCAGGCGCATGGGTAAAGGGTGGAAACCCAAAAGCTTAATAAAATTTTTCTAACCTATTGGCAGAAACAGGAGTTGTAGATGAATGTTATTTACTTTCATAGCAAACTTATTCTACTGGGAAACTCATTGCAGTTATGTAACCACAATGTGAGGATAATGCTAGATTAAAGACTTGAAGGAGATGACAAGAAGGACCCATTATCAGACAAAATGTTGGCACCAATGGACATGTGAGTGGGTAGATGTGTATATCCAAAATGGAGTTTTCATTGTTCTATTATAATTTTACTTAACAAAAGCATATATTACCAAAGAAAAGTATTCTTTATGTTGGACTCACCTAATATTTTAAAATGTTCCCTATTCATGCAGTTGATTATTATGGAACAATAAACCTTATTATCTCATGCCTTATCGTTCTAATATATTGCAAGGTTTGGAAAAACAATATAAAGAAAATAAAATGTAGGAATAGAAAAACATGAATTAGAATTATAACATGGTTAGTGTATATGCATAGAGTTCTCTTCATGAATATTTGTTTTTATGAGTTTCAATTCTCTGCATCTTTTAATATATATATTTTTAACTAGTTTATACTTATCTTAGAAATGAATTTAGTTTTATTATGAATCTTTTAAAAGAGAATTACAACCAGCTTGAAGATGGTGTCTCCCAGAGAGGCTACAAAGATGACAAGGGGAAAATTCCTCACACCTCATTTTTCCATGGAGCAACTGAAGGCTGACTTTTCAAAACTGCCTTTTTCCCTGCTCCTAGCAATTTTGTCTCTGGGGACATTTAGGAGAAAGAGAGGAATTTTTTTTCTTCCCAAGCATCATCGCTCTTTACTAAGTCAGAATTATAGCTTTGGATATTGGTAAGGCCAAGATACTGTCATCTTGAAAGGTCATTTCCAGAAGTAGTTCAGGAGTACCTGGATCTTACATTTACTTTGATTCTGTAATGGCAAAATTCATAGTCAGCTGAGGACTGAATGTGTTCTGTTGAATTGTACCTTATCTCTTAAGAAGCAATCAAGAGGAGAATATCAGAAACCAAATATATGCTGTATCAAACTATACATTCTGACCTCTGAATTCTACAGATCTAATGGGTTTTCTTAAATCCATACTGGAGGAAACAAAGTCTTCTTGAAATGTACACTTGCTTTTTTAATTCTATGGTTATAATGACAGTTTCACTTTAGCATTGTCTATTCCCCATCTCCTTGTCTCACTATGCAGATGTGATTCCAGGAAGTAAAATTCTTAAGTAGTGATTGTCTCCTGGGATTAGATTTTAAAATGATGTGTTCATGCTTTGCCACCATGAGTTCTAGACCACCACACCAGTACGAATATACCAAAAGACACTCTGGTGAATCTGTTACACTTGTAAGTGAAAAGGTAGGTATGACTTGAGAGTGGAAAGGTGTGGTTGAGAAGCCCTGACTGACTGAGTGTGTAATACCACACTCAGACTGTTGCAGTGTTTTAGCCACAGCTTTCTCCCCTTCTCATCCACACATCAAACACCTCACTTATATGATAAAAACATGTCCACATAGAAATATCCTGGCTAAAATTCAACTCTCACACATTTGTTTTTGTTAGTTTAAGCCTGCTAAATTTTGAAATAATTCTAGTCATGGGTAAAATAGATTAGACCTAATCTCTCAAATTTTAAAAAGTGCAAATTATTCTTTCAAAATTTTGTGAAAAAGACCTCTGTAGCCATTGCTGGTGGTAGATTGTATTCAGGAAAAGTAGTGGTCAAGTTTAGGGTCTTATATCTGTTATGGCACACCATCCTACAGTTGAACAAGCCCTTTGAGCATTTTCTGATATTTGTGCCTAAATGGGGACAGACACAAATACACAGACATACAGAAAGACAAGCAAATAGGTAGGCAGACAGACAGGCAGACAGATAGACACACACAATGAGGGGGGAGGGGAGGGGGAGGATAGGGAGAAGGGGAGGGGGGTAGTTGAGGGGGTGTGGGAGGTGAAAGAGAGAAAGAGAGAGAGAGATGAAGGAGGGAGGGAGGGTAGGAGAGAAAGAAAATAAATAAAATGACTAAAACATGATTAAATAACAATTCACTTTTATAGTAAACAACATCAGTAAATATTGAGTCATAGTCAATCCATTTCTAAATGTTTCTTGAAAATAGGTAACTCAAGACAATGAAATATCTCCACTAATGAAGTCATTTGTTGCAACCTGCCCTTAAAACTTAAAATATCACTTCCATTCCACTGGAGAGGCTTTGGAAGGAGTTATATACATGTTTCTTTGTACCTAGAAAAGATACTTAGCTAAAGATTATTTGAAAATGTGCATAATAATTTAGTGTCAGTACTAATTACTGTACTGATAGCAATGCAGTTCAATAATGGAGCTTATCAATCATATGTGCTGACTGTATTTGTAAAGATGACAAATGCCTAAGTGTAACTGCAAAAAGGATTGTTCATTGTCTTCCTGTGTCTAAAAGTCTCATGGGTCATTCTCTCGATTAAAAACTGATGTTTGAAGCACTTAATGTTGTTGACAGTGTCACCACGGGCAGGCAAGGATATTCTATAGCTTAGTCAATCTGAAAGACAACCCCAAAACAGTCTTCCTCCATATTCTTTCAGGTAGTTCCTGCCTTCATGGTCCTGCCTTGATTTCCTGATCATCTTCTCTAAATGATAGACTGAAACTCTAAGACAAATAATCCTTCCCCCTTTCATGAGATGTTTTATGATACTAACATACCATACAACCTGGTTGATAAGAAAAGCTGATTGTAACTGGTCCATTAAAAACTAGAGAAAGCATTGGCATAACGTTAGATTACGAGCTGAGAGAGATGCATTTGTGCTTTCTTGTAGAAATAACACTTCCTAAATTACCCCCAATTTCTTTCTGTTCTACTCCAAAGTATATTTCATTTTCTTACAACTGAAGTTTTATTACATACGAACTACAGGAAGTTCTAAGAGCATATGTTAGTGTTATGAACACTCAGTATATGACTGGCAAAATAGTACATGCCTAAATTTTTAAAACTATTTTAGCTTCAATTGGGACTTAAATAGAAAAAAATATATTCCCAAATACTGCTAAATTTTTCCTCCCAAAAGTTTCCATCCATTATCATTCACTACAGTTAAAGAAATTTCATTTCTGTCATTCTAAATGAAAGAGAAATGTCCAACTGCAACACAATTTAGGACATATGTGCATTTAGTGATTTTACAGACAAAAATCACATACATGCAATAGAATCTGTGTGTCTGTTAGGTAAAATGTTCAGTTTGTGGCTGGAGAGAGAGATCATTAGCAAACAGTGGGTTGTGCTCTGCCAGATGACTTCAACGTGGTTCCAGCATCCATGTTTGTCTTTTATCAGGAAATTACTTGAAGTTTCTTCACCTATAGAGTGAGAAAATTGTTCTTTTGCTCTCTGATAGCATGCATGCACACACATATGCCATATATACATGCAGGCATTCATAAATAAAATAAATACTAATAAAGGCAGATTGTTATATTCAAACCATAAAATTTCACATTTGAAAATGTTTCTATCTTTTGATTATTTTTGTTTCATTTTCCTTATTTTACAGCCAAAAACAATGATTATAAAACTGATTAGGTGCTAGAGGTATATTTCAAATGGTAGTAATGTTATCTAGTGAAATAAAGTGTTAAAATAGTTATAAATTCTCTAATATAAAACTTTGGAATACTAATAAACAAAACTTTGAATACATGTCACAAAATAATTTTGATTATAAATGATTAATATAGACATAACCTCTCCAAGAGTACTTCTTTATATTTAATAACAAGTTAAAAAGAACTACCAACATTGATTTAACAATTTACTGAGTGAAATGAAGTTCTGACACACTCTACATTTGTAGATGTCTTAGAATAACTTTCAGTTATATTTATATGAATACACCAACCTTTACACTTAATTAGCCATTAATTTAGACTTGAATATACTTCTTGTAAATGAATGCATTTCTTGCCTTCTGACTTAAATGCAAACAGTCAAAGGCCTCCTTTATCCTCACTGCTTTTCAGTTTCTGATTTTATACTAAGAAACTATTTTTCATGTAGAAACATTGAAGACAGATTTTACAAGTTGATATTGCCCTTGCACTTTAAAAGAAATGCAAAAAATCTAAAGAAACTAACAACCAGTTGGAAATTCTAAGACAGCACTGGCTTCACCTGTATATCACCTGAGAGAGATTTGATCTACAAGGTTGAATAAAAATTTCAGGATGGACCTCTGAGTATGAAACCACCCAAAATCTTTCAAGGATTTATGTATAAAATTCACAAAAATTTTTTGACGTGTTCAATGAACTAACAATTCACATGACTCAGAATAGTACAATTTTATGATGTGCTTTCCCCCGCAGAAAATTTAAAATTTTGGCAAAATGATACTTATATACAGCAAACAAGTAAAATATAACTCTTAAAAGTTCTAGGAAAAGGATTGTACATTCACTATAGATGGCCACCTGATATACCTGTATGCGAATCAACTAAAAAACATGTTTTATTCTTTTTTCTAATAGTTAAGAAGTAAGCCATTATAGTATACTTTGTTAAAAGTATCCATTTGGCAAGAAATAGAAATTATGAGGTGGAGTTTCACATACAGACAGAAGTTACTGATTGAACACTCATAAATGTACACATTAATTAACATTATACAACTGTATATTGCATTTATGTATCTAGCCATGTATATGATATGCATGTAACAACATTTGATGAAAAACAGAACCTGAATTAGAATGATTAGAGTAGCAAGGGGTATAAAGAAGGGCTTGGAGAGAGAAAAGGGAAATAGCCAATGATCTATATATTATAACCCCACAAAGAAGAAATTGTTAAAAAACTGTAGAGATTGTGTATCTAAAAGTAAAAATATTAATTTTTAATAATTCAGACATGTTTGAGGTGAAAATAATTTTTATTCTGTGAGAAAACTTCCATCCCAAATTAGGTTTGGTAGAATTCTGCACTAAACCCGTCTGGACCTGGGCTCTTTTTGGTTGGGAGACCTTTAATGACTGATTCTATTTCCTTAGGAGTTATGGGGTTGTTTAACTGGTTTATCTGTTCCTGATTTAACTTGGTATCTGTCTAGGTTATTGTCCATTTCCTGAAGATTTTCAAGTTTTGTTGAATATATGTTTTTATAGTAAGATCTGATGATTTTTTGAATTTCCTCTGAATCTGTTGTTATGTCTCCCTTTTCATTTCTGATTTTGTTAATTTGGACGCACTCTCTGTGTCCTCTCGTTAGTCTGGCTAAGGGTTTATCTATCTTGTTGATTTTCTCAAAGAACCAACTTTTGGTTCTGTTGATTCTTTCTATGGTCCTTTTTGTTTCTACTTGGTTGATTTCAGCTCTGAGTTTGATTTTTTCCTGCCTTCTACTCCTCCTGGGTGTATTTGCTTCTTTTTGTTCTAGAGCTTTTAGGTGTGCTGTCATGCTGCTGACATATGCTCTTTCCTGTTTCTTTCTGCAGGCACTCAGCGCTATGAGTTTTCCTCTTAGCACAGCTTTCATTGTGTCCCATAAGTTTGGGTATGTTGTACCTTCATTTTCATTAAATTCTAAAAAGTTTTTAATTTCTTTCTTTATTTCTTCCTTGACCAGGTTATCATTGAGTAGAGCATTGTTCAATTTCCAAGTATATGTGGGCATTCTTCCTTGATTGTTATTGAAGACCAGTTTTAGGCCGTGGTGGTCCGATAGCACGCATGGGATTATTTCTATCTTTCTGTACCTGTTGAGGCCCGTTTTTTGACCAATTATATGGTCAATTTTGGAGAAAGTACCATGAGGAGCTGAGAAGAAGGTATATCCTTTTGCTTTAGGATAGAATGTTCTATAAATATCCGTTAAGTCCATTTGGCTCATGACTTCTCTTAGTCTGTCTACATCTCTGTTCAATTTCTGTTTCCATGATCTGTCCATTGATGAGAGTGGGGTGTTGAAATCTCCCACTATTATTGTGTAGGTGCAATGTGTGTTTTGAGCTTTAGTAAGGTTTCTTTTACATATGTATGTGCCCTTTTATTTGGGGCATAGATATTTAGGATTGAGAGTTCATCTTGGTGGATTTTTCCTTTGATGAATATGAAGTGTCCTTTCTTATCTTTTTTGATGACTTTTAATTGAAAATTGATTTTATTTGATATTAGAATGGCTACTCCAGCTTGCTTCTTCTGACCATTTGCTTGGAAAATTGTTTTCCAGCCTTTCACTCTGAGGTAATGTCTGTCTTTGTCTCTGAGGTGTGTTTCCTGTAGGCAGCAGAATGCAGGGTCCTTGTTGCGTATCTAGTTTGTTAATAGCAGCTTTTTTTAAAATAATTAGCCAGAAGCTGGAATAAAACCCAGATGTCCCTCAACAGAGGAATGGATTCAGAAAATGTGGTACATTTACATAACAGAGTACTACTCAGCTATTAAAAACCGTGGCTATGTGAAATTTTTAGGCAAATGGATGGAACTAGAAATTATCATCCGGAGTGAGGTAACCGAGTCACACAAGAAAACACATGATACTTACTCACTGACAAGTGGATATTAGCCCAAACCTTGGAATACCTAACAAAATATTCACAGATCGTATGAAGACCAAAAAGACGGAAGACTAAAATGCTTCATTCCTTATTAGAAGGGAGAACCAAATACACATTAGAGGAAATACAGGGACAATTAGTGGAACAAGGACTGAAGAAAAGATCATACAGAGACTGTCCCACTTGGGGATACATCCCATATGCAGCCACCAATCCAAGTCTCTATGCTGATGACAAGAAGTACTTGCTGACAGGAGCCAGACATGGATTTCTCCTGAGTGGTTCTGCCAGATCCCTGCTAAAACAGATGAGAATGGTTGCTGTGAACCATTGGACTGAACAAAGGAACCCGATTGGAGAAGTTAGAGAAAAGACTGAAGGAGCTGAAGGAGTTTGCAACCCCATAGGAAGAACAACAATATCAACCAAGCAGACCCCACCAGAGCTCCGAGTACACATTCAGGGACCCATGACTCCAGTCACATATGTAGAAGAGGATGACATTGTCCAGCATCAACTGGAGGAAAAGTCCTTGGTCCTGTCTATGTTCATTTACCCAATGTAGGTAATGCCAGAGCACTGAAGTTGGAGTGGGTTGGTGTAAGTGGAACATCCACACAGAAGCAGGGCAGCAGGAGGAAGTATGAAAGTGGTGGGGAAGGGAATAACATTTGAAATATAAATACATAAAATACCCAAGGAAAATTAAATTTATAAAAAAATAAACACTGTTCAAGTATCAGGACCTTAGTTTAGATCCCTAGTACCCAACTAAAAATTTCCACTGTTGTGGTGCAAGCCAGTAACCTGGTGCTGAGAGATAGGGATAGGCTGACCATGACACCTCACTGGCCCATCAATGGAGCAAAATCCATGTGCCTCATGCACTCTTAACATATTGTGTCTCGAAAAATAAGGTGGAGAATAAAATAGAAAGAGAAAGACATCCCAAAATTAACCTTTTTTTTTGTTTGTTTCTTTTTTTCAGAGCTGGGGACCGAATCCAGGGCCTTGCGCTTGCTAGGCAAGTGCTCTACCACTGACCTAAATCCCCAACCCCAACATTAACCTTTTGATTCCATGGGTATTGTATGGATAAGTATACCTGCCTAGAATGTACACTTGCAAACAGTATTTACACATGCAGATGAGATACTCCTGAACACATACACATACACATTTTGATACACATACAATATACAAACATGGAGATGAAAGTGTACACACCTATGACTTTCGAAGAATTCTAGTAGAATGTAATCATGGCTTTTTTTCATCTCTTCTTTTTTTCTCTTTTATTGAAAATAAATTGCTTTCTAAAATAGCAGATCCTGATTATGGTTTCTCCTCCCTCTACTCTCCCCAGGAGACTCCCTTCATTTCTGAAGGTGAACTTAAATGGTTGTATATGGTAGAATATATTTGGAAAGAAATTGCTCTTCTGGAAAGATTTTTGGTTTAAGTTCTTGAAGATCAAGAACTTAAAATAATAAAAATTCATTATATAAGTTTCTAGTTGATTGACAGATGCTTCTTAATGGAATATAGAGAGAGTTAGATAGAGACATAAATACATTACATATAAACGATTTTTTCTCTGTATATGTGATATCACTTTCTATACATGCCTATATCTATATAGCACTATCTATCTGTCTGTCTTTCTATCTTGTCTTCTCCCTGCTGTCAAAGTAAATACTCTTGAGCCAAATGTAAAAGAAATTATGTGAGTTACAATCAGTTGAAACATTATACTAAAGGATGTTAAAAAGAATTTACAAGAGTTTTCATGATGAAAAGGACAAAGCTTCTAAATTAGAGGTGTTTCTCTGCAACTATTATAAGCCCCCATTTTAATTTTACTGAATCTGGAGATTTCTCTATGCTTTTTATCCTAACTTCCTGATTGTCATAGAAGGTTTTCCCAGTTTACTTGATTCAGTGGGATTGGTTCCTTGGATTTCTTGGAACTGTGAGTAAAGTAATATTATTATATCATTATGTGTATGATAACTTGGCTTGCACAACTATTTGCTAACTAGACACTTTCATGCCTTTGATTATACTTTTTTCCTCATATTTGCAAAGTCTAATAATGCTTGACTTTTTCCCTACAAAAAATATTTATAAAATGATTGAGAGCTTTAAAGAGGACTCTAGATGGGTTTTCATTTTTTGTTCATTAGTGCATTGTGTATATATAAATTATATGTTGAGCTTCATATGAGGAGTTGTGAAATTTGCTAATAAGATTGATGCTACTAATATCTAAGATACTAAAATTATATGCATGTAATGGGTATGTGTGATCTCTCTATTATACATTGTAACTGTATGTAAAACTGCAATTACCTGAGTTTTGTGAAAATAAAAAGTAACGAATGCAAAAAAAAACAATTCAGTAGTTTTAAAATTGTATATATTACAATTTTCATTATCAATATCTCTAGTAATAAGTTGGTTTACTAACATCAAATTTACATGTATCACTGCGTTTTAATTGCTTCCGTTTCTTTTCCTTTGTTCAGCTGCAAGGCTTAGGTTGAATATACTTTTTTATTTGTAGTTGTATTTCAACAAGAATACATGAATGTTATTTCATTACCCAATTTGCTGTCTCAGGTAAACATAGTATCAGTGACCAAAATATGATACTTTGGAAAAGAAGAATTTGGGTAAAAATGATGAACCTACAAATATCTAGTAAGAAAAGTGTGTACATTAAATAAAGGTGTTAATTTTCATCTTAATAGAGGGAGCAGGGAGAATTTAGGAAAAAACAGTTAGTTAATTATTCTGAGAGGTTTTCTGTCTAGGAAGGGCCAGGGAGCCTTTGTGACTTGGGAAGCTCAGAGACTTACAAAATTCAAGAGGCACTTCCTGTGAAAACAAAAAATCTTAATTTTTTTAGAGAAGATATTGTGGTACTGCTGCCTATATATGAAGATGCAGATTTATTTGAGTGTTTTTGGGTGACAGTGCTGCCCTTCATTCATCATATGTATATGTATCACCCATTCTCCTGTAAGTAATCTCACTCAAATCACTAGGACACCAAGTTACAATTAGTAGAATTAGTTCTTTGGTCTGTTATTAATACCCTCTCTCAAGTGAGTAGATATTTCTTCACATATTCCCTCAAAATGTCACATAATAAGTAGCTCTAAACATGTACTCAGTTGTGAGTACATTTAAAATCATCATGCAATTTCCAAAGAGGAAGATAGATTTCTTATTTGACAATATTTAGAAGTTTTTTCTACATGAATTTTCTCTTCCTTTTTCCTTATTTCTTTCTTTCCTTCCTTCCTCCTTTCTTTCTTTCTCTTTCTTTTCTTTCTTTCTTCCTTCTTTTTGTTCTCCTCCTCTTTTTCCTCCTCCTCCTCCTTCTTCTTCATTGTCATCATTATCATCTTTTTAATTTTATAGGTAAAAATGTTATAGGAAAATTACAAAACATTAGTGAAAGTAAGAGAGAGACAGATAAACTCCTTATCTGTCCTTGTTCAGAATTCACACATCCTCTACAGACATGAGGTAGATGTGCTCATACACTATGTTAACATATTTCCATCAAACTGGCCATTGAAAGTAACCCAGTAATAACATAATAATTATACATATTTACTTTCTGCAAGGACATCTTATTTTTCTCTTTTAATATAGTGATTTTATGGACAAGCAAAGCTGATCTACCAAATTTCAACCTTAGAAGCAACATGGTTTGTAATTGTCATGTTTTCATAGAATTGTAAACTTTTGAACATGGCATTCCAAATGACATTCTGAATTATAAGGGCTTTATAACTTCTGCTGTAGTGCTGGTTGGAACTTGTTGCTTCACCTTTGTCTCTCATATGGCTGATAGTCGATAGTCAATAAATTCAGGACACATTCTCTATTATTTCCCTTTAGATAGTTATTGTTTATTAAAATACATGGTAAGGGAAGTCAGCTGAAGCTCTTTAGTATTGGTTGTTCATCCCACATTCCTAAGATAAACCACCATTCCTGTCTATATTCTAGTATGGTTTATATATTCTTCTAAGAGCAAACTGTTTAGGACACACACAAATTCTTGAATGCTGAAAATGAGGAAGAGCTTGTAAAAGAAACTCCATATTGCCTAATTCAGTCATAAATAAAAGACACTGGATGGAAAGTATACTTAATGTTCAATACAGTTTTACCACCTGTTCTTGTGTCATGTGGCGCTAAGAGACAATTTTGGGAGATGATTTTCTTCTTTTCTTTTACTCGAGGAGAAGACTTTCTGTTTGTTTCTACTGCTATGTGTTCCAGGCTGAGTAGCTCATAACAAGCAAATTCTCATGTCTCTTCCCCTCCCTTCTCTTAGTAGTGCTGAGACTGCAGATAAGAATCAATTTCTAGGCCTTTAAAATCAGGGACACAAACTCAAGTCACTGGGAATACAAGGAATGAATTCTGCTCCAGAGACTTCTGGCCAGCTCTAACAATGTCTTAATAATGTACCTTGTTATTTCTATAAACAACATAAGCAGCACAGTCTTGGACCTCAGTTAGATAGCACAACAAAGAAAACTACACTCCCCTCAAGAAATATTTGAACCTCTGCCATGTGCTCAGACTCAGAAATATAAAAGAACATCAAAATGAAGAGCACAAGCAATTTCATGTATGTTGAACACCATGGTACTATGGACATTTTACTTCTTCAACTATTGTGTCTGACATGATTCTTTACAAAATTCTTACATAGGCCACTTTAATTTCACAATATTAGGGTGAGATAATGAATTCTATATTCTTGTAATATTGACCAATTTTATTTTATTTCATCAATAATCATTTTTTTACAAAATGTAGCTACTTCATTGCCTTTGTAATAGCGTTTCCCTGTATTTTACCCCAAATAAAGTGAATGAGTTATTTTGATTGTGAATATCACTCTGAATAATTATGTGGTTGACATGCAGAATGTCCAATGTACAGAACTGACACAGAGTAGGATTGTGAAGAGAATCTGAAGAAATCTCAAGTTCATATAAGATGACATGGGGGTATATCTATGTTGAATTGAGACACATTATAGCAAGACTGAGATCAGGCACCATTCTCCAGCACGTTGTTCTGAGCTGGATGAAAAGGCTATTTAAGCATGACTCTGTGATGGAGCTAGCAAACAACACTATCAACGGCGCTGCTCTATTTACTGCTTTCCGGAATTCCCTTCAAAGATTGACTGTGAGCTAAGGTGTAGACAACATAAATCTGTTCCTCAACTAATTTGCTTCAGAACAACTGGGTTATAGAAAGCAATGTACTATATATAGTTACATACTCAGCTAAGGTAGAGAAGAGGAATAAGAGATTGGCAAACACTTGTAATTAGCACAAATGAAAGTGTACCTCTAAGGAGCTAAAGATATTTAAGGCTGGGTTATGGCCAAATGCAGTGAAATCTAACATTTTGCATTTGTTGGACCTGAATATAAAGAGCTTCTTTTATACCAAGCCAATTAGTATACAAGCAATTGAGAGAACAAAACTAGTCCCCTAGGAGCATAATCTAAATTAAACAACAATCTTTTACTCAAACCAACAACATTAAGCAGATTAAATGGCAGATATGCTGGTCTGGGTCTCTTGTGTTTGAATACATATCGTATAGGTTCACTTACAAAAGAATAAATGATACGATCTACATTCAGCTTTAGGAGCATATGAAGTGTTAGCAAGGTCAACAGCCTTAATTTGTCAATAAACTCACTCAGGGAAGACATTTATTTATCTATAGTCATATGCTGATTGCTTGACAAAGACAGAGAAATTGTAGCCACTTAAAAAAAGCTTGGGGTTGGGGATTTAGCTCAGTGGTAGAGCGCTTGCCTAGCAAGCACAAGGCCCTGGTTCGGTCTCCAGCTCTGAAAAAAAGAAAAAAAATTGTAAAAAAAAAAAAAGAAAAAGTTCACTGTGTTTAAATATGTATAAAACATGTTTTATGTGATTTCAATGTGGTCTCTTGCCAGACGGAATTGTTTTTGAGTGTTATCCTTATTGGTCCTTTATTAGTAGGCTTCTTTACTGTAGAGAGGATGGGCAGGACTATGCATATCAGAATCCTTTTCCTCACTCGGCCTCTGTGGTTTTGCAATAAGGAAGAAGTCAGGAAAGTTGAGATGGAGGAAGGCCACATTTCTTCCCTCTTGGTTTCAGTCACAAACTGAGGAAAATTGTGAGACATGTAGATAAATGCAGCAAACCCTCAGTGGGGGCTGCAGAATTTGTTAAGTTTGTGTACAGTAACACAAATGGTAAGAACTTTTGCAGATGTACTTGATAATTTTAAAATCTTCTTGCTGAAATTTTGATAACATAGATGCTTAATATAAAGCCCTTAATGATTATTTATTTTGGCCTGGAGCTATTGTATCTAGCCAGAGCAGGATTTTCTTATGACAGAAATCAAAAATAATGATTCAAGCCCCTACTGAAACCAGGCACACTTTACTTCTGTTGACATTCCAATGACAAAGCACATTACATGTCAGGTATAAAAGAACAGGAATCATGCTATTCTCAAGCACCAGACTAAGGGCAGGTCAACATTTCTTATTGATTTAGACAGTTTCCTCACATGCTAAGATGACATGTAGCTAAACAATGAAGGCATGCAAAACAATGGTCCGCAAAAATCCCTGGTTCTTTATGTATCATATGTACCTGAGAATATTCATATTTCCAATTTGGGATAAAATTATAGCCCAACTTATAACCATGTGCCTTTTATTAAATTCTTTTTCAACTTTGTATGAGTATTTTAATTTATTTTTATATTTTATTAATCAAACTATTTATCCATTTATTTATTTATCTTAAAAACTGCCCCTCCTTGCAGTCTCACTCTCCCACTCTCCTCTGACAGTGCAGAATGCCCCTGGATAACTTCCTACCTTGACACATCAAGAAATCAAGTCTCTGCCAGATTAGGCACATTTCCCACTCATGTCAGTCAGTGCAGCCATGAAGATAAACTGCCTATCGGATACAAATGTGCAGGAGTAGGGCAGTTAGTTCCAGCCCGAGTATGTTCTTTAGTAGCAGATTCTGAGGGCTTTCAAGGGTTCAGTTTCGTGACTCTGTTGGTCTTTCTATGGGGTTCCCATCTATTTCTGGACCTCCAGTCCTTCCCATTCTTCCTGCTTCTATGAGGATGATCCCCATCCCAATGACTCACTGCCACCTCAATACCCAGGCATTCTCCTACACTGGGGAAAATAGGCTTCACAGGACTAAGGACTTCTCCTCCTACTGATGCCAGACAATGCCATCCTCTGTTACATATGGAGCTGGAGCCTTGGGTCCCTCCATATGCACTCTTTGTTCTGTGGTTTAATTGCTGGGAGCTCATGGGGGGGTCTAGTTGGTTGATATTGTTGTTCTAATGGGGTTGCAAACTGCCTCAGCTACCTAAGTCCTTTCTCTAACTCCTCCATTGGGATCCTTATGCTCAGTCTGATGGTCAGCTGCAAGCATCCACATCTGTATTACTAATGCTCTGGCAGAACCTCTCAAGAGACATCCATATCAGGCTCCTGTCAGCAAGCATTTCTTGGCATCTGCAATAGTGACTGGGTTTGTGACTACATATGGGATAGATCCCAGGTGGGGTAGTGTCTGCATAGCCTTTCCTTCCATCTCTGCTCCAAACTTTGTCCCTGGATATCCTCCAATGAGTGTTTTGTTCTCCCTTCTAAGAAGGAATGAAACATCAACATTTTGGTCTTCCTTCTTCTTGGTATTCATATGATCTGTGAATTGTATCCTGGGTACTCCAAGCTTTTGGACTAATATCCAGTGATCAGTAAGTACATACCACATGTGTTCTTTGTGACTGGGTTACTCAGGGTGATACTTTCTAGTTCCATCCATTTGCCTGAGAATTTCATGAAGTCATTGTTTTCAATATCTGGGCAGTACTCCATTATGTAAATGAACCACATTTTCTGTATCCATTCCTTTGTTGAGGGACTTCTGGTTTTTTTCCTGCTTTTGGCTATTATAAAAAAGGCTACTGTTTCTGCCAAGGTAGGAGCCACAGTGTAAGAGATTGCTGGGGATGAAGGGCAGTAAGGGGAGGATGGATGGGGAGGGGAACACCCTTATAGAAGAAAGGAAGGTGGAGGTGATAGGGGGCTTATGGACAGGAAACCGGGAAAGCGAATAACATTTTTAATGTAAATAAAGAAATATTCAATAAAAAGACTGCTATGAACATAGTGAAGCATGTGTCCTTGTTATATGTTTGAGCATCTTTTGGGTAATATGCACAGGAGTGGTATAGCTGGGTCCTCAGAAGCATTATATCCAATTTTCTAAGGAATTCCCAGACTTAATTCGAGTGGTTTTACCAGCTTGCAAGCCCACCCAAAATGGAGGAGTGTTCCTCTTTCAACACATCCTTGCCACCCTCTGCTATCACCTAAGTTTTGATCTTAGCCAATATGACAGATGTGAGGTAGCATCACAGGGTTGTTTTGATTTGCATTTCCATGATGACCAAAGATGCTGAGCATTTCTTTAGGTGCTTTTCTTAGCCATTCGGGATTACTCTGTTTAAAATTCTTTGTTTAGTTCTGTACTCCATTTGTAATAGAGTTGTTTGGTTCTCTGAAATCTAACTTCTTCATTTCTTTGTTTACATTAGATATTAGCATTCTATGCGAGAAAGGATTGGTAAAAGTCTTTTTCCAATCTTTTGTTTGTCGTTTTGTCCTATTGATAGTGTCCTTTGCCTTACACACCTTTTCAATTTTATGAGGTCCCATTTGTCAATTTTTAATTTTAGAACATAAATCATTGGTGTTCTATGCAGGGAATTTTCCCCTGTGCCCATATATTCAAGGATCTTTCCCATGTTCTCTTCTATTAGTTTCAGTGTATCTGGTTTCATGTAGTGTTCTTTGACCACTTTGATGTGAGCTTTGTACAAAGAGATGAAAATGAATCAAGGTGAATTATTCTACATGCTGGCTTCCAGTTGAACCAGCACCATTTGTTGAAAATGCTGTCTTTTTTCAATTGGATAGTTTTAGCTCCTTTGCTAAAGGGCAAGTGACCATAGGTGTGTGGGTCCATTTCTGGGTCTTTAATTCTAGTCCATTGATTGTCCTGCCTGTACCAATGCCATACAATTTTTATCACAATCGGTCTGTAATACAGCTTGAGGTCAGGATAGGTGATTCCCCATGATGTCATTTCATTGTTGAGACCAGATTTTGCTATCTCAGGTAGTTTGTTATTGGAAAGGAATTTGCAAATTGCTCTTTTTAACCTTATGATGAATTGAGTTGCAATTTTAATGGGGATTGCATTGAATCTGTAGATTGATTTTGGCAAAATGGTCATTTTTACCATATTAATCCTGCCAATCCATGAGCATGAGAGATTTCTCCATCTTCTGATACCTTCTTCAATTTCTTTCTTCACAGACTTGAAGTTCTTGTCATACAGATGTTTCACTTGCTTGGTTCAAGTCACACCAAGGTATTTTATATTATTTGTGACTACTGTGAAGGGTTTTGTTTCCCTAATTTCTTTCTCAGCCTGTTTATCCTTTGAATAGAGGAAGGCTACTAATTTGTTTGAGTTAATTTTATATCCAGCTACTTTGCTGAAATTGTTTATCAGGTTTAGGAGATCTCATGTGCAATTTTAAGTGTCACTTAATTATACCATTAATCATCTGCAAATAGTGATATTTTTTATTTCATTCTTTCTAATTTGTATCCCTTTGACCTGCTCTTTGTTGTCTAATTGCTCTCACTAGGACTTCAATTACTATATTGCATAGGTAGGGAGAGAGTGGGCAGCCTTGTTTCGTCCCTGATTTTAGTGGGATTGCTTCAAGTTTCTCTCCATTTAGTTTGATGTTGGCTACTGGTTTGCTATATATTGCTTTTACTATGTTGAGGTATGGGCTTCGAATTCCTGATCTTTCCAAGTCTTTTATCATGAAGCGGTATTGAAGTTTGTCAGATAATTTCTCATTATCTAAAGAAATAACTGTGTTTTATTTTCTTTGAATTTGTTTATATAGTTGATTACGTTGTTCAGTTTCTGTATATTGAACTATCCCTGCATCTCTGGGTGGAAGCCTTTTTGATTATGTTTAATGATCATTTTAATGTGTTCTAGGACTCTGTGAGAATTTTGTTGAGCATTTTCCATAAATATTTATGATGGTAATTGTCCTGAAGTTCTCTTTCTTTACAGAGTTTTTGTGTGGTTTAGGAATAAGCATAATTTTGGCTTCTAAGAATGAATTCTGTAGTGTTCCTTCTCTTTCTGTTTTGTGGAATAGTTTGA
This sequence comes from Rattus norvegicus, assembly GCF_021556685.1. Lineage (NCBI taxonomy): Eukaryota > Metazoa > Chordata > Mammalia > Rodentia > Muridae > Rattus > Rattus norvegicus. The sequence continues at coordinate 108,281,690 of NC_141537.1, read as the reverse complement.
AGAGTATTGGTATTAGGTCTTCTTCAAATGTCTTTCAAATGTGTGATAGAAATCTGCCCTAAACCCATCTGGTCCTGTTCTTTTTTTTTTTTTTTTTGGAGAATTTTAATGACTGCTTCTATTACTTTAGGGTTATAGAACTGTTTATATGGTTTATATCATCCTTATTTAACTTTGCTACCTGGTATTTGTTTAGAAAAGTGTCCATTTCATCCAGATTTTTCCATTTTATTATGTATATGCTTTTATAGTAGGATCTGATTTTTTTTTAATTTCCTCAGTTACTGCTATTATGTCTCCCTTTTCATTTCTGATTTTGTTCATTTGGATATTGTCTCTGTGGTCTCTGTTTAGTACGGCTAAGGGTTTATCTATCTTGTTGATTTATTCAAAGAACCAAACCCATTTTTTGATTCTTTATATTCTTTTTGTTTCTACTTGGTTGATTTCAGCTCTAAATTTGGTTATTTTCTGCCCTCAGCTCTTCTAGCATTTATTTGTTTCATTTTGTTCTAAAGCTTTCAGGTGTAGTGTCAAGCTGTTAGTGCATGCTTTCTTCTGTTTCTATTCGGAGGCACTCAGAGCTGTGAGCACTCTCTCAGCACTGCTTTCATTGTGTCCCATAAGTTTGGATATGCTCTGCCTTCATTTAACTGGTTTTCTTATGTGTTATTTTCCATGACTCCGTTAGAACACTTATGTTTTGAATTGCCATGATCTTTGTTAAAACATGGGATTGGAGAGATTATCCCGTTCTTCTACATTGTTTTTCACCCAATTAAAGAATGTGTAAGAAGCTTAAAGCTTATTATATACTGAAACTTTGGTGTTCATATTCACCCAATTATGTGATAGCCTTATTATTATATTCACCTCTACCAAATCATTGTTTACGTTTTCCTTTGTTAATATGTCTTCTCTTTTCTCTACAAATAATTTTAAGAAATTTCATCTTAATGTGTACCAAAATATTACAAGGAAGCTATTTCGGTCCATTTGGTTAAAGTGAGTAAAATATTAAAATCTGAAATACTACCAGAATACAGAACTGAGAGTAAAACAAGTATTGTCTTTACTATCAAAATAGACTGTTAATAAGTATCAGAATTAATCTCTTTTTGTTTGACCAATCCACATGTGGTTCCTAATGTAAATATTTTCACATGTACAGAGAAGTAGACTACATACTGTATTTTTTTACTCTCATACATAATCACACTTAGAATATGAAATCATATTCATAAGTCTTCATTTTCTGAATGGAGTTAATATTCCAGTGATATGTTAAAATGAATGTTGGGCACAAAATATTTATGTACACATCAATGTGGCTGTATTTTGTGAACTTTTTATGTAGCAATTTCTGTTTTCCTTTAGTTAACTTAAAGTAGTTTTAAATTTCCTCATAGATTATCCTTTGAGAGAATCATAAAGTTCAATAGTACTCCACTTGCACTATCCAAGCACTACCGTAAATGAAAATAAATTATTGATTATATTATAATGTCTATTGCATATTTTAAGCAAATAGAAAATAATTTTAAGTTTATAATTTTTAATAAGAAAATGTAGTTTTGTATTAAAAACAGTTTTAGGTTTAGTCATTGCATTCTATTTGTGAGAATGTTTTGCTATCACATGTCTGTGTATCTTGTGCATGCCTGGTATACAAATTGGTTATCAGAGCACGTTAGATCCTTTGGGGCTGAGGTTAAAGACACTTATAATCCACCTTGTGATGGTTGTTACTGGAACCCTCATCTTCTCCACGAACAAGTGTGTTGATGTCTGAGCCATCTCTCCAGATACTAATGTACTATTTTATTGTCTCGTTATGCTTAGATACATTATCCTTCATTGATTTCTTAGATTCTCATTCATATTTGGGAAATGTAAGCCAATGAATTGGCTCAAGAAACATAAATGAAACAGGAAAATGGAGAAATGTAAAATGAAATAATATTTTTTCATTTAAAAATGTAATCTTAACATTAGCCTGTTTCTTTTCTCACTGTCATAATAAAATACTTTTAAAAAGCTATTTAAGCATGTGAGGATTTATTTTGTTTAATATGCAATAATACAGTCAAGAACAAAGAAAAAATCACAATAACAGGTTCTTGAAGCAGCTCATAATTCCAAATCTACAATTTGGAACAGAAAAAATAATGGTGGTTCTCGGCTTGTTTTTCCATTTTATACAGCACAGGGTCATTCATTACCCAGAGTGTAGTTCCCCTGCATAGGTAGGATGGGTCCTTCCAAGTCAAATAACCTACTCAAGATTATTCTTTACCATCATTCCCAGAAGTCCATATCCCAAGTGATGGTAGATCATCTCATTATAGCAATTAACACTAAATCTTATCGAAGTCACCCCCCCCCCTTTTTGAATAGAAGTTAAGGAGGAATGGATGGTCAGGGGCAGAGTGGAGGTAGAACGACTGGATAGGAGTAGAGGAGGAGTTAAAAACAGTATCAGGATGTAAAAAAGTAATAAATAATATTTTAAAATGGGAGAATTATTGACTCTTTACAATTAATATATGAATTTCCACGAAACATAACAATTTCTAAAAGACTATGCACCTCCCCTCTAATTAAGGCTAAAGAAGACAACTTATTATGAGAAGTGTCCCAAAAGTAGGCAAAAAAGTCAGAGACAACCCTGATTCTACTAAAAAATTCAGAGAGCCACAGACCAACATTAGGAAGGTCTTGAGGAATCCTTCAGAATAGGGAGAGGACAGATTGTAGGAGAAAGAGGAGTATTCAAGGACACCATAAGAATACACATAGAATCAACTAGCCTCAGTTCATAGTGGCTTCAGAGACTGGACCAACAACCAGGCAACCTGTGTGGGACTAAGCAAGTCCCTATGCATGTATTATTGGAGGCCAACTCTGGCAATGTGAAGGATGGAGAAAGCAAGGACAAGACTTGGTCTTTCAAGAGGCTAGGGTTGCTTTTACTATAATAATATCGTTTACATACTTTGATTCTATGCTATTTTGCCTCTTTCAACTCCGCTGAGTCTAGAAACTGCTGTCTCTGGCCTTTCGAACCTCTTCATAAATAGGTTCGGGATTAAGTAAAGTAGCCTTTGTCCTTACTTCCACCTAAGTGGTTTATAAATGTCCCAGTCTGCTAGTGAGAATCACAGGAAGAAAAGGGGACACTTTGAAAAGTGATTTTAATCTTTATTTCAAGGATCTTCTCCAAATTTCTCTGCAAAAAATTTGCTCCCCCAAAAAACTTCTAAAAATTCTTTACAGAAACTTGTTCTCAAAGGATTCTGCCTCTGCTCTCTTTGTCCTCAGCACTTAAACATCTTTCAGGATACATGATCATATGGTAAAAAGTTCATAAATAGTTTACACACAGATTCAATTTATAAAGTGAAGAACAAGTTTTCAACCAAAAGTAGTTACATATATATCCATGAAGACTAGTCATCTAGCTAAATATTCATAATTTATTAGCTCTACAAGTTCATTAAGAGTTAAATAAATCATAATTTTGTGAATAAATTATCTTTGAAGTTATGTATAGATAAAGTCATTCAATATTTTATCTTCTTCCTGGCACCTACAATAAATCCTTAGTCCCCTTTTATGACCTTTGGTTAAATGTTTTACAACCTCATGGAATGTGTTCTAAGTTGTAAATGCCTGTTTTCTAGATCAGAAACAATTAATTCATGGCACTTGAAGACTGGCAAAATTCTAATTTCAGTTTTTATATCAAAGAGGACTTATAATAGAGTCCTATTATAAAAGGCTTAATATCTATAGGAATTCTTATAGGATCATCATTAAAAATTAAGAAATCATCTATTTGTCTATAAAGCGTCATTGCAAGACAGTACATAGTTGTTGATATTCAGAAATCTACCTAATAGTGTGGGCTCTTGCCTAGTGATTGTTTTATGTATATTTAATAATATCAGGAAAAGCATATTAATAGAAGGAATCTTTTCTAAAATTTACTCTTTTCAGCGTTGCCTAGAAGAAGTCTAACCCAACATGATTTTACATTCCAAGGTGAAGCCATCTCAGAACTCATGCTAGTTTTTTATCATTTCCTAGAGGGCTCCTGGCAATATATGCTACAGTTTTAAAGCTTTGTCTTTTTGTGAGTTTAAATACTTTAAAATTTCAAATTTCAATTTATTTGTGCATCTTATAAAATTACTAATCAACTTATATACTTTCAATTGATGATCATTAACATTAACAATTCTTATTAAGGAAAACTTAAGAAGCAGGTAATGGGAAAAAACAATAAGGCCCAAAATCCAACCAAAATATAGATTGTGCATCTAATGACCACGATCAGAATCTTCCAGTGGAATTAACTTGTCTTTCCCCATTCCTGCTGCTCGGTTGCCTGAAGCATACATCAGGTCTGTCCATACCAAGCCTGTAGTTTCATTAGATGATTCTCCATGATCCTGACTTCTCTAACATCCCAAAGTCTTTATTAAAACTTAGGTTTCACACTTATACCTTGCACAATTATCATTCAGGGTCACCTTGTAGACACTCTAATATATATATATATATATATATATATATATATGATATATGATATATGTATGTATATATATTAGATATATGTATGTGTGTATATATATATATATATATACATATGCCACCAGACCAGCTATTTTCTAGATCAATAAAATAGCAGTACATTGCTATACCAAAATTGTTCTTTCTTGCTTGCAAAATCAGTGTCAAATGAACTGAGCTACCACATAGTGCTATCTACCTCAGGATAGAACTTACTAATTTGTACCACAACTATCTACAATAGATTCTGTGTGCTAACCATAGGAAAATGTCTCGCTTTTGAGGAATAGGGGACCTTGTCTATTCAGCTAAGACTCTACTACTTTAAGTAAGTCTGCAACCCCACAAATTGGGGAATATACATACATACATACATACATACATACATACATACATACATACATACATATACATATATATACATATGATTTAGTTTTCAGGGTGATAAGTCCTGTTGTATCAGTACAGCCTACATGGTTACTCTTCCACTGTGCTGATCATTGTTGTGTGACAGGTTTACAGTTTTATCTGTTTTCTCATCAGTAGTTTATTTGTCATCCTGTTCTGAAATTCCTTCTACCAAATAAATTTGTTCTAATTTTTAAAATAAATTCTACTTGAGTCCCCAAAGAAAGGGAAGAATGAAAGTGATTTCTTAGCCAAAGTATCAAATTAATGAATGCTATATCTGTTCCTTCTTCCCCTTTGAAACCTTATGAGTTTGATGATGTCTATTGCACACATTTCTCTCTGCACCTTCATATTCCAACTTTACATTAGAATAATTCATTAAGCCCTGATTATAATGTTCACCCAATTTTCTAACACAACAGTTTTCCTAACATGAACTTTCCTATACCCTTCATGAAAAGGAGCTCCAAAACTTTGAGAGCCATTATCAACTTTATCACAAAAAAAAAAAAAAATAGCTCCATCTTATGTAATCCAGGATCCTGATCCAGGGAATGATAGATCTGTCTGTAGTTAAGAGGTATTTTTTTCATGTCAATTTGTCTAATTAAGCTAATGTCTTGCTAGTTCAAAGATGCATATCCCAAGTGTTTTTCAACTTTGTGAGGTTAATAATTAATTCTCACTGTCACAATATCCACACTCCAAATTCTAAGTAAAATTCTAGGGAGATAATTAAGTGCACTCAAATATTTCTTCAAAAGTAAAAAGTAATAGAATCAAGATTTTTTTGACAGTATATAAACCAGGAATCTTTATATTCTTTATATAACATTTATACACATATATAGCCCAAAATAAAAAATATAAGAATGTATCTCAGTAAGACAAAGTAAATAAAAATATAAAAAATTGACTTGGATTAGAATAAATAATTTGTAAATTCTTTTTTTTAGTCTATTTATTCAGACATAATTTTTTCAACTGCTGCTCACTTGTCCACTCCATATGCATGTCCAATATTTCATTAATATTTCTAACTGAAAACATTACATAAATTAATACTATGTTGCTACATTAACTTGACTTATTTCTTTTTACCTTTATTGACCACATGGGTGATTCCAGTAACATTTGTCTTGATTCTTCCATTTCCACTTTTTCCTAATACTATGTTCTATGTAGTCAAAAATTCAGTACAACTTAAGTTAATCAACGCCGGCTAAGTTTAAGAATTATACAACTAGGGGTTGGGGATTTAGCTCAGCGGTAGAGCGCTTACCTAGGAAGCGCAAGGCCCTGGGTTCGGTCCCCAGCTCCGAAAAAAAAAAAAAAAAAAAAAAGAAAGAAAGAATTATACAACTGAAAGAGTCAGATGCAGATATTTACACCCAATCAATGGATAGAAACTGTGTGCCCTGTGGTTGAATTAGGGGAAAGATGAAAGAAGCTGAGGGGAAGGGCAACACTATAGGAAGATCAGGGGTCTTAACTCACATGAACCCCAAGATCTCTCAGACACTGAGCCATCAACCAGGCAGCATACACCAGCTGATAGGCAGCCCTCAACACATACACAGCAGAGGACTCCTAGGTCTTGACTTAGTGAGAGAAGATGCACTTAACCTTCAAGAGGCTTGAGACTTCAGGAATTGGGGAACAGTCAGAGGGTGGACCAAGAGAGGGATAAAGACTGGACTGTAATATATATATATATATATATATATATATATATATATATATATGAATTATACAATGTTTCTTTATTGTCTGACTCAAAGCTCCAGTTCTTTAACTGCAATACTGGCTTCATACTAATATACTGAGTATATTGCCCACCATACTTTCCAACAGAGATTTTTACTCTAATAACGCAAATAACCTGTCTCTTCTTTGCAGTAATCATATAGACAGGAAACAGGTGGCATTTACACCTGCCCCTTTCTCTGTTTGGCTGACTATTTCCTGTGTTGGCCAAGTGATGTAAATGTCTTCAAAGATGTTTGCAGATCACCTAATTGATAGTGAAGTACCTTCCCTGATTTATTCATACAGACATTCTAATCTTCTAATATTTTCTATCTTTTATTGTTTCATGTTCAGAGACATAAAATTAGCAATCTGACATAGCAGCCTTTAGAAGTATAAACTCCATAAGGGTCATTATTTTCCATAAATATCCTGTTGTACAGAATGAATCCTGGCATCCATGGGACTATTACAATTAAAGCGCAAGCAGCAGTCAAGTTAACACAATTTAAATATTTGATAACATAGGATATTATAAGGGAATGTGTATACAAAGGTGCACATGTGTATCCTTGTATATCCACATTTATGTATATGCTTTTGCAGCCAGGAAATAACTTAGGTGTTTTCGCCAGGAGCCCCATTTATTGTTTTTGTTTTTTTTTTATTAACTTGAGTATTTCTTTTTTTTTTTTTTTTTTGGTTCTTTTGTTCGGAGCTGGGGACCGAACCCAGGGCCTTGCGCTTCCTAGGTAAGCGCTCTACCACTGAGCTAAATCCCCAGCCCCTAACTTGAGTATTTCTTATATACATTTCGAGTGTTATTCCCTTTCCCGGTATCCGGGCAAACATCCCCCTCCCCCCTCCCCTTCCTTATGGGTGTTCCCCTCCCGACCCTCCCCCCATTGCCGCCTTCCCCCCACCAGTCTAGTTCACTGGGGGTTCAGTCTTAGCAGGACCCAGGGCTTCTCCTTCCACTGGTGCTCTTACTAGGATATTCATTGCTACCTATGAGGTCAGAGTCCAGGGTCAGTCCATGTATAGTCTTTAGGTAGTGGCTTAGTCCCTGGAAGCTCTGGTTGCTTAGCATTGTTGTACATACGGGGTCTCGAGCCCCTTCAAGATCTTCCAGTTCTTTCTCTGATTCCTTCAACGGGGGTCCTATTCTCAGTTCAGTGGTTTGCTGCTGGCATTCGCCTCTGTATTTGCTGTATTCTGGCTGTGTCTCTCAGGAGCGATCTACATCCTGCTCCTGTCGGTCTGCACTTCTTTGCTTCATCCATCTTGTCTAATTGGGTGGCTGTATATGTATGGGCCACATGTGGGGCAGGCTCTGAATGGGTGTTCCTTCAGTCTCTGTTTTAATCTTTGCCTCTCTCTTCCCTGCCAAGGGTATTCTTGTTCCCCTTTTAAAGAAGGAGTGAAGCATTCACATTTTGATCATCCGTCTTGAGTTTCATTTGTTCGAGGCATCTAGGGTAATTCAAGTATTTGGGCTAATAGCCACTTATCAATGAGTGCATACCATGTATGTCTTTCTGTGATTGGGTTAGCTCACTCAGGATGATATTTTCCAGTTCCAACCATTTGCCTACGAATTTCATAAACTCGTTGTTTTTGATAGCTGAGTAATATTCCATTGTGTAGATGTACCACATTTTCTGTATCCATTACTCTGTTGAAGGGCATCTGGGTTCTTTCCATTTTCTGGCTATTATAAATAAGGCTGCGATGAACATAGTGGAGCACGTGTCTCTTTTATATGTTGAGGCATCTTTTGGGTATATGCCCAAGAGAGGTATAGCTGGATCCTCAGGCAGTTCAATGTCCAATTTTCTGAGGAACCTCCAGACTGATTTCCAGAATGGTTGTACCAGTTTGCAATCCCACCAACAATGGAGGAGTGTTCCTCTTTCTCCACATCATGGCCATTTTACCAAAAGCAATCTACAGATTCAATGCAATCCCTATCAAAATACCAATCCAATTCTTCAAAGAGTTAGACAGAACGATTTGCAAATTCATCTGGAATAACAAAAAACCCAGGATAGCTAAAGCTATCCTCAACAATAAAAGGACTTCAGGGGGAATCACTATCCCTGAACTCAAGCAGTATTACAGAGCAATAGTGATAAAAACTGCATGGTATTGGTACAGAGACAGACAGATAGACCAATGGAATAGAATTGAAGACCCAGAAATGAACCCACACACCTATGGTCACTTGATTTTTGACAAAGGAGCCAAAACCATCCAATGGAAAAAAGATAGCATTTTCAGCAAATGGTGCTGGTTCAACTGGAGGTCAACATGTAGAAGGATGCAGATCGATCCATGCTTATCACCCTGTACAAAGCTTAAGTCCAAGTGGATCAAGGACCTCCACATCAAACCAGACACACTCAAACTAATAGAAGAAAAACTAGGGAAGCATCTGGAACACATGGGCACTGGAAAAAATTTCCTGAACAAAACACCAATGGCTTACGCTCTAAGATCAAGAATCGACAAATGGGATCTCATAAAACTGCAAAGCTTTTGTAAGGCAAAGGACACTGTGGTTAGGACAAAACGGCAACCAACAGATTGGGAAAAGATCTTTACCAATCCTACAGCAGATAGAGGCCTTATATCCAAAATTTATTGTTTTTAACACATCATCTATCATTACTTTAGGGCTCACAAAATAAGTAAGCCTGAGTGTCATGCAAGCCCAGATCTATCTGACTTGGCCTCCATTTGGTTGCTGTAATTGCTAGCTCTTGTCACCAAACCTATGTTTTGCGACTGTTGTTTGTTTTCCAAGGATACAGGGCACAGAACTCAGGTCCTGATGCTCACAGCGAGTGCTTCACAGATGGAGCTATCTCCTCAGCCCAAATGGACTCTGAAAATTAAAAGTAAATTAGAACTTAAACTAAGTAGAAAGTTTTCAGTAAAGAAAATTCATCTAGAAGTTAGACTCCAGAAAAACAAATAATCCTACTAAAAATGGCGTACAGAGCCAAACAAAGAATTCTCAATTGAGGAATATGAAATGGGTGAGGAGCACCAAAAGAAATGTTCACCATCTTAGTCATCAGGGAAAGGCAAATCAAGACTACTCTGAGATGCTACCTTACTGATGCCAGGGCCTTACTGATCCACATTAAGATCCTTGAAGCTAATCATCACACTGACCAAGGGGACCCCAATGGAGGAGTTAGAGAAAGGACTGAAGGAGCTTAAGGGGTTTGCAACCTCAAAGGAAGAGCAAAAATATCAACCAACCAGACCACCCAGAGTTCCCAGGGACTAAATTGCCAACTGAAGAGTTCACATGGGGGTATCCATGGCTCCATCACCATATGTAGCAGAGGATGGCATTGTCTGGTATCAATAGGAGGGAAAGCCCTTGGTTCTTTGAAGGTTTTTTCCCCAGTATAGAAGAATGTCAGGGTGTTGAGGTGAGAGTGGGTGAGTGAAAGAAGGAGAATCCTTACAGAAGCAGGGGAAGAGAGGATGGGAGAGGGGGAACCGGGAAAGTGGCTAACATTTGAAATGTAATACATAAAATATCCAATAAAAATATTAAAAAAAGAAAACCTGTTCCTAGTAGGAATAGATTGTACCTTATATGATAAATACATAATATATTATTACATTTACAGTATGAAAACTTGCTTGATCAAACAAAAATGGAATCAAAATCAAAGGAACTTCAAATATTTTAGATGCATAAAAAGAAAACAAGGAGGGGTAGACAATGGGGAACAAGTGCTGATGTTGAAAAGGATTCCATAACACCACTGGGAACATATATTTTACATATAATATATATATAATGTATTATATATGTAGGTAGATAGATTAGATATAGATATATAATATTTAGAATACAAGTGTTTCAAATTAAAGTAAAGATGATTTAGAAACTATGTTGTATAAATGGCCATAAGATCCTGTAAAGAAAATTATGAAATAAATCAATGTACATAAATATGTAAAAACTTACAGATGTGTTAAACTGGGGTTCCATTCAGTCTGCCAATAAAACTTAGAAAAACTTTCAGGATTCTAATTTTAGATGCCCAAAACTTTATGGTGTAGGACAAAGAGATCCATCTCAGCTTCTAGTTACAAGACCTATATCCGTTTGTGGAAATGATAAATAATGTAAGCTCCTAAGACAATGGATTTCACATTTCAATTCAAATCATAAATCTGTTCCTTAAGAAGCAGTAATATATGAACTTCAAAGTTGAGTGTTTGAGAGTCTGGTCAGGGATTCGTATTTGATATAATATGAATGGAGAGGCCTGTTGAATCTGCTCTGTATAAGTGCAGGACACCATAGGGTGGGAAGTGTGAAATTTGAAGATGGTGCATTAGGATGCTACAAAGTGATATTGTAGGTAATTGAGAGAACATTTTATTAATTTACTTCAAAGCCATTTTAATTAATGTTTTTGAAATCTTGATAAAATGAACGTGATTCAAGGCAGTGCTGATACAGAGGTTGCAAAGAAAGAAGAGTGAAGCAGTCAATGGTACAAGAGAGGAGCACAGCAAAGATGCTGGCAAGAAAGACCACAAGCTTAGAACTGGACGATGTGTGATGCACATTACATGGAGTGAGAGTGGGGACTTAACTCATGTTCAGTTTTATGTTAATTTAGAAACAGTGCATCAGCTGTGAGCTCCTTTTATTTCTATGTGGCATTTGATTTATCATATTTAAGCAAGTTGACAAGTATCATCAGATAATACAAAAGCTAGAATTTCAAAACTACATTTTTATGACTTCAAATCCTTGTCTCTCCCATTTTAAAACTTGTGTGTGTGGGGGGGTAGGGGTTGGGGCTTTAGCTCAGTGGTAGAGCACTTGCCTAGCAAGCGCGAGGGTTCGGTCCCCATCTCCGGAAAAAAAGAAAAGAAAAAAAAACTTGTGGGGGTCAGATACACCTAAAGTAGAATTTGGAATAAAAACAATGCAACAGGAAAGTGGGTGGAGAGAGATTTAATGTAAAGGTTTTATGTCCCTTAGTTATAAATGACAGAAAAAAAAACACAAAAAAACAAAAAACCCTAAATTCTGAGAAAGAGAGCATTACACATGCACAAGTCTATACCTATTTTATAGACACATATGTCCTCTTGTACACATGTATGACAGTACCTGATTCTCTTATTTATTTATTTATTTATTTATTTATTTATTTATGTTTATACTTCTAGTCTACCCAATGTTGTTCCACACCTCATACCTCCTCCCTGACCCTATGTCTCCATGAAGATGTCCTTCCCTACCCCCAACACCGCCAGACCTCTAAATTTCCTGTGACTTCCATTCTCTTGAGTGTAAGGTGCATATTCTTTGACTGAACCCAAACATAGTAGTCCTCTGCTGTATATGTGTTGGGGGCCTCATATAGGGTGGTGTTTGTTGCCTGGTTGGTGATTCTGTGTCTCAGATCACAAGATTCAGGTTAATTGAGACTGCTGGTCCTCTTACAGTGTCACACTCCTCCTCAGCTTCCTCCAGATTTTCCCTAATTCAACCACAGGAGTCAGCAGCTTCTGTTCATTGGTTCGATGCAAATACCTGCATCTGACTCTTTAAACTGCTTGTTGGGTCTGGCAGGGCAATCGTGATAGGTCCCTTTTAGTGAGCACTCCATAGCCTCATTAATGGTGTCAGGCCTTGGGGCTGCCCACCCCTTGTACTAGATCTCCCTTTGGGCCTCTCACTGGATCTTCTTGTCCTCAGGCTCTTCTCTATTTTCATTCCTGCAGTTCTTTCAGACAGGAACCATTATGTGTCAGATTTTTTACTGTGGGATAGCAACCCCATCCCTAACTTGATGTCCTGTCTTTCTGCTGCAGGTGGGCTCTATAAGTTCCCTCCCCCTACTGTAGGGCATTTCATTTAGGGTCCCCAATTTCAGTCCTGAGAGTCTCTCACCTCCCTGGTCTCTGGTACATTGAGGAGGGTCTGACCAACCTCCTACCTCCTGAGGTTGCCTGTTTCCATTCTTTCTGCTGACCCTCAGGGCTTCAGTCCTTTTCCCCCAACCAATACAAGATCATGTTCTCCTCTGTTCCTCCCCTTCAGTCCTCTTTCCCTCCCACTTCTCTCTCACCTCCCCAACCCCTTGTGGTTGCTCTCTTCTCCTTCCCAAGTGGTACTGAGGCATCCTCACTTGGGCCCTTCAGCTTGTTGACCTTTTTGAGTTCTGTGGACTGTATCTTGTATATTCTGGACTATTTTTTTTCTTGTCTTTTCTTTTTCTTTTTTCTTTTTTTTTTTTTTGGCTAATATCCACTTGTTAGTGAGAAGATACTGTGCATGTCCTTTTGGGTCTCAGTTATCTCACAAGGGTAAAATTTTCTAGTTCCAACCATTTGACTGCAAAATTCAGGATGTCCTCCTTCTAAATAGCTGAAGAGTATTCCATTGTGTAAAGGAACCACATTTTCTGTATCCATTCTTCTGTTGTGGGGCATCTTGGTGCTTCCAGCTTCTGGCTATCACAAATAAGGCTACTATGAACATAATGAAACATGTGCCCCTGTGGCATGATGAGATGTCTTTTGGGTATATTCCCCAGAGTAGTATTTCTGGGGTTTTAGGTAGGTCTTCCAATTTTCTGAAGAACCTCCAAATTGATGTCCACAGTGGTTGTACCAGTTTGCAAGTCCATCAGCAAAGGATGAGTGTTCTTCTTTCCCCACATCCTTGCCAACATATGTTATCACCTGAGGTTTGAGTCTCAGCCATTGTAAGACGTATAAGGTGGAATTTCAGGGTCATTTTAATTTGCATCATTAAGGACTTAGAACATTTCTTTTGGTACTTCTCAGCCATTCAAGATTTCTCTGTTGTGAATTCTCCATTTAGTTATATTCCCCATTTTTTGATTTGGTTGTTTGGTTTTTTGATGGTTAGCTTCTTGAGTTCGGTATATATTTTGCATATTAGCCCTATATCTGATATGGGGTTAGTGAAGATTTTTTCCAATCTGTAGATTGCCAATTTGTCTTATTGACTATGTCCTTTGCCTGACAGAGGCTTTCCAGTTTCATAAGGTCTCAATTATCAATTCTTGATCTTAGAGCGTGAGCCATTGGAGTTCTATTTAGGAAATTTCCCCCTGAAGTTCTTGTCATACAAATCTTTCACTTGTTTGGTTAGAGTTACCCAAAGATATTTTATATTATCTGTGGCCATTGTGAAGGAAGTCGTTTCCTTAATTTCTCTCTCGACCTGTTTATCACTTGAATAAAGGAAGGCTACTGATGTATTTGAGTTAATTTTATATCTGGCCATATTGCTGAAGTTGTTTATCAACTGGAGAAGTTCTCTGGTCAAATTTTGGGTGTCACTTATGTATATTGTCATGTCATCTGCAAATAGTGATACCTTTATTTCTTCTTTGACAATTTGTATCCCCTTAATTTTGTGTTGCCTTATTGGTCTAGCTCACACATCAAGTACTATATTGAATAGGTATGGGGAGAGTGGGCATCCTTGTCTTGTCCCTAATTTTAGTGGGATTGTTTCAACTATCTCTCCATTTAATTTGATATTGGCTGTTCCTTTGCAGTTAATTGCTTTCATTTGTTTAGGAATGGGCCTTAAATTCGTGATCTCTCCAATACTTTTAACATGAAGGTGTGTTTCATTTTGTCAAATGCTTTTTCTGCATCTAAGGAGATGATTATGATTTTTTTTCTTTGAATTTATTTATATGGTGGATTATGTTAATGTATTTTCATATCTTGAACCAACCTTGTATTCCTGGGATGAAGCCTACTTGGTCTTGGTGAATAATGGTTTTGATGTGTTCTTTGGTTCAGTTTGCAAGAATTTTATTGAGTATTTTTACATCAATATTCATAAGCATAATTGGTATGAAGTTCTCTTTTTTGGTAGGGTCCTTGTGTAGTTTAGGTATCAGAGTAATCGTGGCTTCATAAAGTGAATTAGGTAGTGTACCGTTTGTTTTATTTTATGGAACAGTTTGAGGAATACTGGTATCAGGTGTTCTTTGAAGGTCTGGTAGAATTCTGAACTAAATCCATATGGCTCTGGCAATTTTTGGTTGGGAGGTTGTTAATTACTTCTATTTCCTTATGAGATATGAGCCTGTTTAGATCCTGCTTTTGATTTAACTTGGTTATGTGGTATCTGTCTAGAAAACCATCCATTTTGTCTAGATTTTCTAGTTTTGTTGAGTATGGTAGAATCTGATGATTTTTTTTTAATTTCCCCATTTCTGTTGTTATGTCTCCCTTTTCACTTCTGATTTTGTGAATTTGGATACTGACCCTGGGCCCTTTATTTAGTTTGTCTAAGTGTTTGTTTATCTTGTTGAATCTCTCAAAGAACCAGCTGTTGAATTTGTTGATTTTTTGTATTGTTCTCTTTGTTTCTAATTGGTTGATTTCAGCCCTGATTTTGGCTATTTCCTGCCTTCTACTCTTCTAAGGTAAGTTTGATTCTTTTTGTTTTAGAGCTCTCAGGTGCACTGTGAATTTGCTAGTCTAAGATCTCTCCATTTTTCTTTTTAAATACAAAAACCAAAGCCAAAACAAAAACAAAAAAAAAGGGCACTTAGTGCTATGAAGTTCCTCTTAGCATTGCTTTCCTTGTGTTCCATAAATTTGGATATGACATGTCAAATTTTTCATTAAATTTCCTTACCAAATTATCATCGAGTAGAGTATTGTTCATTTTCCACATGTATATGAGCTTTCTATTCTTTTTGCTGTTATTGAAGACAACCCTTAGACCATGTTGTTCTGATAGGGTGCATAAGATTATATCAATCTTCTTGTATTGGTTGAGTGTTGTTTTGTGACCAATTATATGGTCAATTTTGTAGAAAATATCATGCAGTGTGGAGAAGATGTGTTCTTTTGTTTTAGGGTGAAATGTTCTGTAGATATCTGTTAAATCCATTTGGTTCATAACCTCCATTAGTTTCACCATGCCTCTGTTTAGTTTCCATTTCTATGATCTGTCCAGTGGTGAGAGTGTGGTGGTGAACTCTCCCACAACTATTGTGTGGGATCCAATGTGTGTTTTGAGCTTTAGAAAAGTTTCTTTTATGAATTTGGGTGCCCTTGCATTTGGGGCAGGGATGTTAAGAATTGAGACTTTATCTTGGTGAATTTTCCCTTTGATGTCTATAAAGTGTCCTTCCTCATCACACTTGATAGCTTTCAGTTGAAAGCTTATTTTATTGAATATTAGAATGGAAACTCCAGCTTGTTTCCTGGGACCATTTGCTTGGAAGACCTTTTCCCATCCTTTTACTCTGAGAAAGTATGTGTCTTTGTTATTGCGTTTTTGTTTTTAAGCAAAATGCTGAATCTTGTTTGTATATCCAGTCTGTTAGCTTCTGTCTTTTTATAGTTAAGTTGAGTTTATTAATACTGAGAGATATTAGAGATGACTGTTGGTTCCTGTTATATTTGTTTTTGTAAGTAGCTTCATGTGCTTATGGTTTTCTCCTTCTGGCTTTGTTGTGAAATGCTTAATGTCTTGTCCTTTTTTGATGTAGGTACCTTCCTTGTGTTGGAGTTTTCTTTCTAGGATACTCTGTAGGGCTGAAATGGTAGATAGATACTGTTTGAATTTGTTTTTTTCCTAGAATATTTTGGTTTTTCCATCTATGCTGATTGAGAGTTTTGCTGGGTATAGAACCTTGACTTGGCATTTGTTTTCTTAGAGTCTGTATAACATCTGACCAGGCTCTCCTGGGTTTTATAGTCTCTGTTGAGAAGTCTGGAGTAATTCAGATAGGTCTACCTTTGTATGTTACTTGGACCTTTTCCCTTGCAGCTTTTATATTCTTTCTTTGTTCTGTATATTTAGTGTTTTGTTTATTATGTGACAAAAGGATTTTCTTTTCTGGTCCCATTTGCTTGGTGTTCTACAGGTTTCTTGTACCTTTATGGCCATCTCTTTCTTTAGGTTGTGAAAGTTTTCTTCTATGATTTTGTTGAAGATGTTTTCAGGTCTGTAAGCTGGGAATCTTTATTCTTCTCTAGTCCAAATATTCTTAGATTTTTAAGAATCTTTTCGTTGGTCTTTTCATTATGTCCTGAATTTCCTGGATGTTTCAGGTTAGAAGTTTGCTGTTTCAATTTTCTTTAACAGTTGTATCAATCTTTTCTAAGGTATCTTCTATACCTGAGATTCTCTCCTCTATCTCTTGTATCCTGTTGGTTATAATTACATCTGTATTTCCTGACCTCTTTTCTAGGTTTTCCATTATTTGGTTTGCCTCCATTTGTGTTTCCTTTATTATTTCTACTTCCCCTTTTAGGTCTTGGACCACTTTATGCAATTCCTTCTTCACATGTTTGATTGGGTTTTCCTGTATTTCTTTCAGTGAGTTATTTATATCCTCTTTA
Source organism: Rattus norvegicus (assembly GCF_021556685.1). Taxonomy (NCBI): domain Eukaryota; kingdom Metazoa; phylum Chordata; class Mammalia; order Rodentia; family Muridae; genus Rattus; species Rattus norvegicus. The sequence goes on along the minus strand of NC_141537.1, from coordinate 108,264,551 downwards.
AGTTGCACTACTATCTTCATGAGATAGGATTTAGGATCAGCTTCCTGATTTCTAATTGTGTTGGTGTATTCATGGTTGCTGTTGTGGGAGAACTGGGTTCTGATGATGCCCACATGTATTGGCTTTTGTTGCTTATGGCCTTGTGCTTGCCTTTTGCCATCTGATTATCCCTGGTGTTTGCTGGTCCACCTGACACTGTCTGGACTCTTTCTCTTTTGTCCCGGAGTTGCTACAGGTCTCCTGATAACTTGCATCCTGGGCTATAGCAGACCTTCTATGGGTTCTTCCAACTAGAGGGTTTTCTGAGGGACAGAGAAGCTGCTTATTTTTTACCCTAGGGCTTCAGATTTTTGGGACTTCAGAAGAGCAGTCAAACTGTTGTCCTTTGTCAAACACTTCTCCAGGTGGCTTATGGACTATGGTTTCTGCTTTCATGTTTGCAACAGAACACCAGGGGGTCTTTCAGTCTTTTGGGTCAGTTGCTGTGCATGCTACATAGCCTCACCATAAGAGGTCTTCAGACTGTGGTGTCAGTTACCCAGTTGCCCTGTGTACAAAGTAACTACTGGGATGCTGCAAGCTGTTGTGTTCTGGGTGTAGTGGATCTTCTGGAATGTCTCCCTGTTGTGGTGTAAGATGCCCTGAGTCCAACAGATCTCCTGGTATGTCTCAGGATGTACTCTGACTGTAGTGTTTCCTCTGGTATGGCTCAGGATATGTTGTCTTCAGGGAGTAGACTAGCTGGCACTGTGTTCCAGCAGAAAGGACCAGAAAAATGGGGAATGGCATTTCGTGGGTTGGAATTTTGAGGGATGGTTGGTCCTAGAGTCCACTGGGCTCCCAGCAGTAGCTGTGGGACTTCAGAGGGTCTTTACCAAGTGTTCTGAGTACAGTGGATTCTCTGGTATGCCTCAGGATGTGTTGTCTTCCAGGGAGCCGACTATCTAGCAGGCTGTCCCACCAGAAAAAAACAAGTAGAAGGGGCTTTCTAATTTTTTGATAGTGTTAGTCTGAAATTTATTCTAGGTCTTCAATTCTCTAAAGTAGTTTTCCTTTTAATTAATTCTCAAAGTAATGATGATGGAATAGAAAAATACTATGATAATTTTTATTTGAAAATAAGTTCTCTTGAGGGCTATAAGCATTTACCACATGTATATTTCTTGACATGTTGTATTTAAGACCTCAAAATATCCTGAAGCTTACCTGATATTCTTACCATGGGATTTTTAAGACTGTCCATTTTCACTTATTTTAATGTCACATATGAACTGGGAAAAGATTTAGAATTCCATGTGAAGAACTTGGATTCATATAGTAATTTGCTAGTTAAAAAAATATTTGGAATAGTAAACACTCAGTATGCAATTAGGTAGTATAAAATAAAACTAGGCTCTCATTTTGTCTTTTGTTGAATATACGTATACATATATACCTATGTTTCTCATTCTCTATTTTTACCCATTTAATTAATTTTCAAATTAAGGATGATGTACTGGTAAATAATAGTAAAATAAATTAATACATTTTGTCTAATATAAATGAATATATATATGCAGTGTTTCATATAGCTTATGATTGACTTGAGCATGCTCTTTGTTAAAAAATCGCTTTGAAGTTCTTGTCTTCTTGTGCCTCAGTACTTAGATTACAGTTCTGTGTGGCCACTTCCAGTATGATCCATTGCTGAAACTTTAACCAGGACTTTGTCTAAGTGAGGCAACTGCTTTAACAATGGAACGACATTTCAGATTCCCAAGTCCTTTGATACTTTATGGATTTGATATTTGTATTTGATACATGTGGGACCCAGAACTATCTTTTGCAGTAGAGGGGAAAATAAGTAAATAGTATAATTTGAAAAGTGAAAACAGTTAAGTAAAAACAGGATCACTAATACTATTGATGAATTACAGAAAAGCCTTCACAAGGAAGCAAATTTGAGCTGTAAATTTAAAGTACTGTATTATTGATGGTTAAGAGATGTTAAGATATTCAATATTATCATTGATTAAATAAAAACAGAAATATTATTCTCAAAGAAATTCTGCTTAAGAAAAAACAAAAAAGCTTTAAAAATATTCTATAATATACAAAATAGAACAGTATCCAATAATAATTATGAGCTACAGATCAATTTATATTAATATAAGGAAATGTAAAAACATGTGTTCTTGTAACTTAGACAGAGAATATGTTCTCCCTTGAATAATTCCTAGTCTCGATAAGAGAAGTACTGAACAGTATTTGGCAGCATACTGTGACATGGCATTTCTTCAGAGAAAAATAACACACTGCCCACTTCTCAGCCACTTCAGTCATCTTGGCAGCACATAGCTGGAACACTAAGTGGACCAATTTGCTTTATGTTACAAATCAGCCAGTTTGAGGGTGACCATCATCAGCCAAGTTTTCTCTGAACCTGCTCCCTGCTGGATATCTTCACCACTAAAAGTCTATAAATGAAGACTGAAAGACTGAAGGATTTAGTAAAAAACAGATGTGTCTGCATTCTGAATTTCTTGATCTGTTAGCTTCAAGGTGAAGAAATGTTAAGTATATCCAATGTGAAACAATCAGAGCTAAATTTTCAGCTGATGATCAGTAACTTGTACACTCTTCTGAACAATGGCTTTGGGGATTGGCATATTTTGCCCTGTTGCTTGTTATATTAAAACAACCAAAAGGATAATAGGAAAAGGAATAAGAAAATTCTCAGCACACATAGCATATCAAATATAATGAATGGTTAGTTTTCTAGAAAATTTAAAAAAATCTCAATAAAATTAATACATTGTACCTGAACAAAAAGAAAACCTATCAATTGGTTGCATCCATTGTCAATCTCTCTGTCTCTCTCTCTCTCTCATACCCCATTTCCATCACAATGAAAAAAGTTCTTAACTGCATATTAATTTGTAGGTATTAGTAAAAAATTCCTATCACTACCTATAACTTAATTAATTATAATACCAAACTTTGCATCATACAATTTTATTATCACACAGATAGGATATGGTATTTGGAGTGAGAATAGCCACAGAGGCTCATATATTTAAACACCTGGTTACTTGTTGGTGCACTATTTAGTAAAGATTAGGAGGTGTGGCCTTGTTAGTGGAGGTGTGCCACTGAAGGTGGGCATAGATGTTTCAAATGCCCACATAAGTTCTAATTTGCCCCTTAGATATTGCTTGCTGATCTGGATGTAAACTGTTAGGTAATTCTCTATCACCATGTTTGTTGCCTGTTTCCGTTCTCCCATTCAGTGACAGTTGTGGACTAACAATCTGAACTTTAAGTCCTCAGTTAAGTGCTTTCTTTGAAAACTTGCCATAGATGTCATGTTTCAGCATAGCCATAAGGCATTAGGTTTATTCTGATGCAACTATTCTGTTAACAGAATTCTGTGAAGTCAAAAACGTTGTTCTGATCACTTTCTAAATAAGACAATCATATTCTATTGAGTGCATAGAGCTCAAATGACATGTAAAAAATAGCAAATGTCTAAATGCCAATGGAATTGTAAATGCGAAACATATAGAATACCAGAGGCAATACATGTTAGAGGTGTTACCAATACAGGCTTAGTAGTGGCTTTCATTTATAGCTCTTATAACCATTAATGTCTTCACGACAAAATTTTCCTCCTACCTCAGGATCTTTGTGGGTAGGTGATCCTGGCATGTCATAGATTTTTTTCATGTTTAATTTCCACTTAATTTCCTATAAATATAAATCAGTAGGTGTTAACGCTACCATTACACTTTTAAACCATAATGATTCTTTTTGTCTTCCATATTCTATTATTTAAAATATGTATATGTCAATTTGCTGATATTCTATATATGTATATATATATATATATATAAACATCATTTCTCATAATTCAGTAAATTTTCTGAGAATTGCAACATTCCACCCCAAGGCTATCAAAGCATAGCTCAAAAGAAACTTTATGAAAAGTTTAGTAAACACTGAGTTGTGGATATAGTAATAAATTTTGTCTGGTAGAGAACAACTATATTAATATCTCTACTATTCTTAAAAAAGAAAGGAACGAGTGGTTTTTCTTCCTATTTACACACTTTTTATATTCTTATTCTTATACAATAAAAGAAAGCGTGTGTCTTTTGTCAATTCACTGACATCTATGAAGAATAAGTGCAGAATCAGTGGCTTTGAATCCTACTAAGTATTGCTCAGAAATAAAATACAAGGTAAACTCTGATATATGAACTGCTATAGTGCCTAGCCTGCTGACTTTTACCGTTAATTTGATCTAACAGAAGATTATAGGAAGTTAAAAAAATTAAACAATGATCACATTAGAGCTTACTGTATTCATTTTATTATGTAGGTTAAGCACTCAATGTCAATAACTGTGATAAAACTCAGCATTCAAGGCTGTCTCATGTCAAACTTTGACTTTTGGACACACATGGTGCCATAAGAGAACAAGCTCTTTTCAATAGTCTTTTAGCACCCACATACATGTAAGAGTAAATGGGTTTTTGGACAAATCATGAAAGTGCACACACACACACACACACACACACACACACACACACACCCTTACATACACATACCACTATACTTAATTAATTAAAATTAGTCAATATAGTTAAAGGAGATGTACTAAAATTTAGCTTCCCTGAAAGATGTCCACATGGACATCCAAAGGTAAAAAGGAAAGAAAATGACTTAACATCTAAGGGAATTTCTGCCTTTCCTTACATTACTTTCCTTGTCAATTGTTTGGTCTTTTATTCTTAATATCAAGAGAGAACAGAAATGAAATAAACTCAGTTACTGGGAAAGTCACTAGAGATTTTTATATACATATGATATTTTATACACTGTATAAGCTATGTGTATGAATTATATATATTTTTAACTTCACATGATTTTATGGCAGACATATATGTGTGTGTGTGTGTAAGTTATAAAGTGATTATATTATATATATTTATATGGATTACAAAGAGATACCATGGTTTCTTAGGCATCAATAGGTATGCCAGGAGCTATTGGAGTATGAGGCTGTGGAATGGTAAACCATGCCAGGAAGCTTGGTGGGTAGAGTGGGTTGAGACCCCAGAGACTCAGTGGGTGAATAACTTCCTGCTGCCTGCCAAATTCCTGGCCTGGAGTAAGTGCCACATTCCACGTAAGGAAATATGACTTGTAATCACATAGGAGCAGAACAGAATTCTCCATTCTAATGAGGTAACTAGAGTCCCTGAGGGTTTACCCAGTAAGCTTCCCTTCCTGAAAATTCCTTCCTGCAAAGATATTTGTTCTTGGGTCCACGCTGAGAAGTTGGTAATGTAAGCATACAATTTCTTTTCTTTTCTTTTTTTTTCTTTTGGATATATTTCTTTATTTACATTTCAAATGTTATTCCCTTTCCTGGTTTCCTTTCCATAAGCCCCCTATCCCCTCCCCCATTAGGGTGCCCCCCATGCATCCCCCCTTACCACCAACCCCTCCCCGACATATCCCTGCACCAAGGACCAAGGGCTTCTCCTTCCACTGGTGCCCAACAAGGCTATCCTCTGCTACATATCCAGTTGGAGCCATTGGTCAGTCCATGTATAGTCTTTGGATAGTGGTTTAGTCCCTGGAAGCTCTGGTTGGTTGGCATTGTTGTTCTTATGGGGTCACAAACCCCTTCAACTCTTTCAATCCTTTCTCTAATTACTCCAAAGGGAGTTCTGTTCTCAGTTCAGTGGTTTGCTGCTAGCATTCTCCTCTGTGTTTGACATGCTCTGGTTTTGTCTCTCAGGAGATATAAGCTAAGCCTAAGCTCCCATTCCCTCTGGCCACTGGCTAGTAGCTGTCCTCAGCCCACAATTCAGTTCTCAATTCCTCCCAACTCAGTGGTGCCTGAATATCCAGGTGTTTGGGAGCTCCTGGTCTTTGCCTAATCGAAGGCCTGTGGACCATGGCACTTCATTCCTTGCTTTTCTATGTAGTTCTCTAGCAGTAATGGTTGACCTGGAAGCCAAGGAATACCAGTTTCAGCTTTCTCACATCTCAGACTGTGCTTCCCCACCCCTGGAATGGTGTTTCTGTGCTTTCTGAAACCTAGCACGTGCTTTGCAGAGGTTGTGTGGGATAAATGCAGTCAAGCTGTCAGTGCTTCACCTCTCAAGTGGCAATGCCCTGCAGCAGGGCAGAATGTGGACCCAGGAGGAGGAGAGGAGAATATTTGCTGTTCCCAACCAGAATTAGCTCCTGGTAATCCACAATTTCCCAGGTTGTGGGGAGATATGCCTGGCCCCACATGCTTGGGCTGTGGTGAACGAAAGTTCACTTGGTTTTGTTACAGAAGCAGCATAGTGTAGTTTCTAACAGCACAAAATCCAGCATTAAGAATGATCAATTTCCAACTCTAAGAAGATCGTACAAAAATAATTTTCTAAAATTTTAAGTAAAATTAATCATCTAATTCACAGCCACAAACTTCCTCACCAGGATGAAGATCCACAACCCTGGCAGAAAGTAATCATGGAAGGCAAAATGGATCTTTATAGCAATCAGCCCGAGTACAGCCAAGAGGAGGTTAGAAACTTTTATAAATATTTTTCCCTCCAAGTACTATGGAGCAAAATCTAACTACTTCCCATGTCAATTGCATAGGACATTCTACAACTTGACTCACCTCGAGTTTCTCACTAGCAGCCTGCCCCCCCACACACACACACTCAAAAAAAAGACATTAAATACTTTAGCTCATTTTGCATGCAAAGTTAGGTTAGGGCTCTTTAAGTGATCAAATTGTTAAAAAAATCTGAATGCTTAATGTGTCAAATATCTTTTATGTTTTCACTATACTAAAATTTGGTTTGTTAATTTCCTTAAAAAAAAAGATTAGATGAAGTCCTTCTTGTGTTCATGGTCTGCTGTTGTCCCTTTTGTGTCTCTATCAAAGCACAGTGATGGTAGTTCAAAACCCTGAGTCAACATTCTGTAAATGAACTGCCCTTCTTTCCATTTATTTGACTTTGTTTTGTTATGCTGAATTCAGAGTGAGCAAAATTAACCTCTCTACTGTGTAATATACCCTTAATCTAAGGCGATCACAGTATGGCATGAACTAGAATAGCTTTACAGTATTTGTTCAGTTGCAAACTAAGAAACAAATGTTTATAAATAAGCAACCAAGCCTCAGGCAATCTTAGTAGCTGACACAATGATGGTTACAAAATTTAGCTCATATTAGGCACATCCAGCAGTGAGGTAATGTCTGTCAATCATTTTCCTGTATTTCTGGCTGTAAAAATATCTCAGTAACTCTTGTTTCAATTTTTGAGATTATCATATAACTGCATAATTTTCTAATTACCATTCTTCCCTCTAAACACACCACATACTCCTTGCTCTTTCACAAGTTCATGATGTCTTTCTTTTATTAATATTTGTTACCTTATATGTATGTACATGAGGACACTGGCAAAAGAAATGCTAATGTGAATGATAGAAAGACCAAGAGGCTTCAACCCTACACAGGTAAAAAAGAAACTAAGGAATGTTGAGAACAAGAAAAATAGTCTTCACCAGGGATGAGAATTCCAATTGACTATTCAATACCATATGATCATACATCAATATCTTTTCTTTTTAAAGTAAAAATTTCAGTCTAGGGTTCAGTCTATAATACTGGCCCATTTTTGAATCTTTACCTATTAAAGCTCAACTTTACTAAATTTAGTGACTACCAGGACAATGACTATTGTTATTTTAACAATTTTTACAGGTATCCATTCCACTTATGATCTGTGTACCTCAAGCATAAAGCTTTTATTTCTTTGAATAGTTGTTTTAAGACATTAACTAATTTAGATGAGGCTAGCTCTATACTCAATCTTCATTCATGTCCTACACACTGAATAGGTGTTCTCAACCGTATCAAGCCCAACTCTGAGAATATGGCTTGAAAACCAAATGTTCTTATTCCTGTGGAGTTTCAATCTAAATTTATTCGTGCAACAAAGACTATAGACATTAGTCAGTTTTAAAGGTTTATTTTTGTTTAAGTACATGAATATTCTGTATTCCTCTTTGTCCACATGACAGACGAGGGCATCAGATCACATAATATATAGTTCTGAGCCAACATATGGCTTCTGGGATTTGTGCTCAAGACCTCAGGAAGAGCAACCAGTGTGCTTAACCACTGAGAGTTCGCCAGCCACACCATTTTTCTTTTTTACTTAGAACTTTTCAGGAAACTTTGCTAGATGTTTCAATGAGTAGAGATAAATTGTTTATTCATTCAAAAGAGATACACACCTGTAACCACTATTTTTGCGTTAGGTCTGTTAAGTCTCCTAATTATGTAATCTGCACTTACATATCATGAAAAATTAAATATATTTTGTGTGGTATAAGTATTTTTGCTTTTGTAGTTCTGTGCATCATACACATATAATGCCAGAAGATGCCAAAAAATGGTAGTGATGCCCTAGAACTGGAGTAACAGACAGTTATTAATCTCCAAGGGGGTGTTAATACTACTATATAAACAAACATAATTAACTGTTGAGCAATCTTTCTAGTCTCTACTCTGAAATTATAGTAGCTTGTTTGGTTGACATTTGAAAGACCTAGGTTACCTTCCCCAGGAAACTATTTTCTACTAGATTAATTGAGATGAGAAGACCCACTGTAAACTTAAGGCGTACTATTGAATGCCACTTTTGTACCAGAACACTATGGTAGTTCTGGTTCTAATCTGCATGAGAAGATAATACACTGAATATGAAATAGCACTGGTAGTTTTCTTCTTCTTGACACCCATCAGAATGTGGGCAGCAGCTTACACTCCTTCTGGCAAGACTTCCCCACCATGATGGACTGTAATTTTTATGTAATTAACTGTAATTTTTATGACTAAAAATTTATATTTTGTTATAGTCAAGCACTCTATCCCAGCATTGAGGAAAGTAAACAATGAATTGGTTAAATATGATGTGATATCCTAAGTAAAAAAAACTTTGATTTATAGGACAAAAGTATTCTTTAAGCAAAAAATTGAAAAAATTAAATAAATATGCAAATTAAAAATAGACATTATTATGGTATAATTGTTGTTTCTTTATGTCAAATGTATCATGGTAAAATAAGATGTGATAATTGGAAGTTTCCGTACAGTCTTATTAAATAAGGGTTAATTGATAATATGTAGAAAAGATCAAATATATTATACACATTTTGTGAAGACAGACTTAAATTTTGCTTTAGGCTTGAGACATGGCTCAGCTGTTATGAGTGCCTATTGTTTTTTCTGAAGTCTCACACTCAATGCCTATCATGCAAGCAAGGCATTTCATAATTCATGGTTTTCTGGAATTCACTGACACTGTATTCATGCACATACATACACATACACACACAATCACACACTCAAACACAAATACACTTGTACACTCATAAATTTTCACAATTGAAAATACAATACCTTTTCTTTCTTTTTAAAAATTATATTTATTGCAAATATGATATAAACTTGGGAAACTTTTTATACAAATCTAAGTGGTACTAGAATTTATAATCAAATATTTGTATTCACTAGATCTATTCAGTTAAAGATGATCTCAGAACTGTCATTCTTACTTTAAACTAATAATTGTGCTTAGCTATATGTAAATAATTTAAAGATCTTTAAATCTATATGTCATTTATCTATAATTGGTGTTTTGTGAGAAAGCATCTAGGACAGGCTGAAGGCTAGTAGGTGACTTTCCTGAGATGGTCCACCATTTTTCGATTGACTACAATGACTGAGTTCTCTGGGAGGCAAGACCTTGAAAGACTGTGTCTCATGATTAATTCTTGTATTTGATGTGATTTTTCTGTCATTATTAATTTATATAGTAACCCCTGGGCATTAGCCTACCCTACTGGGAAGATTTCCTGCAGATCAACAAATATGTACTATATAATGACAATGCTATATAGACAAACAGATAATTCTTAAGTAATAATAGTGATTCTAAAGCATTAAGAAATTTTGGAACCCTCCATGAGAAAGACTATAATGGGGCTGTGTTCATTGTGTCACTGGTTATTCGAACTAGGATAGAAAACAGGCATGATACAGTTTTACCATCAAGTACAATATCCCTTTAGGCTGTGAAACCATTATTTAATGACTGAAGTTTATTTAAAAAAAAGGAATGAACATTTTATTGTAGGTACAATGAGAGAAGATGAGATATTGACTGAATTTATTATAGAAAGCTTCAGTACTAATGAGACTTTAGTCATTTGACTTGCCCCTTAGCATATCATGCTAACTTAGATGTAAATGTTGAACTTTTAATGAACCTGTGGTGCTAGTGGCACATAATATTTAGGTAGATAACTAATCTTAATAGAAACACATGTAAATATATCTTATTCAATTTATGGTTTAAATTTATGCTTGAACATGCTGAGAACTTCTGAAAAGAAGAAGCTTAGAATATCATGTGATCTTGAATCCTGAAAAAAGTGTACAAAAACTTGGTACTATGTCAACAAAAGAAAAGAGAATAGAAAACAGAAGAGAAGCAGAGTGCAGCAGAGCAGAGAAAGTAGCAGGTAGGCTTCTTCTTACCATAGGATACGTTATTTTCTTAACAGCAAGGGTTTTTCTTACTGACAAGAAGGTACAGATGGGTTTTATTCATTTAGCAATAAAATGGCAGACACTTTTTCTTTCGCTATGAGATAAAACTTGGATCTTATTTGTGATTCAGAATGAGTGATGAGTGAGATTTTTCTAAGCTGGTGCTTGGGCTTTTGCTCCATCCATCGTGTGTGTGTGTGGGTGTGTGTGTGTGTGTGTGTGTGTGTGTGTGTGTGTGTGTGTGTGTGTGTGCGCACACATGTGTGTGTGTGTATAATTATGTTAGTTGTTGAGATGGTTGGACCTGACCAAAATATTTGTTTATGACTGTGTTTGTGAATATGTGTGTTTCTGTGCCAATGGCCCGTGTAAATGCTTTTAATTCCTTTGAAAGTGACTTTATTTTCCTTGCTCAATAAAAGGTCTGCCAAGACAAGTCTGCCTCTTGTCTGGTCAGCAAAAGGTAAGTCTTCTGGGCAAGAGAAAAAGGAGACTTAGCAATTAATCCTTTAGTTAATCCCCAACTGTTGAGCAACATGTATTAATTTGCCTGAAGTCATAGGCTTCTGGCCTCAGAACAACAAAGAATCAAGGCGACTAAATATTATTAATACTAAGCAACTTGTACTTTTGCAAAATGAAGTTTTGCAACCCCCTCCTGCTGCCTCCCTCCACATCAAGTGCCAACACACTTCCCCCCTCAGCTACCTTCCACAGAGAACAATTGCTCAGGCGGCCTCCCAGCAATGTGTATTAGTCAGGGTTCTCTAGACGAACAGAACAATAAAATGAATATGTATTTAAGAATTATTTACAAATAAGGCTGCTATGAACATACTGGAGTACATGTCCTTGTAATAGGGTGGAGCTTTTTCTGGGTATATGCCCAGGAGCAATATAACTGGATCTTCAGGTAGAACTATTTAAAATTTTCTGAGGAAACACCAGATTAATTTACTGGTTGTACCAGTTTGCAATCTCACCAGCAATGGAAGAGTATTCTTCTTTCTCCCCATTCGCCCCAGTATCTGATGTCACTCAAGATTTTATTTTAGATATTCTGATTGGGGTAGGTGGAATCACAGGGTCATTTTACTATACAGTTCCCAGATATCTAAGAGTGTTGAACAGTTCCTAACGTGCTTATTGGCCATTCGAGAATCCTCTATTGAGAAATCTCTTTTTAACTCATTTACCTCATTTTAAAATTGGGATATTTGTGATTTTAGTGTCTAACTTCTTGAGTCCTTTATATTTTGGATATTAGCCCTCTACTACATGTAGGATTAATAAAGATCATTTTCCAAACTGTAGGTTGCCACTTTCCCCCTGTGCCAAAGTGTTCAGGATTATTCCACATTTTTCTCTTTTATAAACCAGTGTATCTGGTTGTATATTGAAGTCCTTCATCTACTTGGACTTGAGCTTTGTGCAAGGTGATAAAACTGGATCAATTTGCATTCTTTTAAGTGCAAACTGTCAGCACCATTTATTGAAGATACTTTCTTTTTCTTTTTCACTGTATAATTTGGTTACTTTGTCAAAGATCAAGTATCCACGAGTATGTGGGTTTATTTCTAGGCCTTCAATTCTATTCTGTTGATTGATGTATCTATCTTTGTATCAATACGATGTGATTTTTAATCACTATTGCTCTGTAGTTCAGCTTGAGGTCAGGGATTGTGGTTTCCCCAGAAGTTCTTTTATTATTGAGGATGTTTTGCCTCTCCTGTTTTGGTTTTTTGCTTTTTCATATGGCATTTAGTATTGTATTCATAGCTGCCTTATTTGTAATAGCCAGAAACTAAAGGAACCCAGGTGTTCCCTCAACAGAAGAATAGATTAAGAAAGTGGTGTTCCTTTACACAATTGTAATAGTAATTCAGCTTTTAAAAATGAGGGCATAATGAATTTTTCAGGAAAGTGAATGGAAGCAGAAAATATCATTCTGAAAGAGGTAACTCAAACCCAAATTATATATATGGTATATACTCTCTGATAAGTTGATATTAGCCAAAATGTTTAAAATACCCATGATACAACCTATAGACATTAAGATATTTAACAAGAAGGAAGGCCCAAGTGAGGATGCTTCAAAACCTACTTAGAAGTGGAAACAAAATAATCACCAGAGACAGAGAGGGGGAGGAAACTGGATGGCAGAGGGGAGGGGGAAAGGGACAATATCACATATACAGGGAGACAGGTGAGAATCCCAGAGAAAATGGAAATAAGTAGCTGCCAGGGTTGGGAATTGGGGGCTGGGAATTAGGGTTTGGTGATGCCTATAGAAAGTCCCAGAAGGGTTGGGGATTTAGCTCAGTGGTAGAGCACTTGCCTAGCAACTGCAAGGCCCTGCAAGGCCCCAGCTCTGGAAAAAAAAAGAAAAAAGAAAAGAAAGTCCCAGAGACCTGGGAGGTGAGTGGCTCCATGACTAAATGATGGTGACCTTAACTGAAATATTCAGAAATGGGGATATGGAACCTAAAGAGACTACATACAGTAGATAGACAGTGCCACCAGTGGAGGGATGAGATCACTAACCCACCTTTAAAATTTTTGACCCTGAATTATGGCCAGCTACAAGAAATACAAACACAATAATGGAGCAAAGACTGAAGGAAAGGCCCAACTTGTGACTGGCCCAACTTGTAAGCCATCCCACTGGCAGATACCAAACCCTGACATTATTGCTGAAACTATGTTCTGCTTGAAGACAGGAGCCTAGCATGGCTGTCCTCTGAGAGACTCTACCAGCACTTGACAGAAACTGAATCAGATACTTACAGCCAACCATTGAATTAAAGTCAGAAAATCTTATGGAAGAATAAGGGGGAAGGGTTGAAGGAATTTAAGGGACTGGGAACCCCATAGGAAGACCAAAAGTATCAACTAACCTGGACCTCTGGGAGCACCCAGAGACTAAACCACAAATCAAAAAGAATACATGGTTTGCTCTGAGTCCTGTGGCATATATGAAGCAGAGGACTGCCTTTGTGGATAAGGATGAATCTAATCCTGTACAGACTTGATGCCGCAGGGAAGGGGGATGCCTGGTGGGGGCACCCTTCAGAACCAAAGGGGATGAGAGATGGAGTGAAGAACTCTGAGAGGAGGAGGTCTGGGAGTGGGGAAATATTTGAGCTGTAAATAAATAAAGCAACTAATTATATCTATGGATTAATTAGAGTAGCCTACAGGCAGACTATAATCCAGCTAGTACAAAATGACTATCTAGTTATGGAAAGTCCAAGAATCCAGTGTTTCTATTGTTTGCATGGCTAGGTGTCTCGGTTGGTTTTCAGTACCCACTGGGATTCTGAATCCGTGAAGATAAGTGAAGAAATGAACTTACCTGAGAAACAGAAAGTTGTGATCACAGCTTTCGTTTTACCCATTGCACAGGCAGTCATGGGGTGATATCCCTTATTTAGCATGTTTCCTCCAACCCTTTATAATCTGGATGGAAGAAGGTTCTTCCTATCTCTAATGTTATTATTACCTAACAATTTCTCATACTTCTTCCCAATGACCCAGAATTTTCTTATATTCCACATATAGTTAAGAAACAAGAAAAGCCATCACAATATGTAAAATTGCATGTTTTTGTCTTGCAAATATTCTCCAAGGTGCATTTCTACATATTTACACAACTGCAAAGTGCTACAAAATTATATGTGGCAATATCACAATTGTTATCTTTTCAGGTCTTATTCTGGATTACATGAAGGAAAGGAAGTAAGTAAAGAGAAAAACAAATATTCCTAAGATTTTACATATTTGTTTCTAATTCAAGTTTAAATAAAGCATTATAATTATTTCCATCTTACTTGTAGAGAGAAAATGGATTATATCAACTGGTATATCAAATTTAATATACTTTGGTTTTGTGAGTGATGGATGTATTTGTACCAGCATCTCAGAGTATGATTACTCTATTATAATCTACATCTTAACTATGATGCCCTTAGAACATCTTAATGCCTGGCTACTTCCTGACCAGTAAAAGATGAAGTTGGGATCATGGCATTTAGAATTTTCAAGTTTTTGTCAATAAAACTGTATGTCTTATTTTTATTAATATATGTTTCCTACTTTATCACTGAGATCTGTCCTGATACATGAAACCATAATTCACATTTCTGCTTCTGTGGTTTTATACACTCCCTTCTCCAATAAGTATTCCTGAAAATGAACCATCATCCCTTTTACTCAGTGGTTTATAGGATCACCATATTTTCACCAAATTTCCAAAACAGTTCAACCCAAATATGCTGACCCTTATTATAGATGTTATAATAAGTTTAATATAATCTTTAAATTAGATACTATTTTAAAGGTTTCCACTAGTGTTTGCCTTCTACCCAGGAGCTTTGCATAAATATTTAAAATTTACAAAAGGTATAAATTATTGTGATTAAATTATTATGTGTTTATTTCAGTGATAGGCTTCGTTTTAAAGTAGTTAATAGATCCCAGAGGGAATAAGAAATTAAGTTGAGGATAGATACTCCAAACTTTGGGGAAATCTAAGCATTGTAAGTGGAAAAGCAGCACCAGAAACCCTTTAACAAAAGCTTGTTCTCACAGAAAAGTAGGACAACTCTAGGTGTGAATGTCATAATCATCCTTTTCTTGTGATACCCAGGGTAAATCTGAAATATTAGCTTCAAGAGACCATTCAAACAATGAAAGGGTAACAAACATTGACAAACAAATTTTGGAATCTTGACTGTGTTTATTTCCTTTGTGACTATAATAAGGCATAATTTATGAAAAGGAATAAAAGGTAGATTATTCTGCAGACAAAAATGCGTGACTGTGACCTGGGCCCATAGAATTTAGTCACTGAGAATTTCGTGTTCTAGTGTCCAAGCAGTTTTCCAAAGTTTGGTAACAGAATGACAATAACAACAAAAAGTAATAAATCAAGCTATGTTTAAAATAGCTTTGTGGGAACACTGAGCAGGCCATTCCAGCACACTGAAGAAACTGCCACAACATCAGGTGCTATCCGAAAGCGTTCTTAGCCTTGAGATTGGAGGGACTAGGGTTTGTTAAGACAGTACTTTTAAAAATGATTTTCCCTTTGTCAGAAAGTTAGATTTAGATTCACTGTTAGGGACAGGATAATAGGATTCACACTGAGGTTTCAAAGAATTTCTCATTAGGTAGATCAGCACAATCCAAGATAAATTGTACGTAGGCTCTTGAGCTTATCCATATCACTGAAGTTCTAGTCAGTCAATCAGCTTTTGATGGAATGCATTTCATTGTAGGAGTTTCTGGTTATATTTGTCATTCTTAGACTTACTGTGAAAGATCAATTGAATAGACAAGTCTCATGTGCTATGATTTTAATAGGACAAATTTACCTATCCTGACTTCCAAAATCACTTGAAAGAGGCTTCACCATGGAAACACATATCCTACTTTGGACTGGGGAATCCTCAGCTGATTTTTTTGATTGTTTATTTTCTACATATAAACTATGATTATACTTACTTGAATATCATTGGAAAATCATATAAGAATATCATTACATGAATTAGTAGACAAATTATCAAAGGGTTGGGGAGAGAAGTAGGAAGAGAAGAAGAGTAAAACAGAAAACATGGAAGGAAAGCAGGAAGGGTAGAAGAGAGAAAGAAAGAGAGTAAGGACAAAAAAAATGAAGGAAGGTAATGAAAAATGTATTCACAGCATGCTGGTTATTTTGTTAACTTCTAGCTCCCTCGGCTTTGCTGTGTAATATAATAGAACCTTGTGTTCATACTACAGCAGAAGAATATCTTTTCCCCCAATGTATTTAGCAAATGACAGGCATGAACAGAAGATAGGACAGCAGGTCATGTGTAAGCACACAGTTGTCTCTTCTCCTTAGTTTTTACCATCTTGACTGTTTCTCAAAGGGCACAGCTGCTGCCAGAAGACCCTGCTCATGAAAGCTACTCTTCTCACTTCTAGTAATTATGACCTCAATTGCTTCTCTAAGCCCAAAGTTAATTGCTAAAATGATCCATGTGAGATACTTATTGACAACCATGTTGATTAAGCTAATTAATTTTGAGTCGTTTTATTAATACTGAGAGAGAGACACGCCTCCACAAAGGCTCTTTGTGCCCAAGCTCAGGAGTACAGTGCTTTAATTAGAAATCCACAATTACATCAGTACTTGAAAATGGAGATGCAGGTTGTATTAGAGAAGGATTTGGGGTGGAATAATAACATCTGTTATTCTTGTGAAGATTTGCAGTATTTTCTAGACAGTACATAGCCTATTTGAACCATGGTCAAGGTTAGGGATTGTTTTAGAAGTGTTGCCTATGCAAATGGTACTGTTAGGGGTAGAAGTCAGACCAGTGACTAGGCAGGAACAAAATAAAGTTAGGACAGGATGACATTACTGTAGTCATTTGCTTTATGGTTGGGGTAAGTTACTCTTTCTGTTTCTCTCAACATTTCATAAAGGTTGAAATAATATTTTGGCTAACTTTCTTATTGATTAAACCTGAATGTGACATATTTTTTAACTCAAAAAAGCAATTTAATGGAATTTTGGTTTCTTTTGTCTCATAGTCCTATAATAAAATCCATCCTAGCTGAGAGTTATGCTGGCAAATCTTAAGGTAGTTATCCACACCGTCTCTACTGTGAGGAAGCAGAGATAGATTCTAATGTTCAATTTACTTTCTATTTTTAATTCATTCTAGGACTCCCAGCAATGGGATGGTGCCACCTGTGATCAGGGTTGTTCTTCCCATCTTTTCAACCTAATCTAGAAAATGTTTTATAGATATGCCCAGAAATTAGTATCTCTGGTATTGTTAAATCTTCACTGATTAGCCAACCAAGATTAATCATTGCACATTGTCATTTGGGTGGTGGGGGTAGGTTGTGGGTTGTGGTAAGACACTGGCTTAAACACATTACCCCAAACCAGAAATAAAATTGAAATATTATTCAGATCAGAATCCTATTTGCTTGTTAGGAAAAGTCACTTTATTTAAGGCTAATCCTATTATAACTTATCGACTCATGAGACTTCAACTTATCAAATTATCTACTCCAAATTACAAAGAGATTTTGTTATGAATAAAATTAAGATGTCAATAAAAATTTTAATGATTGGCATGTGAAGTGTATGTGCAGTGAAGTACACGACTTTAGAATACAGTGTTCAAATGACTATGATTTTCCCGTGACCGACATTCTCGTTTACCATCCATTAAAGTCTCCCTATCCATATAATGTTACAGAGATATTAAAAGAGAAAGGAGTGATCAGATGACCTAAGCCTATTGATCTAGAAGTAAAAGCAGTCATTTATTTTAGATTTCATTTCCACAACACAAGCATGGAGATTCCAATATTGAATATATTCCATATATGTGTATATACATATTAATAGAGAGACATTGAATACATTGAATATTAAAATTAAATAGTAACACTGAATATATACATTTATATGTGATTAGTTTGATAGGTAATTTGTAAAATCACTACATTTAACCAAACATGGGAAAATATATCTATGAAGAGATATTGTGCCTGAAAAGAAACAAGGGGAAATTAGCCACAAGTTTTGCTTGGAGGAAGGCTCATCAAAGATACAGGACTGTATGTGCTTTCATTGAAAAAGGGATGTACAGATGGCGAGCCATGGGGGATGTGAGAATGTGGCTCTAAGTCAACTATATTTTTCTTGTGTTAAAAAGATATTTCTCACCTATAGATTTTTGGCTAGAAGTACAATACTGGGCTAGCATGCTTGAATCCCTAGGGTTGGTATTTAGAACCATAGGAAACAAAAACGAACTGAAACCTGACTTAAGACAAGTTGAAAATTTTCTTCTAAAATCTTATTGTCAGACTCCATAAATATCACTGTGTTTCTGTCACCTTTAATTGGAGCCAAAATGAATTTCCAAGATCATATCCCCTTGATAACTACTTCTAAATAATTTTATCCTAAATGTTCAATAATTTATTGTAAAGAAAACTAGCCAAGGCTGGAGAAGTTAATTATTGCTCTTTAGTTTTTAAATTAACTGGGCCTCCCCATGTGGATTGGCATTGAGATTAGGACTGGTACTCTAGCATATGGATACTCAGTGACTCTGAAGTTTAACTTAACTGCCTACTTACCTGTCTATATCAGAGCTCTTTTAGTTTTATTTTTATATCATTTTATCACTGACTTAAATCAAGCATGTTTTTAAACTAAGGTACTTGGATTCTTGACAAAGGAAGAAATCCATTGTAAGTGCTCACAAAGTATTATATTCTTCTGGGTTTTTTTGTTTGTTTGTTTTGTTTTTTTGTTTTTTTGTTTTTTGTTTTTTTTTGTTTTGTTTTGTTTTGTTTTTTGCTTGGTTGGTTAGTTGGACATTTTTTCAATTTTATTTTTCTTGGATATTTTTTGTATTAACTTTTCAAATGTTACCCTCTTCCCCCCCGCTCATATCCTCTCCCTCTTTTCCTACTTCTATAAGGATGCTCCCATTCCCACCCACTCCCTCCTCAACATCCTGGCATTCTCCTATATTGGGGAAACAAGCCTTAATAGGACCAATGACTTTTCTTCCTATTGATGCTAGACAATGACATCCTCTGCTACATATGTGGCTGGAGTCATGGGTCTCTCCATGTGTACTCATTGGTTGGTAGTTTAGTCCCTGGGAGCGCTGTTGGGTCTTGTTGGTTGATATTGTTCTTCCTATGAGATTGCAAACCTCTTTAGCTCCTTCAGTCTTTTCTCTAACTTCTCCATTGTGGTCCCCTTGTTCAGTCCAATAGTTAGCTGCAACCATCCTCAGCTGAATCAGTAGGGCTCTGGCACAGACTCTCAGGAGACACCTATATCTGGCTCCTTTCAACAAGTACTTCTTGGCATCAGCAATAATGACTGGGTTTGGTGGCTGGATATTGGATGGATGCCAGGTGGGGCAGTCTCTTGATGACTGTTTCTTCAGGCCCTGTATTTTTCTTTGTCCCTGTATTTCCAATGAGCATTTTCTTCTCCCTTCTAAAAAGGAATGAAGCATCCAAATTTTGCACTTTGGGAAAAGCAGAAACCCAGGATAGTGAAAACTATTCTCAGCAATAAAAGAATTTCTGAAGGAATCACTATCCCTGAACTCAAGCAGTATTACAGAGCAATAATGATAAAAACTGTATGGTATTCATACAGAGACAGGCAGATAGATCAGTGGAATAGAATTGAAGACCCAGAAATGAACCCACACACCTATGATCACTTGATCTTTGACAAAGGATCTAAAACCATCAGTGAGAAAAAAGATGGCATTTTAACAAATGGTGCTGGTTCAAGAGGAGGTCAGCATGTAGAAAAACACAAATTAACACATTCTTATCTCCTTGTACAAAGGTCAAGTCCAAGTGCATCAAAGACCTCCACATAAAACCACATATGCTCAAACTAATAGAAGAGAAAATGGGGAAGACCTTTGAACATATCAACACAGGGCAAATTTCCTGAACAGAACACCAATGGCTTATGCTCTAAGATCAAACATCAAAAAAATGAGACCTCATAAAATTGCAAAGCTTCTGTAAGGCAAATGCCATAGTGAATAAGACTAATCAGCCTCCTACATATTGGGAAAAAATCTTCATTAACTTCACATCCAATAGAAGGTTAATACCTAATATATACAAAGAACTCAAGAAGTTAGACTTCAGAGAATCAAATAATCCTATTAAAAATGGGGTACAGAGTTAAACAAGAAATTCTCAATTGAGAAATAGTGAATGGCTGGGATGCACATAAAGAAATGTTTAACATCTTTAGTCATCAGGCAAATGCAAATCCAAAGAACCCTGAGGTACCATCTCGCACCAGTCAGAATGGATAAGATCAAAAATTCAGATAACAGTAGATGCTGGCGAGGATGTGGAGAAAGAGGAACACTCCTCTATTTTGGTGGGATTGCATGCTGGCACTCTGGAAATCAATCTAGTGGTTCCTCAGAAAATTGGGGACCCAGCTATACTGCTCCTGGGTGTATACCCAAAAGGTGCTCCAATATAAAACAAGGACACATGCTCCATTTTCTTCACTGCTGAGTTATTTATAATATCCCAAAGCTAGAAACAACCCAGATGTCCTTCAACAGAGGAATGGATAGAGGAATGTAGTACATTTATACAATGGAGTACTACTCTGCTATTAAAAACAATGACTACATGAAATTCATAAGCAAATGACTAGAACTACAAAATATCATCCTGAGTGAGGGAACCCAGTCACAAAACAACACACATGATATGCACTCACTGATAAGTGGCTATTAGAGAAAAAGCTTGAAATACCTAAGAAAAAATTCAGAGATCAATAGGTTGGTTTCTTTTGTATGATTATTCTAAGACAGAGAAGGTTTTCTCTCCAATTCAAAAAGCAGAAATAAGTTATCATGAAATACATTTTTGAGAAAGAAGAAAGGTAGAACATACAACTACCCAGGACAGTGGACTGTCCTTGGAAATCCCTACTAAGTATGTAGATGTGGCTTTTTCAGAACTCAATCTTCAGGTAATTTCTAAAAAATATTAGATATTTATAGCATCGCATAAGCATACATTTTTGTAATCAATATAACAGTTGTACTAACAAAACAATGCTTGCTTCTGAGAAAAGTGTGAATCAACTAAGAAGTATGAGCTGATTTTTGCATGAAATTAGTTAGTTGAACCTTTTTTTTAAAATTCATGGCTATGAGCACACACCTCCTGCAAATGGGAGCTTGGTTCTATCTAAAACGTTAAAAGATACAGAATCGTGTTGAGAGCTGGACAGAAGGGTAGACAATTCAGAAGATAAGAGAGCAGCAAAAACCAAATTTAGTTTTGAGCCTACACATTACCAGGCTTAACACAGCCTGTAAAATCATCTTCTGAATTTTTATCTCATCTGTTGTTCTCCACCACGGAGCTACATAAATCAAAAAATAAAACCCTATTCTTTTTTAAAAGATAATATGTATTTAATTTTGTGAGTCTAACTGTATGATACATGTTTATGCATATAGAGTAGACTTTGATAATATATTTAAGTAAGACATGATTTGTAATTTTTACTCATATTTTAGATCATCATCTCAACTGTATTTACTTAACATTTACCCAAGTAATTGTCTGTCTTCAAAAAATTGAGAGGTAGATTTTTTCTGCAAGTTTTACAACTATACATTTCATAAGCAATAGAAAAATTAAAACTCACTACGTAAGAGATTATATACTTTATCTTTAGTTGATCATAACTAATATTTACTTATCTTCTCATTAATATTGAATTTCAACCAAAACAGAATAGTCTCACCAACTTCTTTTCATATACACAATGATATTTAAGCTGTTTAAGCTATTAATGAGTTCAGAAGAAGGAAAAATAGGAACAGTTGTCCAAACAACTGAATAGGTTAATGCTCCTTTACAATATATAATTTTTCATATTTTAAGGAGTTATATCTATATCTTCTCATGTCTTAAATTTAAAGAAATAGGCAGTTGGAATTAAATATCAGTCTTAGAAATGCTTACTGAGGTTAATCAAAATTCTAATCGGTGACTATTTAACTATATTCTTTGTGATGAGCTGTTAACATTTAGACAAGGGAAGATCAAGTCTACTCATAGGCATCATCAAATGCTTATCGTGTTCATTTCATTTTTAACACTGTTCTTTAAATCATTTTTATTCAGAAAAATGAATAAAATAGTGAAGGCATTGAAGATTTTATCTATTATGAAATACAGCATATATGTGAAGATACTTATTCTGAAATACAATCTGTAAGAGGTACACTTGGCTTTCTTTACTCATTCCAGGATTTGTTAAACTAATGAAGCTCCTTCTGTTTGTTCTCTAGTAATATTCTGTTCCTCATAAGGCTCAGAGGGAAAGGAAAAATTACCTTGCCAGCTCAGCACACTAGTTTACAATTCCAAAGCCCTCATAATTTTTAACATTGGTAATCAGGTTCTATAATACAGGTACTTGTAGAAATGGAAATCAGAGTTGAGTAATGAGTTTTGTAGATTTGTGTTAGTGTTATTAATTAAGATTACAGGCAATCTTGAATTAAATTATACTGCATTATCGTGTGTGTCTGTGTGCATGTGGAGTGTCTCTGTGTGTGTGTGTGTGTGTGTGTATGTGTGTGTGTGTGAAAGAGAAAGAGAGAGAGAGAGAGAGAGGGAGGGAGAGAGAGAGAGAGAGAGAGAGAGAGAGAGAGAGAGAGAGAATTCATATACATGACAAAGTACATGTTTAGATGTCACAGAACAACAATGGGAGTCAGATCTCTCCATTCATACTGTGGCTCCTGTAACTCCAACTCTGGTGAGGAGACTTGGGTTCAGCCACATTTACTTCTCCTAAACATAGTCACATTCTTATGAAGAAAACTAGGACACATGAATAACCAGTATTTACTAATATGTTGGCCATGCAGAAGGGATATTTAAAATAAACAAAAGTTAAGAAAACTTTTTTCAAACCCCATTTTTTATAATGCTTCTTTTTAAAAAAGCAACAGGAAAATGAAAATGGATAGTCTGAGAGACTCAAGGAAGAGCAGAAAAGAATTGCAACAGGGGGATATCTAAATGAGGCACAAAAGGAGGGGCCAAGGAGTCACAACCGTCAGATCTGTTCCACACAACTCTCCTCTTTCTACCAGAATCATTTAGGAAATATAAATGTTTAAAACCTAATTTCAAAAAAGAGGAATGATGTTGATCTTGAAGTACTGATTTTAGGGATCGGCACCACGCACACAAAAAAAAACAACATATGATTTATTAATAATGTATAATATATTAACATCATTTACTAAGTGTTAATGTCTACAATAGATTCCTAAAGAACAACCAAAACTGTGAGGAAAGTTCTGAGTTACAGTAAAAAAAGCTCAACTCCAGTCTAAGGCTAAACAGGTAAACATTTAAGATGCTTAATTCATATATAATTGTGATTGATGCATAAAAATACTAAATTTGCACATGTAATAGTTGGGGGACTGTGTTCATTGTTGTACTTAAGCCCAGTTAAATATGTTTACCAGTTCAAACAATACATTTCAAAGTATGTTTTTAGAGTTTTACAATACATGAAACAGTCTTTTGTACACAGTATGCTGTAAATGATGCCCATGAATGTTCTTCTCTTTTCTTTTTTTTTTTCTTTTCTTTTTTTCGGAGCTGGGGACCGAACCCAGGACCTTGCACTTGCTAGGCAAGCGCTCTACCACTGAGCTAAATCCCCAACCCTGTTCTTCTCTTTTCTAAGTGGTGACTTGGCGACTGTCAATGATACTTTTCACATCTCTCCACAACCTTTGGTAACCAATATTTTACTCATGACTGTGAATTAGTACTTATGCTCAATCTATAAGGAAAAGCATTTTTCTGCATCCACCTGAATTATTTCAATTTGTGTAATGATTTCCAGTTATAATCCTGGTCTACTTTGTAGATGAACTTCACATATGATATTTTGTTGGCATAGCAGAAACAAGTTTCCTTAATTAATTACACAATGAATAGCATAAGACAGAAAACATAAAAAGAGGAACATGGATTCAGTATAAATACATTAAATATGAAATATACTATGCTGGAAATGAAACAATTACAGATCATTAATGTGATCCAGTAATATATTAGCAGATACTTATTGTACTAAAATACAACAGTAGGAAATTTTTGTATCTTTATGCATGCTGGCCCACTTTTGTATTACTGCAGTTAAGGGAATCCAATGGTTCTCTTAATGTGGGAATTATCATCCCAATAGTACAGAGACTTTTCTAATTTAAATATGATAGAGTAACATCATTATAATTCAGAGATTTTCATTTTTCTATTGTTAAACATGTACTTATGAAAATGCTTATTTCACTG
This sequence comes from Rattus norvegicus, assembly GCF_021556685.1. NCBI lineage: Eukaryota > Metazoa > Chordata > Mammalia > Rodentia > Muridae > Rattus > Rattus norvegicus. The sequence continues at coordinate 108,240,004 of NC_141537.1, read as the reverse complement.
TAAATAATAATGAGTTAACACTGAAATGTTTTAAATTATTTATAGTTTTTTAAAGAAATTTAAAATATTTAAGTATATATTATAGAGGTATATTTCTCTTTATAAGTATATATGATATATTTTATATATGAACAGAAACACATACACACATATACATATATAACATCCCACATATAGTTATTAATTGTGGCTAAAAGATGAATAAATACAAACCAATGAAGTCAGTATAATAAGACACACTTTAGCTTATTTCCCCCTTAGCAGCAGGAAATGGAATCTCCCCTTCTCTAGACTCTAAAACTCATAATGATGTACCCTGCTGAATTCACCTATGAAACATTTCTGATTTCACCCTAGTACCTGATATTATCTGACTGTGACATCCCATTCATAACAAAGAATTTATGGTACAAATGAGTTCACAACCTTGTCAAGTAGCTGAATCAGCCCACAACATTGAGCCTACATCTCAAAGATTCTATGACCCTCTTTGTGTTTGTTATAACTCAGGTGCTCCTATATATTCTCCTTTGGAAAATGGATTTGTAAGCAGATTAAATATGTGGTAAATACATTAGTTTGCTACTAATAGAGGGATTCATAATGATGATACCATTCTGATCTGAGCTTTTCTTTGAGAAGTTGGAAAATGATTTAATACAATATGCTGAGAATACACAGTTTGTACAGCCATTACCTGTCTCTATCTTCACTGAAACAATGGTCATTCCAGTATTAACTGTTCTGAGCCGTGTTGTGAGTTCAGAAAGGAAAATTCTTTTGGGTTTTCATAAAATTGTCTCATGAAAGACCTAATAGTTCAGGAACAGGAAGAAGAGAATATTTTTGTAAGAGAGTCCATTTTACAAAGTTTATTAAAAATAAGTAACAGTAGCAAATTAGTTTGTGGTCTGAGGCTAACCTGTGTTGCAAGATGTCAGGTGCTATGTGTATTTGCTGATTCATGAAGGTTATCCATATCAATGCTATGCTGTTCAAACCAAATACGTCCTTTAGTCTGTTTTACTCTCATGAAACAATTTAACAAGAATTAGTTCATCTCACACGTTCCTAAGTTCATTTTTCTGTTTATTTGTTCATTCTTAAGGGTTCGTAATTGCTTCTTAGTTGAATGTGAAACCATCAAGCCCTAGATTTTTCCTTGGTGGGGCACATGTCCCTACCTCAGAATCGTTACTTGCCATTGGTCTGTTCATGTTTTCTGATGCACTGGGGCTCTTTTCTTGTGAGATAAATGTACCTCATTCTTGTTTTCCATTCCTTCTAAGATATCTAATTTGGTCATATGTTTATTTATTCTCCTTTGATATTTCTGTAATGTTGCTGCAATGTCTTATTAATCATCTCTTATTCTGTGAGCGTCTTAGGTCCGGTTAATGTCTGCCTTTTTTGGTTTATCGTTTCAAGCAGCGATCTCTGTGTTCTGTACTCTTCTGTATTGTTCTGCTTTTTTGTCCACTTGATAGGATCTGCACTAATCATTATTACTTCCCTTTATCCAATGTTGCGTTTGTTTGTTCTCACTTTCAAGTTTCTTGGGAATAACTGTTAGATTTTCATTCTGTTTGAGTTATTTCTTATTTTGTGTTGTGTAGGCTAACTTGCTTCTCAGTACTGCTCTCTGCAAATCCTATCAGTTTTGTCATATTGTTTCCATTCTGCGCTAAGAGGTTTTTAAAATTTCTCTCTGATGTATTACTTGATCAATTGACATCCATGACTACATTCTTTAATTTTCATCTATACATTTTTCTTTTCGTTTACTATTTAGGACAAGGAAAAACAATGAGAATTGAATAGTAACTCTTACAAAGTTGTATATTACCAGCCCTGAACAGAATTTTGTTGTGCCCAATTTTTATTCTAATTGGTTTGTAGTATTATTGCTTTGGTTTTGGGAAAGTGCCTAGGCATTAGTTCCACTTTTAACATGCTGGTATTTGTTTTGTGACATGTAAGATGATCTACTCCAATGAGTGTTCTGTGTGTTAGTGACACAGATGTCTCTCAACATCTATTACCTAGAAGGCACTTAATATTTCTGCTATGATCATTAAGTGAAGGATTCACTGCCCTGCTATTTATTACTTGATTTCATTTATATTTCCATATTTTGAAAGGGGGCTGCTAAGGCCTCCTCCTTCAACTAGAATCACAGGACAATGCATGCCCTCTTTAAAACCTACTATGTGCTAATGTGTGTGCTTCAGTATGAGATGTAGAGTTCTTATTCCCTATAGTTAACTTGCCCTTTCATTACGTGATGGCTTTCTGTATTTCTTGTGGCATGTTTTTACTAGACATTTTATAGGATACTTGTATGCTTAGTTTTGCATCATTTCATACTCCACTCATAGGGAATATCTTCTTCCATGTTTTTTCAATCAATGTCACAAATATGAGAAAGGAAAAATCGCAATAAGAAAACTCTCTTTTGCACTCTGCCTCTATCAGCTTTTAGGATTTTATATGGTAACCAGTTATATAATCTTTCTAGCATATTGAATACTTGTTATTTTGTTTAGCCCTTATATTAAAAACGGTTGTAATTGGCATATCACTTTTACATCAGCACCTATCCTTACTGAGTTACTTTGTAAAGTTATTCATACCCGTGAGCTTACTGACTCTCGTTTTATTCTTTCAGTCTGAGGAATTCTCTTCAGCATTTCTCACAGAAAAGGTCTAATAAAAGTTATTGTATTACCATCTGCTTATGCATCAAAATCTTAATCTCTTTCATTTTTAAAAGTGTGTTTTGCTTGGGAAGTACCATTTAATACAACTATCTGCCTTCTCCTTAAGTGTTATTGAACTCCACGTGCCTGTTTGCTCACCTGTATGACATACTGTCTTTTCCCTTCTTGTTTTATGGGTTACTCGTGGACTTGATTTCATGCCTTTCCCGCTTCCGCCTCAGTGATGTTAGACTTATTGGCATGTGCTACCGTATTTTAATACTTATATGGGGCTATCTTTTGGAATATCATTTGTTAGTAAAGTTTTTCTTGTAACTTTGGATGTCAATGCAAAAATTATATAAATTACAATGAGAACATTACATTTTAATGCTTTAGTGTCTCATGGGTTTTTATAAACTTGGCATACTCATTTAAAACAAAGTTTCTTGTCACCTCCATGGAGCAATTAAAATTAAAAGTGTGTGTGTGTGTGTGTGTGTGTGTGTGTGTATGTATGTGTGTATGTGTGTGTGTGTGTATTCAGGACTGCACATTACATAAGGTCTGATACTTTTGCTGGATTATCTAAGGGGTGTAAAAGGTGTAATATTTAATGAGGCATGGGAAAAGTGAAAGACTTAATATATCAGATAACAAATTCCTGAGGATAAAAGCTATTTCTGTCATATGTCAACAGGGGTGTTTGGATGTGAGATGAGTTAGGAAAGAGATATCAGTGATATTGTCACCCAAGACAGTTTACATTGACTTGAGAATCTGTGAACATTGAGAGAATTCTGTTCCTGAGAAAAAACACAGATGAGTCATTTAAACGTTTTATATTTCTTTCTATCCTTATGGTTTTCCTCTTTTAAGACTTCATCAAAACAAACTTTTGAGAATAAGATAAAAGGAAGGAGATGAACATCTTTAAAAAGTACTGTATGTTCTCATAATATGCATGTTGAATGGTGTGTGCCTTGCACCATAGAGTATCAAAATGTAGCAATGGCTGCTTTATCCCCTTTTTATAGGATTGTTTTTTATATTGTCTAAAAAATTCAAAACTCAGACATGTTTGTTCTTCCATACATTCTGTTCTGTCAAATGGAATTTTGCTTTTCTAACTGTCACTATGCCTTTGGGGAGCTCCCAAAGATAATGGAAAGTTGTCACATACAAGAAGACATTTGCTATATTTTTGTGTGAAGAAATATTATTTAACAATTCATATGTCTGCACAAGAGAGTTTTCAAGCAAGATGTTTTAGATTAGAAAATAATCAATTTAAATAAATTCTTAATGTCTTTCCAAAGGAAACAAGACAATTGTCTCATATTTGCCATAAGAAGAAAGTTTAAGACAGTCTAAAGTGTTAAAATTAATGTGCATTTGAAATTTAAACTCCTTTTTCTCCCTTTATTGCTCTTTCCACCTCTCCCTAACACTCTCTAATACTCCTTCACTTAGCATTTAAGAAATCTCCTTGAAGTTTATTTTATCCACTCATTTTTATAGTTTGGGTTTTTTTTGGGAAATAAAATAACAATTTTATTAATTTCTTATAAATAACATACATGTAAACACTATACCTTGCTTATATCACCCCTCTCCCGCTTACCCATGATCCCACACTTCTCCCTCCCAATGTTATGTCCTCCCTTTTTTGTTTGGTTATTTAACTCTGGAATTCCAATTAGTGCTCCCCATGTATGCCCTGGGCATGGGGATATTCACCAGGGTATTTCCTGGAGAGTAGTGACTTTTAAAAACTCATGTGAGTTCTTCGGTCTTCTGACTTCTCTAGTGAAAGTATTCATACTTTGCTGATACTTTTGTGTTCTTCATTGAATTATTCCTCCACATAAAGAAAACATAGTATTTTGGATAGAAGGGAAAACCTTGTTTTATTAGCTCCAGTGTTCTATAGCTTTTCCTGGACTACAATAGACTTTCAGGTTTGTCTTGATTTTGATGATAATGAGAACATTGAGGAGTATCAGTATAATTCATGGAATATTCCTCTAGGACATTTTCTGGTAGTTATTTGGCATTTCTGAAGATAACTCACAATGATAAGTATGCTCCGTTTTCATCAGCATATTTGGAAGTCACATACAATCGATCAATATCACCACTGACATAAATTGTGTTACTGGTTAAAGTTGTCTTTCTGTGTAATAATGTACACAGATAGGCCTAGAGAATAAATGTGATACCAGTGTTCATTGCCATCTTGATTGTAATTGGAATCACTTAGGAGAAAAAACCCAGTAAGAGCTTTAATAGAGAGTGCCCTATTCTGGATGATGGTTGCAATATGCCAATATTCCACAACCTGTGGTCCTCCACTGATATAAAGCAGAAATTGAATTGAGCATATTTATTGATCTTTTCTTCATAACTGCATATGCAACATGATCAGCTAGATGCTTAAAACTTCTGCCATAATGCCTTCCCATGCAGAGAGAATCAACTAGCAATAAAACCTTAGTCAAGACAAACTTTTCCTTCTGCTGATTTTATCACCTATTTTGTCATAGCAACAAGTGCAGTAACTAATGAAACTAGATTTATCCATTTCTTTGATTGTATGGAACAATATTCCCAGAATTGAACCTTTTTTTCCAGGAGGAGCACAGATTAAGATTCCCTAAGTAAACAGAACCCATAATATTCAGGGAGCAAATATCTCAAAATTCAAAGATCCCTAGTCAAGTTTACATAAGGATTAAGGAACATCACCTTGCAACCTGAGGAGACTGCAACCTAAGGAGCTGGCTGAGAGTCCTGCAGGGAGCTCAGGAAATGCAGCTTTGTGAGCAACCACCCATGCTGCCATGAGCTTTGCAGTTATGCAGCTGCATTGTAGGCATCTGTGTTCTTTTATATGACCTGGATTCCTGTCATTACCCACAATAAACACACCAGCTCACCGAACTAGACTCAGGTGAATGGCCTTTGTTGGTCTGTTGCTGGTGTCCTATCTTTCCTCAAAAGACATTTAATTTATACATAATTGATTGGAATTCTGCACATAAAATCTACGCATTTCTCGATAGTTAACATTTAATTCAAACTTCAATTAAATGATTTGTAGCTATTTGTTTTAAATTTGTTTATCAATAAATAACATATCATTTTTATTATTGTTTCTGTTCAAATTATTGAAGCTCCGTCAATGAGAATCTTCTCTATTTGTTCCTGGGTTCTGATATGCCCTACTTACCCCTTCACTTCTTTGGTGAATATTTTATTTTATTAATACTACATAAAGCTTCGGATTCATATTGTATGTTTCCCTCGAAGTATTAGAGTAGCCCTGCTTTCAAAGCAAGGCCTAATTTAAAGTCCTCAAAATGTTACAATACTCAAATTCATGAATAACCTTATATGATTTATAAAAGGAATTAATTATATTTCTAAAAAATTCAGAAAACTTACACCAAAGCCCATCAGCTCTTACCTTGCTGAAAGTTAGAAAAATATGTGTGATTTTATGTGCATTTATTTGCTTCCTTGCCTATGTCCTTTTTACAGAAATCATTTTCCAATCTTCAATTATATTTTCTATTATTCAAGGTGCCTCTTCTTTTCCATTTAATAAAAAGTACAGAAAGGACTTTAAAGTTGTCGTAAAAATGGCATTGCTAACTCTCCTTTGCTCAAGAGTTCTGTCAAAGGTAGAATTGTGCTGTAATTTCCATACTCTAGAAATGCAAATGACTTGTTTTAAGGCATATTACATTTGCTTTTCAAATAGGAGTCCCCAATTCAAAGAGAATAGAGTAAGAGTCAGTTGGATATCTGAGAATTACAGACAGCTCTCAGTCTACCATGTTACTGAATACAATTATATGAGTAGAAAACATAAAATATCATCCATATTTCCTCTCCACATAGGGAAAAATAAAAATATTTAATAATAAACCACCACTTCTGACAATGGTCTATAGCCACATTACCTTATCCTGCCTATAGGTTGCTCATATTTTATTCAAATGAATTGACTTCATTTTACCTCATTATACGAAACAAAGAGAATACAAGTCATTTAAAAGTCAAAGATCACTTAAAATAAAATTTCATACATATTGATGAATCTCCTTCATACCCACTTCTCACATTTGATAAAAGTATCTATGAGACCATTCAACTACGAGATATGTATGAGAGGTGACTCCCTTCCTCCACAGTCAGCACTAAATCTTGATTAGTCTAAGACCCTGGAGTCCCTAAAATTAAAAATCTATGAAACATTAAAAACTGGTGGTGTTCTTTTACAGAGAAAAACTTTCAAGTGAAAGAAAAACCTTATCAACCAAAGTATCACTCTTCAGAAATTTAGTCTTAATGTTCAAAGTAATTGCAAGGTGGTATACTCATGGCTCCTCTGTTTACCATTGTGATTTCCAATGTAAGAATTTATCCTTTCTGTTCCAAAGTATAGAAAAACTCTCTCTGAAGAAGCAGAATTTATTTCTGAGCAAAAAAAAAATGTATATGTTAAGGCTTGCAAAAATAATGACAATACACATAATTATTCTACAACCATCGAATATTTGGTCAGTTTCTTCTTTGCTATGCAAAGAGCTTTCCTCACAATCACCAATAACATAAGAAAACAGATACATTGTTTGATATATTTTGAATAATTGGATTATTTGAGAAATTCTATATATGTAACACACACTTTTCTTTTCATCTTTATTAACTTGAGTATTTCTTATTTACATTTCAAATGTTAGTCCCTTTCCCGGTTTCCAGGCCAACATTCCCCGAACCCTCCCTTCTCCCCTTCTATATAGGTGTTCCCCTCCCCATCCTCCCCCCATTACCGCCCGCCCCCCAATAATCACGTTCACTGGGAGTTCAGTCTTAGCAGGACCAAGGGCTTTCCCTTCCACTGGTGCTCTTACTAGGCTATTCATTGCTACCTATGAGGTTGGAGCCCAGGGTCAGTCCATGTATAGTCTTTGGGTAGTGGCTTAGTTCCTGGAAGCTCTGGTTGCTTGGCATTCTTGTTCATATGGGGTCTCAAGCCCCTTCAAGCTCTTCCAGTCCTTTCTCTGATTCCTTCAACGGGGATCCCATTCTCAGTTCAGTGGTTTGCTGCTGGCATTCACCTCTGTATTTGCTGTATTCTGGCTGTGTCTCTCAGGAGACATCTACATCTGGTTCCTGTCGGCCTGCACTTCTTTGCTTCATCCATATTATCTAGTTTGGTGACTGTATGTATAGGCCACATGTGGGGCAGGCTCTGGATGGGTGTTCCTTCTTCTTCTGTTCTAAACTTTGCCTCCCTATTCCCTGCCAAGGGTATTCTTGTTCCCCTTTTAAAGAAAGAGTGAAGCATTCACATTTTGGTCCTCCTTCTTGAGTTTCATGACACACACTTCTTTAGATACTGTCTATATCTAAGATATCTTCCTTCATGCCCTATTATCACTACTGGCAGGAGTAATGCAAGTGTAGCTTTTCCAAGTATGTGCTTCTTGATACTCATTGACACCAGTGCCATGTTATTCTGCTTTTGTTTGTCCTAGAGTGTTATTTGGTCTTAAATTATTATTTCTCCTCCTTTACTTGAATTTTGTTACTTTCTCTAATGTATTAATCTTCACGTAAACATAGGAGAGATGCCTCAGAGATTGAAAACATCTCTCATAATTTGGTAAATAATGTTGAATAGAATAAGGAACTCGGAATTTAATTTCAATAAATTTATAAACTGTGAAACACAAAGATACAAGTGAGCGCAAACAAATTTTAAGCATCTGATATAGAGGAGCTCGTTCAACAAGACTGACATTCACCTGCATATACCTAAGAGCTGTCAGACCCTAGAGGAAGTTTTTATGTTCAACAAACAGATGTAAATTTCATTCTTTCTTGATGACCTGAATTGAAATTGGCATTTATACCTAAAATATAAAATAATGGTCTTATAGAGTCATTAAAGTACAAACCCTGAGCATAATGGAGACAGAAACCAATAATCCTAAATCAGTGGAAAGAACATGACATTATTGGTGAGTTTTGAATAAAAGCAGATGAAGCTAAGATTTAGTGAATACTCTTCATATACTAATAGTATTGTTTTAAGGTTTTCTCCATGCAGGGTGCCATTATGTTGGGTTTGTCTCATACAGCATTTGTTAAGTTGACCTAGGTTCCCTCCAGTCCAATTCTCTCCAGAACTTTTATCTTGTAAGAAGGATAAATTTATTTTTTCCAATCAATTATTTTAAACCCTTAAAAATCCTACTATATTGTTAGAGTTTTTAAAACATGTGACAATTTTATCATTTAAATTACTGGGTCAATCATTATGTTATTTTAAATTGTGATTTTTATTTTGGGGTAATAGAATTTTATTTGCCGTTTGCCTATCCTCCACTTAGTCCTTAACACATACCCATCTTTATTCATGTTCAAAATCAGGCCTCTATTTTCTGCATCTACTGAGATGACCATCTTATTTCTATATTTAAATCCATCTACAAGACATATTATGTTTATTTGACTTATGTATGTTAAACCATCCCTGCATTCCTGGGATATTGCCAATGTTTTAGTTACGTATTTAGTTTACAAGCATTTATGAAAAATAATTGATTTTGTTTCTATCTGAGATACAGACCCATGGTTTTCTTTCTTTGTTATACCTTTGTCTGCTTGGAGTATTGGAATAATGCTTATACATCGAGTTTAGAAGTATTTCTGTTTTATGTTTTGAATAATCTATGAAGCATTGATGTATTTCTTCTTTGAAAATGTAATGAAAATCTGCCACAAATCCATCTGGATCTGGGATTTACAAAACATTACATGAAGGACTACCTCTCACTGTATCAAAAGGGTTATTAAAGCTGCCAAGGAAGAGAAACAATATATGGTCCTAACAAACCATGAAGCCTATGAATCACAGCAAAGATGAACGTAGCAGTGCAATAGTAGCCCTTTCACCTTGGGAGTTAACAAAAATTGACTAACTGGACTTAAGACTCTCTCAATATGAGGGAATTCATGCAATTAATCTGCAACAAATCTAGACATTTACTCATGGCTAGAGGTGTCCCAGACTCAAACGATAACCTACTACTGCTCTTTTTCTCAATAAAAATAAAATTGTGAACTGCATTCAAGGTATCTATAATTATATATAAGTAAATAAAGTAAATACAGCTCTCACCTTTCACTGGTATATATACTAGGCAACTTCAAATATATATATATATATGAAACACTAAGCTTTATGTGAAAATTCATATGCATTTTATTATATATTACATTATTATAAATACTATTATAAAATATATATGTGATAGAATGTATCAAAGATAAGATATACCCAACACTCTGGAGAAACGATAGGAAAAAGGAGATTTAAGAGTGCAGTGGAGAGTGAGTCTGAGAGAAAGGAGGCAGTTTTACAGGGACAGTTTTAGAGAGACACATTGCTCATCTTAGGTGGAATTACTCAGTTGTAACTATCCAGACTGTTATGCAGAGATTACTGTTTATGTCAACGATTCATCCAGGAATAATGAGGGTAAGAATGTGTGAGTGAGATCAGGGAAACAAGACCTTGGGAACGAAGGTGATCCTAGCTGAGTCACCAATGCAATTTTTTTCTAATCTATTTGTGATGAAGTAACAGAATAAACAGACAAATCAACATTTGCAGTTACCATATGATATAGAATTGAAAGAAGAAAGAATCACATATAATATGCAATGCATATTATGTAGGTTACAATAAAATTTGGACATAATTTTTTGTCATTCTATCTCACAACAATGCTTTTAAACGTGTATCTGGAATTTACTTTATTGTTTAAACAGGTTGTTTAAACAGGTAAGACTTGAGATTGTGCAGATATTCTGTATGCTGTCACAACTGTTAGGAGCTCAAATGTTCAACTACCCTGGTGCTTCTGGAAATAATTTTCTTATAGCCTTCTACTTCCACTAGCTATTGTACTCTTTGAGCCTCCATTTCCACAATGATGCTTGAGCCTTGGAAAGAGAAGGGTGTACTATAGAACCCTCATTTAGAAATGAACACTCTGCAGTTTCTTATTCATTTCACCTAGACCAGGTGTGGGAATGTCAGTTAATCACCATTTATGGCAAAAAAAAAAAGAAAAGAAAAGAAAAAACTTCTCTGATGGAGGCTAGAGATGAACTATGGTTATAAAGAACAGTCACTGGGGTTCAGTTTCATACCACATTCATTTAGCAGATTAATCATAATAGATTTTGTCTCAATTGTCTATCACCTTTCTAGGCACTGATTAGTGGCCCCAGAAACAGATAACAGAGAAATCATTTGGAAAATTTACAACATTGACTTATCTAAATTTTTCCATTTTGAAAGAAGGTTGTAGACATTTTTTAGCTTCCCTGCTTTCTGTTTAAGAAGGCTTTAATACCATGGTGCCAAGATGCCACCCTATTGAGATACCCTCAACTTCTGAGACAGATGTAGATCACATACGGTAGTGATGAAAAATGTTTCCCTGTTCTCAGTCTGCATTTTACTGGGAGAGAAATAAACTACCTAGTGAGAAAAATGTTAAGGAAAACTTAATTCTCAAGGGGCTAAAGGAAAAAAAAATCCTGAAGAAGAGGAAACTCATTAACCAGGAGAGGAGAATGAATAAAATAAGTTACTAGGTTTTTAATTCTTTGATTACTAAGGAAGCATGATAGAGGACTTTCTCAAAATAAACCTAGAAGTGATCCCAGGGGTTAGGTTCAATGACTAATAAAGTTGAACCTCAGATACCAATTTCATAACCTCCAGATAAATCATTTATTTTAAAGTTGGCAAATCACAGCTCGCCCTGGAAGATAAGGAGGAGATTAGCTTTGCCTTTTTATTAAGTAGCTGGAGGCAAATAGAAGTCCTGGTGTTTCGATAAATGAGTAAGTCAACAGATGGTTGACTGGAGAAGCAGCAAATATCCATTCTTATCATCATTCTTTATGCCTGCACGACAATAATGATGAGAGGATCTCATAACTGCTCTCTTTGCAATACAAGGTCAAGATTAGAAATCCTCACCTCTGTGTAGCCATTCTAGAAGCTCCTTCTTCTTAGTACTGAGTAGAATATTGACTGAGATATATCTGAAAGGAAGCATATGCATACTCTCAAACTTACAGTTTATTTCGACCTTAGCCTAAGAAGTTGAAATTCAGTTGAGAAAATGCCCTTCTATACAATTTCTTAGAAAATAAGATATAATTTTATGTGGAGAGCTGTCTTTAGCTTTTCCAAAGAATACTATTTTCAAATGAAGAGGCTCTCTCTTTTGATTTCACTTTCTTTGTTAATGACAGATGTAGATATAAATTGTGCATGCATAAATGGCTGTAATATAAAATATTAAAATATACATATGCCAGACACTTCATAGCATTTTACAATACTTGTCTTCTACATGACATTCATGTAGAAGAAATGTCTGGTCATGGCAGACAGAATGAAATAGATACAATGTCACCAGTGCTTACTGAAACAAGTCAGAAGATAGCTAATAGAATGGAAGGTAGGTAACGTCCCTAAGGAAAGTAGACCCATTTATTTAAGAAAGAATCCCCTTATATACACCAAAATGGCCTCAAATTTTCATGATTCTTTTTTTTTTCTTTTCCTTTTTTTGGAGCTGGGGACTGAACCCAGGGCCTTGCGCTTGCTAGGCAAGCGCTCTACCACTGAGCTAAATCCCCCACCCCAATTTTCATGATTCTTACTTCTGTCTTTTGGAGGATAAATGGAAGACACTACAGACTATTTTAAGTTAAAACTCTCCCTTTTAAACCTAGCCCTCAACTTTACCTTACTCCATAATAACATCACAGAATCTACAAAATGTACTTCATTCAAAGTGGTAGCAAGTTCATTTAATATCTATGTACTAATGACTGTAGAATAATAGTTGTAAGACATAGAACAAGGGACTCTGCTACTGTATAACTAATGTATTTACAAGTTACATAAAGATTGCCCCTTTACCTTCATAAAGGAAATAAGAACTTCTAAATAACTCTAAAGCTGTATTGCATTTTATAGTTCAAAAATAAGTCCATTAGGATAGCTAGGATCAGTCCTCATGATTATTCTACAAACTGAATGTAATAACACTAATATCTTTATTAGATGACAAAAGAGAAAAAGAAGATGTTGCAATGAGGCAACATGGCTGTATAAGCAAGTACAACATGGAAACCTTTTAGTAGAATTAGTGTCATAATTGTCATATACAATAAACCTCACATATTTAAAATGTAGTATTTGATTAATCTTGACCCATGTGAAAAGCTGAACCATTACAATACTTAGAATTGAATAAAGTACTATACATAAATTATATTATTGTATATGTGTTATATGAGCTAAGTATGTTTAGTAATTAATATTCTTAAATATTAAAATATTTGTAGTAAATTTGCTAGTATAGTCATAGTAACGATTAATTTCATTTTTAAAAATTCGATGATTATTATAAATTGTACCTTAGCAGGTACTATACCTAGTCTTTATTTTCCCACATCCATACTTACATGACCAAGTAAAAAATTTAAGTTAATATGTTGTAATACACAAATATTTTACATATAAATATGTGCATGTAATACATACACTATGCATAACCTAGTCTCTCACTCATCAGAAATAAAGCATACCAGAGAATAGGAGAATCATCTTACCCAAATGTCTACTGGAGTAAAAATACTGATTACTCAACAGAGAGCTAAGTCAAATACTCTAAACAGTTACTCAGAGAAGTGTGTCTGGTACCAATTTTAGGGCATATCACCCTATTAACTTGTTATACAATTCTATATATGCAGTTGCTTTCATATAGCATCTTCTTTCTGTTTCAGTCTTATATCTGAGACTTGATAGGGCTACAACAGGTCAGGTATCTTTATTCACTTATACTACAATACAGTCTAGTCATCAGAGAATGATATTTGTATTATACCAGAATTGTATACATGTAAATATAACAAAAGAACATCAATTCTTGAAGGAGACATGTTTTTATGTTTTTTCACCAGACAGAATGTGCATGGCCATGAGTAAAATTTAAAAATTAAAAATGGAGTAATTGATGATTGAGACTTAGCTAATTTTAATAATGCAAGCAAAATTCTGCTTTAATTTCTTTAGACGTGTTTGCCTCAATGTCGCTTCATGTTGGTTATTTAATATCTGGGATGCAACCTCTATTTATCTCTTTTAGTCCTCTGCAGTCAATTTCTCTGTATATTTTTCAAATTGATTCTCATTGCTGTTCAACCCTGATGGTTCTATAAAACATTGGATCCAGCACAAACCCAATTTAAGCCGATCTAATTAGCTATGATTCTTTATATTCTGTACAAATTGCACTTGTCTTTGTGTGAAATGCACTTCATGAATTCTCTGAAGCCTTCATTCTTTGGGGCATACATTTTCTGCATGGGTCAAAATATCAGTACTAATATTTTCAAGCTTTTTCATTTTTTTTCAGAATCCTTTTGTGTGAATAAAAAGCATGACTCAATGTTACTCTTTCAGGCTATAGAAAACAAAGAACCTGATTTGTAACAAAAACATCCCCTTCTGAAAGTGTCCAAGATAATGCCTTCTATGGAAAAAGAACAAATAACCTATGAAACTCGCCCCTATTGAGTTTTATTAAGCTTAACAGGCTTATTAAGATTCATAAGACAATTAGAGGTGCTAGCTGAATTCTCTTTACTTTTTCTTACTGTTGCCCTCACATTAACATAAGTGGAAGCTGGATGCCTTTGGCTGTAGGCAAAACATGGCCCATTTTTGAATAAGAATAGCATCTGCAATTATACTAGCCGAGATAAAAATTAAAAGGCCCATGAATCAGCATGCTTCAGAGCATAAGATTATAAATAGATGGTGCCAGCAAGTTTCTGCCTGGCATGACGACTCACTACTGCACAGGTGCATCAGAACAATATTCTCTTGGCCTCCCTCCTCATAATGTCCCATATATACACTGGATGGCAAAATGAATGGGACATTTGCATTTTACCAAGATGATGTCCTCGTATAACTTAATCATAATGAGGGCTGAGGTTTCATAACCCACACTGAATATTTCCACAAAACATCTACATAATTGAAATCAAGAACAACTGTTTATCCTCTGCCTTCATACAAACAATCCATCATCTTCACTTTGACATGGCAATCTTTTTTAAATGCACTTAAAGAGAATGACTTTATGGGAAAGCAGGAGAAAAAGAATCGAGAGATTTTACTTTAGAAAACTGTGCACATGAATTAAAAGGTCCACTAGCTGATAGGCATCCATGAAATACCGGTTTCTTTGTACTGTTCAGGTCTATGAAATATATAGAAAAAGAGACTCAGGAGATAGTTCAGTGGGTAAGAGCTCTTGCTACTCTTGCAGAGGACCTGTTCTCAAAATCTGTGACAGGCAGCTCTGACTGTTTGTTAATGCAGCTCCAGGGAATCCATGACATTCTTGTGGACTTTATGAGCACCTGCACAGAGAGAAACAACACACATACATATAAATAAAAATAAATCTTAAATTCTGAAAAAATACAAATAGTAAAAGTTTCTTTAGTTGAACTAAAGACATAAAACAGGGTCATGTCGAGGGTACTGTTCATGAATTTAAATGGAATATGACAATTTAAATTTTCTGCATATACATTAACATAAAATGCTATTATAATATATAAAGGGGATACAAATTTATTATATATATTATGCACAATATGTATGTGTGCAAAGATGTGAGTCTAGACACAGGTCTGTTATAATACAGGAATGTTAAAAAACATAAGGATTATAATTTACTCAAAATGTTTATTGAAATGAAAACATTACGTTGTTTATTAGTTATGTTCTTTGTTTTGAAACAGAGGCATCCCAGGCTGTCCTTAAACTTGCTACTTTTCAGAGGGAAAAATTGGATTTCTGATTCTTTGTCTACTCCAAACAGATTAGTTATAGGAGTCTATTATGACTGGTTATGTCTTCATTCTAGACTTTTAAAGTTCTGAAAGGATTTCAGTATATATTTTATTATCTGAAATAATATTACTATTCAGTTAACAAGTTTTATATTAAATATTACTTTGGCATGTGGTTTATAGTTAGAAAATCTCATTTTAAGTAAAAATAGATTCTTTTCTTACACAATACATTCCAACCACAGTCTCCCATTGCTCCATATCAACAGCCTTCCTCTCTTCCAGATCCACTCCTCCTCCATCTACCATCGGAAACAAGCAAACCTCCAAGAAAGAACAACCAAACACAACAAGTACACTGTATCAAGGTGAAAGCCCTCAAACTTTTATACTGGTCAAGGCACTACAGCAAGAAGAGAAGAGTCCCAAAAGCAGGGTGAAAAAGTGAAAGACATCCACTTCCCCAGTTAAAAGTTCCACTAAGCTAACAGCCACAACATTATACACAGAGGACATGGTGTAGACTTCAGTCTCTGTAAACCCATACGTGCCCAACTCAGTTGATTCTGAGGGCCTTCTTCTCATGGTATTCGCCATTCCCTCTGACTTCTATGATCTTTCTGTCCTGAGCACCATGAGCATGGGGTCCTATGGAGACCTCCAATTTATTCCCTCTCAACATAACATCTTGCTATGGATCTCTGCATTAATTCCCATATGCTATGGATGAAAACACTCATGAAGACAACTGCACAAGGCATCCGTTTAGGAGTACAGCAGATATGTCATTTCCTTATTTCCTTATTGATTTATTTTTTTTAGACAAGTTGTGTTTATCTTTATCTGGCCTCTAGTTCTTAGTAATCTAAACAGTGTTGGGCATGTGTTTTCTTTCTCACAGGGTGGGTCTCAAATTTAATCTGACATTGGTTGGCCACGCTCACAAGTTTCCAGCCTCCATTGCCCCAGCATATCTTTCAGGCAGGACTAATTTTAGACCAAAGGATTGTTGACTGTGATGGTGTCCAGGTTTTTATTCACACACCAGAGTCTTGAATGAAGAGCTGTAGGCTCCATGCTAATACCACCTTCCACATTTAAAGAGTAGAGTTGAAGTTGTCCTTGGCAACGGTGCTGTATCTTCAGAAAGCAATCCTCTGACTTTGCATTAGCCTGAATTGTGATGGAACATGTTTAAAAGATTGACCCAGAAAGAGAAATACCTTGGGGAAATGTAAGAGATGCTCCATGGAGAGTCAGAGGACCTTGTAAATCAAGCACATTTTATTCCCTGATTTGTCCTTGGATATTATTTCTTACCTACTGTGACATAAATTTGCATTCTATTTACAAGATATGTTTATTCTTGGATGTCAGATCATAGCTGTAGACCGCAATCTTCCTTGTACCCTGAATCTGGATGTGGACTTCTTCCTTGCCCTCATACCTTCTCAGATACAATCAACTGCACTGCTAGGCAATTGTGTTTAAATTGGTCTGCCATAAGAAAGTTCTGGGAAAGGGTTGTTCTATTAATAATTAGTGTGTGCTTACTACCATTTACTTACACGCTTTTGATCATCTTTTTCTTAACTCAAACAATCTTCTTTGGATTATTACTTTCTTTTTTACATTTTTGTATAAAAGTACACTGAAACTGAAGTAAGGTTGTTACAGAATTAGACAGTACTCCAGCCCATTTTTTCAGGTTCTCAGATTCCAGGTCCAACAGATAAGATTTGTACAGGTCAAACTGAAAAGTCAACAAGTCGTTTGGGGCTCTCCATAGGCCCTGGGCTAAAAACTCAAGCAAAGACAAACCAGTCCCACAATGGGTAGCCTTGCTGGCCACAAAAGCTAACCGGTTCAGACTCTGTATGCCCTATTAATAGAAGTCCTCCTTCGATTCCAGGAAATTTCCACTCTACTAGGTTTTCACATCACCTGACAAATGCCCTCTAATTCCAGCTCTCTCACCCTGAACTCTCTGCTATCCCATCTCACCACATGCAACTTATTTCTCCCATTCCCATCACCACCCACCACTAGTCCATTCTCCAAAATATCTATTCTAGTTCCCATTTCCAGATAATACTTAGGACCCTGCTAGAACCCAACTCCTTACCTAACATCTCTGGAGCTAAAGATTGTAGTTTTGTTATGCAATTAATGACCAATGCCCACTTATAAGTGAA
The DNA here is from genome assembly GCF_021556685.1 of Rattus norvegicus. Taxonomy (NCBI): domain Eukaryota; kingdom Metazoa; phylum Chordata; class Mammalia; order Rodentia; family Muridae; genus Rattus; species Rattus norvegicus. The sequence goes on along the minus strand of NC_141537.1, from coordinate 108,222,123 downwards.
TACATACTATATTTGTCTTTCTGAGTTTTGATTACCTCACTCAGAATGATTTCTTTCTAAGTCCATTTGTCAATTGTATATATGAAGGCTACATTTTTTTTCTTTTCTTTTTTTTTTATTAATCTGGTATCCTATCCAGCTACTTTGCTGAAAGTGCTTACCACTATAGGAGTTTGCTGGTAGAAATTTTAAGGTCACTTATGTGACTGTACTTATAAATTCCTTATATCTGTTAAGACTTTGTTTGTGGCCATGGAGGTGGTCAATTTTAGAGAAAGTTCTATGAGTTGCTGAGCAGCGAGTATATTCTTTTCTCTTCAAGTGAAACAATCTACTAATACCTGTTAGGTTAGTATCTGTTAGCTCCAGTACCAATCTGTTTAATTTTTGTCTGCATTAACTTTCCATTGGTGAGAGTGGAGTACTGAAGGCTCCCACTGTCACTGTGAAAGTGTCAATATGTGATGTAAGCTATAGCAGTGTTTCTTTCCCAAACCTGTTTGCCTCTGTGTTTGGGGCATACATGTTAAGAATGGAAACATCAGCTTGGTGGATTTTTTTTTTCCTTTGATTAGTGTGTAATGTCCTTTTCTATCCCACTTGATTAGTTTAGTTTAGTCTATTTAAATAGATGTAAAATGGTGATGCCAGGTTCCTTCCTCCTTTCAGTTCATTTAATTGAAATATATATTTCCAAACCTTTACTCTGAAGTAATGACTATATTTAATGTTGATGTATGTTTTGGGGATGCACAGAACAATAGATCTTGTCTTTGCATTCATTCTGTAAGATCTATCTTTTTATTGGGTATATGAGATGATACCATTTAAATTGTGAGATGATAGTTGATTCTTGTTACTTTGATGGTAGTAGTAGTCATAATGCTCTCTCTCTCTCTCTCTCTCTCTCTCTGTGTGTGTGTGTGTGTGTGTGTGTGTGTGTGTGTGCTCATATTTTCCTTCTTTAGACTTAGCTGGGGTGATTTTTTTTTCTGTGTTGTATTGGTGTACTTAAACTTAAAATTTTCCCTGTAGTTCCTGCTATAGGGCAGAATTTAGAGAGAAATATTGTTTTTTTTTCACTCTACCATGGAATATCTTATTTCTCCATCTGTTATGATTCAAAGTTTTGCTAGGTATAGTAGGCTGGGTTGACATCTATGGTCACATAGGTCTGCAACACATCTGTCCTAGCTTTGCTGGCACATAGAGTCTCCGTTGAATAGTCAGATGTATTTACAACAGGTCTGTCTTCACACGTTCTTTTCATTATTATTTTTTGCTTTCAAAATGTAATATTCTTTCTTTTTTCTGTATCTTCTTTTTTATTATTAAGTGATGGTGGGAATTTCTTTTCTAGTCCAATCTATCTAGTGTTCTGTATGCTTCTGTTACCTTCATAGGTATGCCCTTGTTTAGGCATGTAAAATGTTCTTCTATGATTTTGTTGAAAATATTTTTCTGGGATTTTGAACTAGGATTCTTCAAATTCCTCTATTCCTATTATTCTTATGCTTGGTCTTTTCATATTGGCCTAGATTTCATGGATATTTTGTATCACAAATTTTTGATTTGACATTTTCTTTAGCAGATGCATCCTTTTCTTTTTTCATATCTTCAATGCCTGAGATTCCTTCATCTATCTCTTGTATTATTTTCTTACTCTTGCCTCTGTAGTTCCTGTTTGAATTCCTAAATTTTCATTTCTAGAATTCCCTTTTTTTTTTTATTGTTCTATTTCCATTTTCAAGTCTTGAATATTTTTATTCATTTTCTTCAACTAGTATACTTTTCTTGGCTTTAAGAGAATTATTCATATTATTTAACTGTGTTTTTCTGGCTTTCTTTATTCATTTTCTACAATTGTTTATTTGGGTTTTCCTTGACTTCTTTAAGGACCTCTATCATCTTTACATGGATGATTTTAAAATCTTTTTCTTGTGCCACAGTTATTTTGGAATATTTAGGGTCTTTTCTAGTATGATAGCTAACCTCTAATGAAGACATGTTGTCCTGGTTATATTAAGTCACCGTGATTTGGATAATTTAAAGTCTAAGTATTGATTTCTGGGATGTCAAGAGATGGAGGTCTGTGAGATCCACAAGAGCCATGGTCAGGCTGAAAAGGAGTCTGCAGTTAGTGTTTTGTTGCAATGCTAGGGATGAGACTGAGAATTAGGTCTGTTGGGGTTACACAGCTATATTGATATTTTTAGACCACGAATTTAATCTGATTTCTATTGTTTCAACAATACCAGTATATAGTATTTTTTGCTTCTAAATTGAAAATATAACTTGCTTTAGACTTTAAGCCATCATCTCTGAATATTTACAACATATACATTTGAAGATCCTAATGAATACTTTGCACCTTACATAGCAATGATCTCTGTTTGCATCATGTTTATTCTGTTTGTATACACCTGTGATAAAAGCTAATTAATAACTAGTTACAAGAGATTAGTACTGCTTATTAATAGCAAAATTAATAATTATTATACTATCATAAATTGTATGAATATTTTCTCTCTAAATATATAATTAAAATTTATCATTCTTGATGTGTGATTATTTAATCCCTAATGATAAGAACATCTCCATTTAATGTCATAGTCACTAAGAAGTAGAATTGGGCTACTGATATCTTTTTGTTGATTTTTCAGAAAGAAAATAACCTGCCTAGAATGATGTAGGGCCCTGGAGCTTCCTGGCATAGGTGGTTGGAGACAGTGAAAGTATTTTTGACAAAATCCTTTATATGAATATTATGAGTGGAACTTGTTTATCCCATTGTTATTCCCCTGGTGCTTTCTTTGCACTTTTGTAAATGTAGATTCTAATGGATGCCTTCACTCACAGAAACTCAATTCCATCAAAACTGAAAATGTGTTTAGGGAATACTTTTGTCTTAATTAATGGTATCAACTCTTACAGAAGTGTGATAAAGACATCTGCCTGGGGATATGAACTCTTCAAAGAGTGCATGATAAGCTGTCCAAAGACATTTCTATTGTCGTTAACCACCATGACTGGTAATTTATCACATGGTATTCATTGTTCCCTCAAGGTCTTTCCATGAGACCTTGTATAGACTCTGTTTTTTCTATAACAACAAATTACTACTAAACTGGAAGTGTGCTTGTTTCCTTCACTCACCAATTTAATTCCCAAGCATGTTATTTGCCAAGCATGGAGCACATAGTAGGACTACAATGTTGGGAGTTTGAGAAACAACAGCAGAGCTAGCACTGGTTCTCTTTGTACCTTCACAGTTCCATTGTAGCCAAGGCCTTAGCTGCCTTATCATGTTCATATCTTTCCTGATTACTTTGTGATGTTCAACTTCTCAATTACAGGAAGCTCTTTTAGGGTCTCTCTGGAGCACCTGAATTGTCAGTTTCCCTCTGCTTATGCTGGAAAACATTGTTAGGACTAATAGTGTTATAAAAACACAGCTCTGAAAAACCAAAAATATTTTAACAAGGCCAACAAAGTTGAGCAGCATACATGCACAGGGTGGAAATATTACATGAGCAAAAGTATAGGATTTTAGTAAATAATGGGTTGAAAGATAATTCTGAAAATTTTTGGATGACAGTTCATTGTATGAAACTATAACCATGGGGAAAGTGAAGAAAAATAAAAAAGGGACACTGCTATCCAGTCAATCTCCCTTGTAAAGCTTGACATTTATTTCTTCTATTTCATTATCTTTGCCATACCTATAATAAATTAATTTCTCCTGAGAATATAGATGAATTTATAGAAATTGATTGTATCTTGATTATGTAATAGGAAAATAACTGTAAAATATAACTAAGGTACAAACACAATTCTGATTCGATGAAATAGACTAACATGGAATGAATTTCATATATTGTATTTTTCTTAGCATGTACATGATGGCGGGAGTTCAACATATTTGAACATAGATGTATGAAGTTATCATTCAAAATGCCTGCACTTACATAAAAATATTAAAGCAAAATCAGGAACAAAAACAAAAGTTGAAAAAGAAATTTTCATTCTGCAACATGTCTTCTCTGTCAAGTCAGCACATCCCAAGACTGTCTATGTCTGTGTGATCCAGATGGAATACAGTCATGCCCTGGTTTACAGTATGATCTGACCAGAATTCAGACCTGCCCTTAGTAACACACCTATGATCCTTAACAATAAAGGTAAAGCTAGTTTGTAGAAGGAACCAGCCATGTTTGAAAGTGATGGCTAATTGAGGTGGAAAGTGATAAATCAAAGAAATAATCGACAAAATGAATAAAAGAAAGAATACTTCCAATTCTCGTGAGAAACACACAGGAAGGAGAGCATAAGAATTTAAGCTTAAGGAGTACTTAAGAACAGCACAAGGAGAGAGAATTTTGGAGTATGTTTGGCAGTTTTACAGTGACAGTTTTACAAAGACAGGTTGAAGAGAGAACGAACTAAGCACAGGTTTAGAACACGTAAGAGAATGAGAAGCCAGAAGATTAGAATACATTGCCAACATTAGCATTAGTCCAAGCAGTGCAATTCATTCATGAGCTGAGAGAAGCTGGATTGAACCAGGAAACTTGAAGATTAGACTTTATGAAGGTTACAAGCTTCCAAGACTACGCTTTGGGATGGTTAGAAGAAAGAAAGAAACTCTTTGAGCTGAGCCAGGAGTCTCTTCACAGAATTTGGGTATGGCTCTCATCTTATCATTTTCTCTAAGGAAGTGAAGGTGGCATTTACAAAATGTACTTTTGAAATCTAAATAGAATAACATCTAAATCCATTCACCCTTTTGTTCTGTCAACTGTATATTGATCTATCTCATGCACATGCCAGCAGTCTACAAAGATAATTCAATTACATGAGAAAAATAGGTGCTAAGTCTTTAATTTTCTTTTTGAAATGTTTGTGTGAATGAATATTAGACTGATCACTGATACACTGATAAAAGAAAACAGTTTATAAAAGAAAACAGGTTCAAATATATACAAATCAGGGATCAAATAAATAATTTATTTCTGCATGTTTTCTCTGACTTAATTCTACTATTTAATATTTTAGAAATTTGTGTAATATAAAAATAGAAACTGGAGCACATTAAGGCTTCCCACGTCATAAAAATGGTACTGGGAAGAATGAAGGCATGTTGGAGTGTTTAAGAGATTTTTTTTCCTTTCAGAAGACCCTAGTTCATAACTTAGCACACAAATCAAGAGACTCAAGACTTCCTGTAACTCCAACTCCAGGATATCCAATGCACATGCATGTATAACACAGACACTTGCATAGTAAAATAAAATAAATATTTTACAAAATACCATCTTTGGGGGCTGAAAAGATGGCTTAGTAACTATGATCATTGCTCTTCCAGAGGACCTAGCTTCAATGCCAAACATCACCAATATGGTGTCTTAAGACTACTTATAACTGCAGTTTCTGGCTATTCAACACTGTCTTCTGAGCTCCTTGGGACAAGACACATAAGTGCTGCACAGACATATATGCAGACAAAGCATCCACTCACCTATAATAATAGTTAAATAAATCGTAAAATAATATTAATAAACTTGAGCTCTCTACTCCCAAACCCCATGGGAGAGAGACCTCACCGCCTGCGGAAAGGGCACGCAGAACTTCCTGGTTGCTGCCACTGTGAAGAGCTCATAAGCAACACCCCACGAGCGAACTTGAGCCTCAGGACCACAGGTAAGAAAAACTTTTCTGCTGCAAGTGACCTGACTGGAAAACTCAAGACACAGGCTCACAGGAACAGCTGAAGACGTCTAGAGGGGTAAAAACTACACGCCCGAAAGCAGAACACTCTGTCCCCATAACTGGCTGAAAGAAAACAGGAAAATAGGTCTACAGCACTCCTGAATCACAGGCTTATAGGACAGTCTAGCCACTGTCACAAATAGCAGAACAAAGTAACACTAGAGATAATCTGATGGCGAGAGACAAGCGCAGGAACACAAGCAACAGAAACCAAGACTACATGGCATCATCGGAGCCCAATTCTCCCACCAAAAAAAAAACACGGAATATCCAAAAACACCAGAAAAGCAAGATCTAGTTTCAAAATCATATTTGATCATGATGCTGGAGCACTTCAAGAAAGACGTGAAGAATTCCCTTAGAGAAACACAGGAAAATATTAATAAACAAGTAGAAGCCTACAGAGAGGAATCGCAAACCATCAAACCAGACACACTCAAACCCCGTGGGAGAGAGACCTCACCGCCTTGTCAGGTGGGCACTCCTGAGGCTGCAGAGCAGAGGAGACCACCAACACTGCCCAGCACTGCCCACATCCCTGGCACAAGAGGAAACTGTGTAAGGCCTCTGGGTTCCCGTAGGGGAGGGCCCAGGAGCAGGCAGGACCCCTGTGCCTGAGACACCGCCGGAACCTGAAGGAAACAGACCGGATAAACAGTTCTCTGCACCCAAATCCTGTGGGAGGGAGAGCTAAATCTTCAGAGAGGCAGACACCCCTGGGAAACCAGAAGAGACTGCACTCTACACACACATCTCGGACGCCATAAGAAAACGCCAAACGCCATCTGGAACCCTGGTGCATGGAAGCTCCCAGAAAGAGCGGCGCAGATCTTCCCAGTTGCTGCCGTCGTGGAGAGGACTTAGGCAGTTCCCCACGAGCAAACTTGAGCCTCGGAACCACAGGTAGGACCAACTTTTCCACTGCAAGAAACCTGCCTGGTGAACTCAGGACACACAAAGGCAGAATTCCTCTAGGACCGGGCACTTCCTGTGTTTACCGGAAGTCCCACACCCACGGATCCTGGCCCGCAGCAGCTCTCTGCTCCCAAACCCCGTGGGAGAGAGACCTCACTGCCTGGTCAGGTGGGCACTCCTGAGGCTGCAGAGCGGAGGAGACCACCAACACTAGCCACCCCTGCCCACATCCCTGGCCCAAGAGGAAACTGTATAAGGCCTCTGGGTTCCCGTAGGGGAGGGCCCAGGAGCGGCAGGACCCCTGCGCCTAAGACACTGCCGGAACCTGAAGGAAACAGACCGGATAAACAGTTCTCTGCACCCAAATCCCGTGGGAGGGAGAGCTAAACCTTCAGAGAGGCAGACACCCCTGGGAAACCAGAAGAGACTGCACTCTGCACACACATCTCGGACGCCAGAGGAAAACACCAAACGCCATCTGGAACCCTAGTGCACGGAAGCTCCCAGAAAGGGCTGTGCAGATCTTCCTGGTTGCTGCCGCCGCAGAGAGCTAGTGGGCAGCACCCCGCGAGCAAACTTGAGCCTCGGGACCACAGGTAAGACCAACTTCTCTGCTGCAAGTGACCTGCCTGGTGAACTCAAGACACAGGCCCACAGGAACAGCTGAAGACCTGTAGAGAGGAAAAACTACATGCCCGAAAGCAGAACACTCTGTCCCCATAACTGGCTGAAAGAAAACAGGAAAACAGGTCTACAGCACTCCTGACACACAGGCTTATAGGACAGTCTAGCCACTGTCACAAATAGCAGAACAAAGTAACACTAGAGATAATCTGATGGCGAGAGACAAGCACAGGGACACAAGCAACAGAAACCAAGACTACATGGCATCATCGGAGCCCAATTCTCCCACCAAAATAAACATGGAATATCCAAATACACCAGAAAAGCAAGATCTAGTTTCAAAATCATATTTGATCATGATGCTGGAGGACTTCAAGAAAGTCGTGAAGAACTCCCTTAGAAAACAAGTAGAAGCCTACAGAGAGGAATCGCAAAAATGCCTGAAAGAATTCAAGGAAAACATAAATAAACAAGTAGAAACCCTTAGAGAGGAGACACAAAAATCCCTGAAAGAATTCCAGGAAAACACAATCAAACAGTTGAAGGAATTAAAAATGGAAATAGAAGCAATCAAGAAAGAACACATGGAAACAACCCTGGATATAGAAAATCAAAAGAAGAGACAAGGAGCTGTAGATACAAGTTTCACCAAAAGAATACAAGAGATGGAAGAGAGAACCTCGGGAGCAGAAGATTTCATAGAAATCATTGACTCAACTGTCAAAGACAATGTAAAGCAGAAAAAGCTACTGGTCCAAAACATACAAGAAATCCAGGACTCAATGAGAAGATCAAACCTAAGGATAATAGGTATAGCAGAGAGTGAAGACTCCCAGCTCAAAGGACCAGTAAATATCTTCAACAAAATCATAGAAGAAAACTTCCCTAACCTAAAAAAAGAGATACCCATAGGCATACAAGAAGCCTACAGAACTCCAAATAGATTGGACCAGAAAAGAAACACCTCCCGTCACATAATAGTCAAAACACCAAATGCACAAAATAAAGAAAGAATATTAAAAGCAATAAGGGAAAAAGGTCAAGTAACATATAAAGGCAGACCTATCAGAATCACACCAGACTTTTCGCCAGAAACTATGAAGGCCAGAAGATCCTGGACAGATGTCATACAGACCCTAAGAGAACACAAATGCCAGCCAAGGTTACTGTATCCTGCAAAATTCTCAATTAACATAGATGGAGAAACCAAGATATTCCATGACAAAACCAAATTTACACAATATCTTTCTACAAATCCAGCACTACAAAGGATAATAAATGGTAAAGCCCAACATAAGGAGGCAAGCTATACCCTAGAAGAAGCAAGAAACTAATCGTCTTGGCAACAAAACAAAGAGAAGAAAAGCACACAAACATAACCTCACATCCAAATATGAATATAACAGGAAGCAATAATCACTATTCCTTAATATCTCTCAACATCAATGGCCTCAACTGCCCAATAAAAAGACATAGATTAACAAACTGGATACGCAACGAGGACCCTGCATTCTGCTGCCTACAGGAAACACACCTCAGAGACAAAGACAGACACTACCTCAGAGTGAAAGGCTGGAAAACAACTTTCCAAGCAAATGGTCAGAAGAAGCAAGCTGGAGTAGCCATTCTAATATCAAATAAAATCAATTTTCAATTAAAAGTCATCAAAAAAGATAAGGAAAAACACTTCATATTCATCAAAGGAAAAATCCACCAAGATGAACTCTCAATCCTAAATATCTATGCCCCAAATACAAGGGCACCTACATATGTAAAAGAAACCTTACTAAAGCTCAAAACACACATTGCACCTCACACAATAATAGTGGGAGATTTCAACACCCCACTCTCATCAATGGACAGATCATGGAAACAGAAATTAAACAGAGACGTAGACAGACTAAGAGAAGTCATGAGCCAAATGTACTTAAAGGATATTTATAGAACATTCTATCCTAAAGCAAAAGGTTATACCTTCTTCTCAGCTCCTCATGGTACTTTCTCCAAAATTGACCATATAGTTGTTCAAAAAACGGGCCTCAACAGGTACCGAAAGATAGAAATAATCCCATGCGTGCTATCAAACCACCACGGCCTAAAACTGTTCTTCAATAACAATAAGGGAAGAATGCCCACATGTACGTGTCTGTGATTGGTATATGAATCAGGACTGAGAGTGCTCCATAAAAAGAGGCTATTACTACTCCAAACACTACCTTGTTAGGCATTATGAAAAGACTGCAATGCTAAGGTTCACTTCATGAGCCCTTAGAAAAATCAAATGGAGGCTTACTTTTCTTAGCTAATTTTAGTCATGATGCTGAGCTGATGAAAGAAGGAAGCAGCAGGTGCTAAGAGGAAAACTCATAGTGCCTGCAGAACGAAACAGGAAAGAGCATATGTCAGCAGCTTGACAGCACACCTAAAAGATCTAGAGCAAAAAGAAGCAAATACACCCAGGAGGAGTAGAAGGCAGGAAATAATCAAACTCAGAGGTGAAATCAACCAAGTAGAAACAAAAAGGACCATAGAAAGAATCAACAGAACCAAAAGTTGGTTTTTTGAGAAAATCAACAAGATAGATAAACCCTTAGCCAGACTAACGAGAGGACACAGAGAGTGTGTCCAAATTAACAAAATGAGAAATGAAAAGGGAGACATAACTACAGATTCAGAGGAAATTCAAAAAAAATCATCAGATCTTAGTATAAAAGCCTATATTCAACAAAACTTGAAAATCTACAGGAAATGGACAATTTCCTAGACAAATACCAGGTACCGAAGTTAAATCAGGAACAGATAAACCAGTTAAACAACCCCATAACTCCTAAGGAAATAGAAGCAGTCATTAAAGGTCTCCCAACCAAAAAGACCCCAGGTCCAGACGGGTTTAGTGCAGAATTCTATCAAACCTTCATAGAAGACCTCATACCAATATTATCCAAACTATTCCACAAAATTGAAACAGATGGATCACTCCCGAATTCCTTCATGAAACCACAATTACTCTTATACCTAAACCACACAAAGACACAACAAAGAAAGAGAACTTCAGACCAATTTCCCTTTTGAATATCGATGCAAAAATACTCAAAAAATTCTGGCAAACCGAATCCAAGAGCACATCAAAACAATCGTCCACCATGATCAAGTAGGCTTCATCCCAGGCATGCAGGGATGGTTTAATATACGGAAAACCATCAACGTGATCCATTATATAAACAAACTGAAAGAACAAAACCATACGATCATTTCATTAGATGCTGAGAAAGCATTTGACAAAATTCAACACCCCTTCATGACAAAAGTCCTGGAAAGAATAGGAATTCAAGGCCCATACCTAAACATAGTAAAAGCCATATACAGCAAACCAGTTGCTAAGATTAAATTAAATGGAGAGAAACTTGAAGCAATCCCACTAAAATCAGGGACTAGACAAGGCTGCCCACTCTCTCCCTACTTATTCAATATAGTTCTTGAAGTTCTAGCCAGAGCGATCAGACAACAAAAGGAGGTCAAGGGGATACATATCGGAAAAGAAGAAGTCAAAATATCACTATTTGCAGATGATATGATAGTTTATTTAAGTGATCCCAAAAGTTCCACCAGAGAACTAGTAAAGCTGATAAACAACTTCAGCAAAGCACCTAAAGAAATGTTCAATATCTTTAGTCATAAGGGAAATGCAAATCAAAACAACGCTGAAATTTCACCTCACACCAGTGAGAATGGCTAAGATCAAAAACTCAGGTGACAGCAGATGCTGGTGAGGATGAAGAGAAAGAGGAACACTCCTCCATTGTTGGTGGGATTGCAGACTGGTACAACCATTCTGGAAATCAGTCTGGAGGTTCCTCAGAAAATTGGACATTGAACTGCCTGAGGATCCAGCTATACCTCTCTTGGGCATATACCCAAAAGATGCCCCAACATATAAAAAAGACACATGCTCCACTATGTTCATCGCAGCCTTTTTTATAATAGCCAGAATCTGGAAAGAACCCAGATGCCCTTCAACAGAGGAATGGATACAGAAAATGTGGTACATCTACACAATGGAATATTACTCAGCTATCAAAAAAAAACGGCTTTATGAAATTCATAGGCAAATGGTTAGAACTGGAAAATATCATCCTGAGTGAGCTAACCCAATCACAGAAAGACATATATGGTATGCACTCACTGATAAGTGGCTATTAACCCAAATGCTTGAATTACCCTAGATGCCTAGAACAAATGAAACTCAAGACGGATGATCAAAATGTGAATGCTTCACTCCTTCTTTAAAAGGGGAACAAGAATACCCTTGGCAGGGAAGAGAGAGGCAAAGATTAAAACAGAGACTGAAGTAACACCCATTCAGAGCCTGCCCCACATGTGGCCCATACATATACAGCCACCCAATTAGACAAGATGGATGAAGCAAAGAAGTGCAGACCGACAGGAGCCGGATGTAGATCGCTCCTGAGAGACACAGCCAGAATACAGCAAATACAGAGGCGAATGCCAGCAGCAAACCACTGAACTGAGAATAGGACCCCCATTGAAGGAATCAGAGAAAGAACTGGAAGAGCTTGAAGGGGCTCGAGACCCCATAGGTACAACAATGCCAAGCAACCAGAGCTTCCAGGGACTAAGCCACTACCTAAAGAATATACATGGACTGACCCTGGGCTCTGACCTCATAGGTAGCAATGAATATCCTAGTAAGTGCACCAGTGGAAGTGGAAGCCCTGGGTCCTACTAAGACTGAACCCCCAGTGAACTAGACTGTTGGGGGGAGGGCGGCAATGCGGGGGAGGGTTGGGAGGGGAACACCCATAAGGAAGGGGAGGGGGGAGGGGGATGTTTGCCCAGAAACCAAAGAATTATTATTATGTATTAAATAAATTTAAAAAAAAAAACAAAACAAAAAAGCAAAAAAACAAAAAAAAAACAAAAAAAAATGTGAATTCCTCACTCCTTCTTTAAAAGGGGAACAAGAACACCCTTGGCAGGGTAGAGAGAGGCAAAGATTATTAAAACAGAGGCTAAAGGAATACCCATTCAGAGCCTGCCCCATATGTGGCCCATTCATATACAGCCATCCAATTAGACAAGATGGATGAAGCAAAGAAGTGCAGGCCAACAGGAGCCGGATGTAGATTGCTCCTGAGAGACACAGCCAGAATACAGCAAATACAGAGGCGAATGCCAGCAGCAAACCACTGAACTGAGAATAGGACCCCCATTGAAGGAATCAGAGAAAGAACTGGAAGAGCTTGAAGGGCCTCGAGACCCCATATGTACAACAATGCCAAGCAACCAGAGCTTCCAGGGACTAAGCCACTACCTAAAGACTATACATGGACTGACCCTGGACTCTGACCTCATAGGTAGCAATGAATATCCTAGTAAGAGCACCAGTGGAAGGGGAAGCCCTGGGTCCTGCTAAGACTGAACCCCCAGTGAACTAGATTGTTCGGGGGAGGGCGGCAATGGGGGGAGGATGGGGAGGGGAACACCGATGAGAAAGGGGAGGGGGGAGGGGGATGTTTGCCCAGAAACCGGGAAAGCGAATAACACTCGAAATGTATATAAGAAATACTCAAGTTAATAAAAAAAATACTCAAGTTAATAAAAAATATTAATATACTTTTTGTAATCTGGTAAACATGCCTATGAGGCAGAACATGAGTCTCCTAGTTTTTTTCAGGTACCAATCCTTCCTTCCTTTTCTCAGGTAGTGCACATCACACATTTCGTTCATTCTGGTGACATTTGCAAGATTCTAAGAAGCATGGATATAAGAAATGTACCCAGCCACAGCAGTGTCTTCCTGAAAATAGTTCCACAATTCCTTGATTGACTCTATGGAAAATTATATGTCTATTTTTTCTAGTATCTAAAATAAAGTATAGAAGAAAATTTTTATGCTAATAATCTTGGGATTTAAAGAAGACACTGGGTCAGTAGACCATTCCAGGAAGCTTGGTGAATAGAACAGGTTGAGATGCTGGAGACAGATACGTGAGATGGGAGGCGCCTCCCTGCTCCTTGCCAATTCTGTGGCCTAAAATGTATGTCACATTTCCTACATAAGGAAATGTGACCTGTGGTCATATAAGACCCCTAATAGCGTTCTCCATGCTAATAAGGTACCTAAAGGCACTGAAGGCTTAGCCAATAAGCTTCCCTTCCATCCATACCTCCCTGCAAAAGGTATTTAATCTCGGGTCCATCCTGAGAAGTTTTTACTGTAGCGTACTGGAAGCATCCACTTTCCACTCTGAAAGTCAAAACACAGTTTTGAATCATGGATTGTCTCTTTGATCAAGATCTGCCATGGGGAACGTGGAGAATCCCTTCGACTCCGGAGTTACAGCTTAATCCTCGCATAACAGGCCTCTCTGTGCTTCCAGTCACACCTTCCTTGCCAAACTGAGGACAATCTCTTCTGAGCTAAACTGGAGCTCTGTGCCCCCAGACTAGATGCCTACAGCCAGAGCGTCTCCAACTCCACTCCCAGTTCTTCCTGACTCAGTGAAGCCTGAATGTCCAGAAGTTTGGGAGCACCCAGTCCTGATCTCATCACAGGCCTGTGGACTCCCTATACTTTGCTCCTGACTTCTCTGTGTGGATCTCCAGTGGCAACTGCCTGCCAGGAAGCAAGGGAATGCGGACCTGTGTACTGGAGGCTTTCCACCGAGATCTCTGGCCAGGCCAGGTGTGAGGGTTCAGGCGAAGGGCAAAGGGGCGAAGGGGCGAAGGGGCAAGAAGTCCAGCAGGGAGGGGAATCATCTCCATTGCCTTGGCTGCTGCGGCTGCTCCACCTCCTTCTCCTCTCAAATTCAAGAGGATCAAATGTCTGTTTACTCAGAAACTCTCTCTCTCTCTCTCTCTCTCTCTCTCTCTCTCTCACACACACACACACACACACACACACACACACACACAAACACTCACACACACACTTAATTAAAAATAAAATACATTTTTAAAAATTATCAGAGAAACTATTGTGCTAATTCCTGGGGAGGACTACCTCTCTCTCTTCCAGATTTCTGCAGTGGCCTAGAGTTCTGGCTTTCTGGGGTCCAGTTTGGCATATTTATTAGCTCATTTTAGAGCACTCATGTTGGCGAGAATAGAGAACTGGAAATGATATTATAATTACTGTTATCTAAGAAATGGGGAAAATGTGTTAGAGAGAAGACCATGGAGCTAGATCAGTAAAAACACAGGAGGACAAAACAAGCCTACAGTATACTATTTTTGTGAAAGAAAGAACTTCAAACAACAACTGATCTCTTAAAGTTGGGAATTAGAACTAGGAAGTCCAGGGCAAGAATTTCTGTTCTTATCAATAACAAATACTTATTTATGTTTTTGTGGACCTCGTTATGCCCATTTGGGCAAACCGGATAGGGAATGTCCATTTGTCAGTGCACATGTGTAAATGATTTGACATTGAGTCACTTGGAATCCTTGTAAACATTCTGTGAGAAGGAAACAGGTCCCGCTGAGTGGCATCTAAGATGGGCATTTTGTGGTTTTGATTGTTGAACAGAACAAAAGCAAGAGAAATTAAGATTTAGGAGGTCAATTTAACCTTTGAAGGCCCTGTGCTCTTTAAAGGATAGCATAGAAGAGAAACAGTAGGGAAGGACACATGGAAGTTTCTAAGAGAATCGTTGATAAATTAAAAAATAAATTAAAGAGAGAGGGGGGTTTGGTGAACTTTGAAAGTACAATGGAAGAATCTCAGAAGAATTTGTAGACTTAGACATGGATTGGTAAGGCGTATGTTAAAACTCAGACCGTGGCTGTGGATGGCTGTGTAAGCCAAGGCCACAGAAACACTAACGGTAAAAAAAAAAAAAAAACACTCAACGTGAGACCGCTGAGTCAGAGAGGACAGAACTTTTTGGTTGAGACCAAAGTTTATATTTATCTTCTGGTTAGTGAGAATGACATCAATTTGATGCAAAGACAGATCATTCTGTAATTTAATCCTTCTGTTAAATAACGGCCTTAACATCTGAATCCACCAGGCTTATTCTAGTATTCTTTATAAGAATTGTAGTAGGTGTGTCATATTAATTATATTGTTTATTCAAAATGACTTTATATTATTTTGTTAGTGCTTTGTCTGCATGCATGTCTGTGCACCACACCATGGGCGTACCTGGTGCACGTAGCATCAGTAAGAGGCTGTAAGATCCCCTGGAACTGGAGTTACAGAGATTTGTGAAATTCCATGTAGATACTGGGAATTGAACCTAGATCCTTTGAGGATCAGCTAGTGCATGTAACCATTGAACCATTTCTCCAAACCCTAAATAGGTTTTTAAACAAATGTTATACAGACAGCAGATATTACCTTTAGTTTTGCACAAATCAGCGCATCTATGTGTTGGAGTCCAGGGTAATAGGGATAAACACAGTTGCAGGCAGTATGTGGACACAGATGCTCTCCACTGACAAGAACAACTGAAGAATCATTATTGTGAGTGATCTTAATCTCACTCAGCTTCAGTTTCTTGTTATGTGAAGGTGATCACAGGGGCAGACACTATTGATTGTCTACCCAGCAGCATGGCTCAATCCTATTATTTCTAGTGAACAGATTCGATTCCCCACAATACAGATCAAAAGAATAAAATACTTACATTGCTGGGCTCCCTCACATCTGAGGTTTGGGTATATCACTCAATCATGACCAGCTCTTCTTATAAGTATACACACATTTTCTAGCAGTAGATGTGTGCTATAACAAACATGGGAGCACACACAACTCGTTTAGATCATGACTTTACCTTCTTTGCATTTACACTTACTTGTGAAATTGATTGTGTTCTCTTGGATTTACACTTTATATTGGAATTGGTGGTGTTTTAATTTTGAGGATTTTCTGTAAGAATGTGTGTTGTATTTACATCATTTCTTCCCCATACTCTACTCCCTGCACTGCTCAAGTTGACTGTTTCCTATTCTTTAACAATAATTGTTACATAAAAACATATTTATGCTTATAAATACAACAGCCAGAAATCATTTAGTTTCATATGTTCTTGGCTGGTCTCTTGGAATTGTCTGGCCTATCGGGTAGCTTGCCCCTTTAAAAGTCATTCTCCCAAGTTCAGCCACCACTATTTGCTCTTCTTCTATGAATAAAGCTTTGTGAGAATCCTCTATGCAATCTGGCACGTCAATTGCTGTCATATTTTTCAGGCCAGTTTAGGCATCCATATTGCTGACATTTCCCAGGTGCAGCTTCTTTGTCATATACAGAAGACATTATCTTACAGATTACCTCTTGTTTGTTCCTCTGACTCTTACACTCTTCGATTCTATATGTAGTGTTTTTCAGCCTCTCCACACTGTTTTCCACAAGGACTGTACATATATTCACTTCCATTTACCATGTGTGAGGTGTTATTATTCTCATGTTAGCAATGTAGCTCCAGTAGTAGAAGGCTTACCTTACAGAACATACATGGCAGCACATGCCTATCATCCCAGCACTTGGGAGGAGAAGGTAAGATCGGCAGTTCAAAGTCACTCTCAGTAACATAGTGTGTGTGAAGAAAGCCTTGGTCACATAAGATCTTAGGCTGCTGATTTATTTGACAAGCATTATGAAATATGTTACTTTTCATAGTCATTGTAACTGCCGTGGTCTTATCTCTCATTGTTGTTTTGATTTGGATTTCTTTAATGATTATAAATTGATTATTTTTATGTATCTAATGATCATTTAGATGTTTTCGTTGTTAACATATCTATTCAGGGTGTTCACCAATGTATATACCATGTTATCAGCATTACTGTACTTGACACTAGGTTATCTGAGTTCTTTATAAATTGAAGCTGGTAGTCATATTTGAGATTCATGATAGAAAATAGTTCTCCGATACCGTATCTTACTTTAGTCTAATGATCATTTCCTTTCTTGTACAAAATGTCTAGTTTGACATATCCCTGTAGTGGTGTGTGAATGAGTGAATGTGTGTGTGTGTGTGTGTGTGTGTGTGCATGTATGTGTGTGTATCTTTTTGTGCATATATATTCATTTCTGTTTGTATGCATATGAATGCATATGTGTGCACCTAGGAAGGATTAAGATAGGCATCCTTAAGCCTTGAATATGTGTTTCAATGATTTTCCAATATTATTTTTCCGAGAGGGACTCTCCGAGAACATGGATGACACAAATTGTGTTAACACAGTTCCTCATACTTGTATGAATATCACTTTAACTGAATGACCTTTTTCTCCTATGCTCTGTGATAGTCTTGATTACATATTAAAGTAGATTCAGAGTTGCCCAGATTAATAAAATAACGTTTTATTGTATAAATGAGTCTTTTATTTTACAGCTTTATGTCTCTAATTCCTTGATATATTGAAAAAAATGTTTAATTGGGAGGTAGTGAAGTGGATATTTAGTGGGAAATTGTTTTTTGTCAGTATTCCCTAGGTGATTGTACAGGATTTTGGATCCCTACTAGTATTATTTTCTGTTTTCTAGCTATATGTATATGACAAAACTATTCAACCATACTTTTCACACCATGATACACTATGATCTCTAAAACCATGAGCCAATTTAAGTCTTTCACTTCTCTAAGTTGCACACATATTAATATTTGTTTATGTAGTAGTTCTCATCTATTATATAATCAAGGATCTTTTGATTGAAGGAATTATTAATATTCTCATCTAAATGATTGTTGCAAGTGAATAATGGATGCACTATAAGCCTATACACATACTGAAACTTAATACTATAAAAATTATACATATAATGAGTGAAAACTATACATAGATAAAATATTTTTGCTCAACAGTATATATTGTTGGTAACATCTAAAGACTATTGCCCTAATGGTTGAAAAAAAGGAAGGGGTAAGTGCTTTATTTTATAGTCCTTGAACAGTACCTTGAATAAATATAATGTTGGATGTTTCTGTAACTTATCCAAGAGATGTGGATGCTATTACAGGTTATAGACAGATAATTAAAAATTGTCCAGAGCAACTAAATACAAGAAATAGTGATAAGTGAAATACATATGCAGTAGGTTAGTTGATGCATAATTTGTGATGCTAAGCTTCAAACTTAGTGCCAGAAATGTGGTAGAAAATACCAACAGTATCACTCAGTTACAACCATACTCTCCTTCACCAGTCTTTGTTAAGATGTCACATTACATACAGTCATGAGTTATAATCACATCAATAAAATCATTTAAATAAAAAAAAGTTCAATCTGAACTAGTAGTATATATTCAGTAGTTGTCATGGTTAATGCAACACTGACCAAATCACCTTTTTGAAAAACATAAGTCTATTTTTGCTTATATGATACAGCCTGTTGCTTAAGAAAGCTAATAGGAAAATCTGGATTCAGGAAATTAAGCAATGACATTGGAGGAACATGCACGGTTTACTGCTTTGTTCCCTATAGTTTACTCAGCCTATTTAATTATACAGCCCAGGACCAGTTTAGTTGGTTGGGCTATTCCACGTCAATAGCAATGAAGAAAATGGCACAGGGCTCTCCCAAAAGCAAGCCTTATTCTTCAACTGAATCAACTGAGGGTCTGTCTTCACGTGTTTCACTAGAGTGTGCCAAATTGACAAAACTGACTCTTACAATATTTGCTGTTTTTTAAATGACACTTATTAAACCTGATATGATGACATTATGATATACCCTCTTAACAGTGTCTCTTATAGTGTTTAATTTTTTAAAGCCAGATTAATGCAATATTAAACTTGTTGCCCAACAAAATTAACCAAAACCAAAACCAAAACCAAACCAAACAAAAACCTGAACAGGAGCTCTATATTGGCTTTGAAAAAGAAGGTGAGGTGAGAGTGGTTGCAGTCATAAAAATATAAAAGATTAAAGATAAGCATGCAATAGAAAAGTATGCATTTAATAATAGCAAAGGTATATCAAAATAACTACCTTTTAAAACCATACCAGGTATTTATAAAACTCAATTCTAAAAAATAAAAGTTATTGCCTACTTAGAAAATATGACAATATACCTTTTGTAATTATTAATTAAAACTGTAAGAGAAAATGCATTATTTAATACATGCATTTAGTATGTAATTGCAAACAGCATCAGTTGCACTGAGTAATAAATTCCATCCTTTCTCTTTCAGCCTCCCACATTTTAGCTATACACTTCGCAAACAATTAACAGTGTCACCTCTTGCTCTGTAGCTTTGAAGTGGAAAATTAGAATATGGCAGGAGTCTTTACACCATACAGAAACATTTTTAATGATCCCATTTTGAAGTATAAATCCTGAGAAAAGCAGAATAAATGTTCTGTTTGGAGGACTCCAGCCCTCTTCTAGGAAGATGATGGAATAATCATTTCAGGGAAAATGCCAATGTTTTTTCCAGCAGATCTTGGTAACAGCATAGTGCCACTATGACTAGAAAGCTTTCGTTTATCTAGCTGTGACTGTTAGATTTAGGTTTTGCTTAGAAAGGTCTTTGCAAACTAAGCCTTGATACTTGAAGATTAGTTTGCTTCCATCAAGCTAGTTACATAAAATAAAATCTGTTGAATAAAAGGTAAGTAAATATAACCTTACACATTCAAATGGAAGATTCTTATGCTCTCTTATGATTATAGATAAATAAAGGACTCCTCCTAGAACAACACCTTTGTGCCTCAGCTCAGTGCCTAGTAAGAATAAATGAAGTGCTGAGAAATGCTCCAGTGGTTAAGAGCTCTTGTACTTGCAGGGGACCTGTGTCCAGTTTTCAGCATCCCTATTGAGTGGCTCACAACCACTGTGTTGTCACTTAGAGGAAATCCAGTGCCCTCTTCTGGGCTTTGAAGACACATTTACACAGAGAAATCCACACACAAGCAAATAATGAAATTTAAAATATATATATTGAAAAGAACAAATGAAATTGCGTGATACAAATTATAATAAAATGTATGGTAACCAATTATATTCCATCATATAATCTGTAAGAAATAAACACATTCCTATGAACAAAAGCCCTAATGTGACTGAATCAAAATAAAATCAAACAAAACAAACAGACAAGGAATCAAGAGTCAACGCCATGTCAACAGTGATTAACCCAGAACCACAGAGCTAACTGGGCTGCTGAATTTTAGGACGCGTTAAATAAGAAGGAACAAGAACTCATTTTGAACTCTACAAAAAGAAAATTCAGCATCATCTTGGTAGCAAAGCCAGACAAGAGCAAAGGGAAAGAAGAAAACTGAAAACCAGGATCCTAAAGAAACACAGATTCTGAAGAAAACGTCTTAATAACACCATATCATTATGATAGAAATTGGGAAAGGAAAACTCATTTGGATGTTCAAACATTATCTAAATTGCTAAGACAGCCTTAAGAAAATGAAGTTGGATCTCTCATTATTTTGATTTTGAAAATACCTGAAAATAATTCTAACTCAAATAATATACCTACCTGATACATACCTACGGCTCTATGAAACAGCACACGCTCAAACAAATTTATTTACATAAATCATCAACTGTACTTAAAAACAAATGTTTATTGTAATTTATACTAAAATATTACTATTAAATATCCATTGCTGTTGCTGTTGGCTATGCATGAGTGTATACATGTGGAGGTCAGAGGACAACTCTCTGGCATCAGTTCTCCCCTTCTACTGTGGGCTCTGGGTATGGTACTCAGGGTGTCAGATTTCATACTCAAGCAACTTTTCCCAGAGTCACCTGTGCAAATTTTATTGGCAGAAACAAGAGACAAAGTAAGAGCATAAGACATTAAAAGCCATTCAAAATTTCATATTGAGAAAACTGAATGGACAAGTACAAATGAGTAAGAGTTCATCTTCATCACATAGGATTCTTGTATGCCAACTCGAAATTTAAAATTAGCCTTGAAAACCAAGTCTTCTGATTGAAACAAAAAGAATCAAGACATAAATCTCTAGGAGAGATTGGAGACAGTGTCCCGTGGTACAACCACAGACATACATGAACATACCATTTTACAACTATCTGTTAATGCCACAGTGGACTTCTCTTTTCTCCCAGTTCATATTTTTTAAGTTGTTATTGTCAGGTTAGTTTCTAGCAAGAATCTTTTTTGGGTGAAGCCAAATAGGTTTCATAGCAGTGTAGAGAATTAGACATTCTGAAGAATTTATACTCTAAGATTCATTGGAATCACTATAATCCTTTGTGGACTGTTTTTTGCTGTTGTTGTTGTTATTGTTGTTGTTATTGTTGTTCAAAGGTCCTACCTGATAACCTTCCCAACTATTCACCAATGATTTAAATGAATGAACAGGTAGTGGAGTTCCTTTAAAACATTCTCACAGGCATGTCATTAATGAATGTTAATCACAGGAATGAGAAGTCAAATTTCCATTTCCCATCTTCAGCTACATACCACTTGTTCTGACACACAAGTTCTTCCAGCATACTTTGGTCTCTTGACAACGTTTATTTAAAATTATTATTATTATTATAGATTTTATTTGATTGTAATTCCAACCTTCTTTTATATTCATTTCTCATTTAATTTTTTATATAATAGAATTTTCTTGTCCTTTATCCTGTACAAAATATATACCCTAAAACACTTTAAAAAAAATTAACCTTCAAACATCACACTAATAATTACTCAAAATAAATCATATAATAAAAAATTATATCTCCAACTTTCTCTTTCTTTTGCTGTCTCTCCATGTAAGGAAATTACAAGCAAATGTAAAGAGAAATTACATCACATGAAACTGAAAAGTTTCTGCTCATTAAAGAAGAGAAAAGAATAATGAAGCAATATAAGGACACAGAAAAAGTAATATCTGTAAACAATTTATCTATAAAAGTTTAATGTTGGCAGAGAGCTCGTGGGCAGCACCCCGCTAGCAAACTTGAGCCTCGGGACCACAGGTAAGACCAAATTTTCTGCTGCAAGAGACTGCCTGGTGAACTCGGGACACACAGAGGCAGAATTCCTCTAGGACCGGGCACTTCCTGTGTTTCCCAGGAGTACCATACCCTCGGATCCCGGCCCGCAGCAGCTCTCTGCTCCCAGAACCCGTGGGAGAGAGACCTCACCGCCGGGTCAGGTGGGCACTCCTGAGGCTGCAGAGTGGAAGAGAACACCAACACAGCCCACCCCTGTCCACATCCCTGGCACAAGAGGAAACTGTATAAGGCCTCTGGGTTCCTGTGGGGGAGGGCCCAGGAGCGGCAGGACCACTGCACCTGAGACACCACTGGAACCTGAAGGAACAGACCAGATAAACAGTTCTCTGCACCCAAATCCCGTGGGAGGGAGAGCTAAACCTTCAGAGAGGCAGACAGGCCTGGGAAACCAGAAGAGACTGCCCTCTGCACACATTACTGATTCCAGAGGAAAACACCAAACGCCATCTGGAACCCTGGTGCACTGAAGCTCCCGGAAACAGCGGCGCAGATCTTCCTGGTTGCTGCCACCTCAGAGCTCGTGGGCAGCACCCTGCGAGCGAACTTGAGCCTCGGGACCACAGGTAAGACCAACTTTTCTGCTGCAAGTGACCTGCCTGGTGAACTCAAGACACAGGCCCACAGGAACAGCTGAAGACCTGTAGAGAGGAAAAACTACACGCCCGAAAGCAGAACACTCTGTCCCCATAACAGGCTGAAAGAAAACAGGAAAACAGGTCTACAGCACTCCTGACACACAGGTTTATAGGACAGTCTAGCCACTATCACAAATAGCAGAACAAAGTAACACTAGAGATAACCTGATGGCGAGAGACAAGCGCAGGAACACAAGCAACAGTAACAAAGACTACATGGCACCATCGGAGCCCAATTCTCCCATCAAAAAAAACATGGAATATCCAAAAACACCAGAAAAGCAAGATCTAGTTTCAAAATCATATTTGATCATGATGCTGGAGAACTTCAAGAAAGATGTGAAGAACTCCCTTAGAGAAACAAAGGAAAACATTAATAAACAAGTAGAAGCCCATAGAGAGGAGACACAAAAATCCCTGAAATAATTCCAGGAAAACACAATCAAACAGTTGAAGGAATTAAAAATGGAAATAGAAGCAATCAAGAAAGAACACATGGAAACAACCCTGGATATAGAAAACCAAAAGAAGAGACAAGGAGCTGTAGATACAAGCTTCACCAACAGAATACAAGAGATGGAAGAGAGAATCTCAGGAGCAGAAGATTCCGTAGAAATCATTGACTCAACTGTCAAAGATAATGTAAAGCGGAAAAAGCTACTGGTCCAAAACATACAGGAAATCCAGGACTCAATGAAAAGATCAAACCTAAGGATAATAGGTATAGAAGAGAGTGAAGACTCCCAGCTCAAAGGACCAGTAAATATCTTCAAAAAAATCATAGAAGAAAACTTCCCTAACCTAAAAAAAGAGATACCCATAGGCATACAAGAAGCCTACAGAACTCCAAATAGATTGGACCAGAAAAGAAACACCTCCCGTCACATAATAGTCAAAACACCAAATGCACAAAATAAAGAAAGAATATTAAAAGCAGTAAGGGAAAAAGGTCAAGTAACATATAAAGGCAGACCTATCAGAATCACACCAGACTTTTCGCCAGAAACTATGAAGGCCAGAAGATCCTGGACTGATGTCATACAGACCCTAAGAGAACACAAATGCCAGCCCAGGTTACTGTATCCTGCAAAACTCTCAATTAACATAGATGGAGAAACCAAGATATTCCATGACAAAACCAAATTTACACAATATCTTTCTACAAATCCAGCACTACAAAGGATAATAAATTGTAAAGCCCAACATAAGGAGGCAAGCTATACCCTAGAAGAAGCAAGAAGCTAATCGTCTTGGCGACAAAACAAAGAGAAGAAAAGCACACAAACATAACCTCACATCCAAATATGAATATAACAGGAAGAAATAATCACTATTCCTTAATATCTCTCAACATCAATGGCCTCAACTCCCCAATAAAAAGACATAGATTAACAAACTGGATATGCAACGAGGACCCTGCATTCTGCTACCTACAGGAAACACACCTCAGAGACAAAGACAGACACTACCTCAGAGTGAAAGGCTGGAAAACAATTTTCCAAGCAAATGGTCAGAAGAAGCAAGCTGGAATAGCCATTCTAATATCAAATAAAATCAATTTTCAACTAAAAGTCATCAAAAAAGATAAGGAAGGACACTTCATATTCATCAAAGAAAAAATCCACCAAGATGAACTCTCAATCCTAAATATCTATGCCCCAAATACAAGGGCACCTACATACGTAAAAGAAACCTTAATGAAGCTCAAAACACACATTGCACCTCACACAATAAAAGTAGGAATTTTCAACACCCCAATCTCATCAATGGACGGATCATGGAAACAGAAATTAAACAGAGACATAGACAGACTAAGAGAAGTCATGAGCCAAATGGACTTAACAGATATTTATAGAACATTCTATCCTAAAGCAAAAGGATATACCTTCTTCTCAGCTCCTCATGGTACATTCTCCAAAATTGACCATATAATTGGTCAAAAAACGGGCCTCAACAGGTACAGAAAGATAGAAATAATCCCATGCGTGCTATGGGACCACCACGGCCTAAAACTGGTCTTCAATAACAATAAGGGAAGAATGTCCACATGTACGTGGAAATTGAACAATGCTCTACTCAATGATAACCTGGTCAAGGAAGAAATAAAGAAAGAAATTAAAAACTTTTTAATATTTAATGAAAATGAACGTACAACATACCCAAACTTATGGGATACAATGAAAGCTGTGCTAAGAGGAAAACTCATAGTGCTGAGTGCCTGCAGAAGGAAACAGGAAAGAGCATGTGTCAGCAGCTTGACAACACACCTAAAAGCTCTAGAGCAAAAGAAGCAAATACACCCAGGAGGAGTAGAATGCAGGAAATAATCAAACTCAGAGCTGAAAATCAACCAAGTAGAAACAAAAAGGACCATAGAAAGAATCAACAGAACCAAAAGTTGGTTCTTTGAGAAAATCAACAAGATAGATAAACCCTTAGCCAGACTAATGAGAGGACACAGAGGGTGTGTCCAAATTAACAAAATGAGAAATGAAAGGGGAGACATAACTACAAATTCAGAGAAAATTCAAAAAATCATCAGATCTTACTATAAAAGCCTATATTTAACAAAACTTGAAAATCTACAGGAAATGGACAATTTCCTAGACAGATACCAGGTACCGAAGTTAAATCAGAAACAGATAAACCAGTTAAACAACCCCGTAACTCCTAAGGAAATAGAAGCAGTCATTAAAGGTCTCCCAACCAAAAAGAACCCAGGTCCAGACAGGTTTAGTGCAGAATTCTATCAGACCTTCATAGAAGACCTCATACCAATATTATCCAAACTATTCCACAATATTGAAACAGATGGAGCACTACCGAATTCCTTCTATGAAGCCACAATTACTCTTATACCTAAACCACACAAAGACCCAACAAAGAAAGAGAACTCCAGACCAATTTCCCTTATGAATATCGACGCAAAAATACTCAACAAAATTCTGGCAAACCGAATCCAAGAGCACATCAAAACAATCATCCACCATGATCAAGTAGGCTTCATCCCAGGCATGTAGGGATGGTTTAATATATGGAAACCATCAACGTGATCCATTATATAAACAAACTGAAAGAACAAAAACACATGATCATTTCATTAGATGCTGAGAAAGCATTTGACAAAATTCAACACCCCTTCATGATAAAAGTCCTGGAAAGAATAGGAATTCAAGGCCCATACCTAAACATAGTAAAAGCCATATACAGCAAACCAGTTGCTAAAATTAAACTAAATGGAGAGAAACTTGAAGCAATCCCACTAAAATCAGGGACTAGACAAGGCTGCCCACTCTCTCCCTACTTATTCAATATAGTCCTTGAAGATCTTGCCAGAGCAATCAGACAACAAAAGGAGGTCAAGGGGATACAGATCGGAAAAGAAGAAGTCAAAATATCACTATTTGCAGATGACATGATAGTTTATTTAAGTGATCCCAAAAGTTCCACCAGAGAACTACTAAAGCTGATGAACAACTTCAGCAAAGTGGCTGGGTATAAAATTAACTCAAATAAATTAGTAGCCTTCCTCTACACAAAAGAGAAACAAGCGGAGAAAGAAATTAGGGAAACGACACCCTTCATAATAGACCCAAATAATATAAAGTACCTCGGTGTGACTTTAACCAAGCAAGTAAAAGATTTGTACAATAAGAACTTCAAGACACTGAAGAAGGAAATTGAAGAAGACCTCAGAAGATGGAAAGATCTCCCATGCTCATGGATTGGCAGGATTAATATAGTAAAAATGGCCATTTTACCAAAAGCAATCTACAGATTCAATGCAATCCCCATCAAAATACCAATCCAATTCTTCAAAGAGTTAGACAGAACAATTTGCAAATTCATCTGGAATAACAAAAAACCCAGGATAGCTAAAACTATCCTCAACAATAAAAGGACTTCAGGGGGAATCACTATCCCTGAACTCAAACAGTATTACAGAACAATAGTGATAAAAACTGCATGGTATTGGTACAGAGACAGACAGATAGACCAATGGAATAGAATTGAAAACCCAGAAATGAACCCACACAGCTATGGTCACTTGATTTTTGATAAAGGAGCCAAAACCATCCAATGGAAAAAAGATAGCATTTTCAGCAAATGGTGCTGGTTCAACTGGATGTCAACATGTAGAAGAATGCAGATCGATTCATGCTTATCACCCTGTACAAAGCTTAAGTCCAAGTGGATCAAGGACCTCCACATCAAACCAGACACACTCAAACTAATAGAAGAAAAACTAGGGAAGCATCTGGAACACATGGGCACTGGAAAAAATTTCCTGAACAAAACACCAATGGCTTATGCTCTAAGATCAAGAATCGACAAATGGGATCTCATAAAACTGCAAAGCTTCTGTAAGGCAAAGGACACTGTCGTTAGGACAAAACGGCAACCAACAGATTGGGAAATGTCTTTACAAATCCTACAACAGATAGAGGCCTTATATCCAAAATATACAAAGAACTCAGAAGTTAGACTGCAGGGAGACAAATAGCCCTATTAAAAAATGGGGTTCAGAGCTAAACAAAGAATTCACAGCTGAGGAATGCCGAATGGCTGAGAAACACCTAAAGAAATGTTCAACATCTTTAGTCATAAGGGAAATGCAAATCAAAACAACCCTGAAATTTCACCTCACACCAGTGAGAATGGCTAAGATCGAAAAATCAGGTGACAGCAGATGCTGGAGAGGATGCGGAGAAAGAGGAACACTCCTCCATTGTTGGTGGGGTTGCAGACTGGTACAACCATTCTGAAAATCAGTCTGGGGGTTCCTCAGAAAATGGGACATTGAACAGCCTGAGGATCCAGCTATACCTCTCTTGGGCATATACCCAAAAGATGCCCCAACATATAAAAAAGACACGTGCTCCACTATGTTCATTGCAGCCTTATTTATAATAGCCAGAAGCTGGAAAGAACCCAGATGCCCTTCAACAGAGGAAAGGATACAGAAAATGTGGTACATCTACACAATGGAATATTACTCAGCTATCAAAAACAATGACTTTATGAAATTTGTAGTCAAATGGTTGGAACTGGAAAATATCATCCTGAGTGAGCTAACCCAATCACAGAAAGACATACATGGTATGCACTCATTGATAAGTGGCTATTAGCCAAAATGCTGGAATTACCCTAGGTGCCTAGAACAAATGAAACTCAAGACAGATGATCAAAATGTGAGGGGCTGGGGATTTAGCTGAGTGGTAGAGCGCTTACCTAGGAAGCGCAAGGCTCTGGGTTCGGTCACCAGCTCCGAAAAAAAAAGAACCGAAAAAAAAATGTGAATGCTTCACTCCTTCTTTAAAGGGGGAACAAGAATACCCTTGGCAGGGACGTGAGAGGCAAAGATTAAAACAGAGACTGAAGGAAAACTCATTCAGAGCCTGCCCCACATGTGGCCCATACATATACAGCCACCCAATTAGACAAGATGGATGAAGCAAAGAAGTGCAGACCTACAGGAGCCGGATGTAGATCTCTCCCGAGAGACACAGCCAGAATACAGCAAATACAAAGGTGAATGCCAGCAGCAAACCACTGAACTGAGAATAGGACCCCCGTTGAAGGAATCAGAGAAAGAACTGGAAGAGCTTGAAGGGGCTCGAGACCCCATAGGTACAACAATGCCAAACAACCAGAGCTTCCAGGGACTAAGTCACTACCTAAATGCTATACATGGTCTGACCCTGGACTCTGACCTCATAGGTAGCAATGAATATCCTAGTAAGAGCCCCAGTGGAAGGAGAAGCCCTGGGTCCTGCTAAGACTGAACCCCCAGTGAACTAGAGTGTTGGGGGAAGGGCGGCAATGGGGGGAGGGTGGGGAAGGGAACACCCATAATGAAGGGGAGGGGCGAGGGTGATGTTTGCTCGGAAACCAGGAAAGGGAATAACACTCGAAATGTATATAAGAAATACTCAAGTTAATAATAATAATAAAAAAATGTTTAATGTTGACTTTATACTAGAAAAGTCCAAAGATCAATGCAAATGTCATGACTGTTTGCTATGAGACTGTTTCTGAGTAGATCCTTTTAAAAAATAATTTGTGATGGCTACATAGTGAAATCTATACAAGTGCTAAATAAAACTTTTTGAAATTAAAAATCTTATTTAAAAATAATATTCCAAATATTAGAAGAGAATACAAAAGTAGTTTTCAGAGACTAAATAACACAGGGGTGATAATAGTGTCAGTCAAATACAAAATATTTCAATTATGTCAGATAAACATATTAGATCTTTCTATTTTAAAACATGGTACAGTTAATGATCTATCATATGCTTGAAATTTGCGAGAATTTAGATCTTTATTTTTCTCACCAATAGCATATGGTAAAGTTGCATACAATAAGAAAACTACATAGAGATATCTACATCTGCCCAAGCTAAATATAACTAACTAGACTGTGCAAATATTATAATATTCAGCTAGAGAAAAGTCATTGTCATTCATTGGATCATATATAATACTTACATTTAAATAGCATGTCAATAAAACTGTCTAAAATATAGTTATAATATAATAGTTATATATAGATATAAATGAGAACCCCTGATCATAGATATTGTCCCATTTGTCTTTCTGGGTCTAGGATCTCATTATCTATATATTTAATTGCAAACTTCATTTTTCTTTATACCTGAATAATAATCTGTTTTGTATCACATTTTCATTATACATTCATCTATAGAATGGCTTAAATTCTTTCCATTTTCTAGATATCATGAGTATAGTGGCAATGAATATTGCTCAGTAAACATCTATGTAGTAGGATGTCAACCATTGGTATATATTAAGGAGTTGTAAGCTGGGTCATGTGGTACATTTATTTTTAGCTTTCTAATAATTCTTTATACTGATTACCCCAGGAGCTACATCAGCTAGCAATTCTACCAACAACACGTGAGAGTGACCCCTTCTGACTGTAAAAACAACTCCTGTACATGAGACTCAAGGAACATTGTGGAAGAGAGAGCAGAAAGAGTGTAAGAGTCAGAGGATAAGGAAATCGGCTTTGAGTCCTTGTCTCTCAGAAATGAAAGGTTCTATTCTTAGGGTTCTATTGATTTGATAAAGCATCATATCCAAAGCATTTTGGGAAGCCAAGATTTTATTTGGCTTCTACTTCCACATTGCAGCGCATCAGTAAAGGAAGCCAGGATGGGAACTCAAACAGGGCAGAAACCTGGAGGAAGGATCTGCTGTAGAAGCCATGAAGGAGAGTTGTTTACTGCCATGCTCATCGTAATGTGCTCAACATGTTTTCTCATAGAGCTCAAAACTGCCAGCCCAAGGATCACACTACCCACAAGGGGCTAGACCCTCCCTACATGCTAATTAAGCAAATGCTCTAGAGTCCGATCTTACAGAGGCTTCTTCTCAGTTGAGGCTCCCTCCTTTCAGGTAACTCAACCCTCTGCCAAGTTGAAACAAAAGAAGTCAACACAACACAAAAGCTTCACCCATGACATCTCCAAAATATGACAGGCCAACAAGACCTGAATAATGACAATACTGAAGGATATCTTAGCAAGGAGGAAATTTGCTTAAATCCCACACTTAAGCAAAAGCAACAAGCAACTAACAGATACTGAAAGAGGAAACATTAACTTCTTCCATTGGTGAGTCCTTTAATGGTTATTCACATAGTGATCATGCCTGAAATCGTATACACTGAATCCACACTTTACGGACCCATCAGCTTCCAATATTTATATATCTATGTACATGTGTGTATGTACATACATAAAAATACTAAAGAAGAGTGTTTCTCAACCTGTATGTTGTGATCCCTTTGATGATGAAATAACCATTTCACTGGGGGAACATATCAGATATTTATATTAAGATTCATAATAGTAGCAAATGTTATGGTTCACAACAGCACAACATGAGAAACTATATGGAAGGGTCATAGCATTAGGAAGGTTGAAAGCGCTAATAAAGAAAAAAAAATCATATATTTGAGAGAGAGTGGCAGAGATAATCGAAAGATTCCAGGGAGATACATAGTATTGGAGGGAGGAAATAGAAGGAGGAGAAATATATTTAGATTTTAATTTTAAATATCACTAAAATGTTTAACTACTTTTGAAAAATGAGAACATGTAAACCAGTTTCCTCACTTCTGTGGATTCTTCATAAGAAAAAGCTGTCTAAATTTTTGTACCTCAAGTATTAGATTAAAAAGTTTAAAATTCTGGGACTCAAAAGTTAAATTTGTTAATCTCAATGTAAATACTTTAAAATACATTTTCTTGAAAAAAAGGAAATGGCATTTGATAGTTTTTCCCCCTACATCATTCACGTACCTATAGAAATTTATTGATGCTGTGTGGGGGCATGTACGTGTTTGTGTGTGTGTGTGTGTGTGTGTGTGTGTGTGTGTGTGTGTGTGTGTATGTGTGTGTCTGTGTGTTGTTCTGGAGAAACTTCGAGTCAATATGAGAATATAGTTCAGTAGCAAAGGTAGTAGAGTTCTTAAACTTGGGTCCCCAAGTTATTTTATTTTTAAAACCTTTAGTTTTTACCTGTGTGCTTGAGGGGAATACCCCATATTCAGAGCAGTGACGTACTTTAGTTGACTAATGGCCATAACAGCCGAGAATGTTTAGTGAATATGGATTTCTACTTTTTAAACTTTGAATGGTAGGTTATTTCATTGTGGAAATTTTCTTAGCTTTATCTTTTATTGATGTGTGATGTTGAAAGCTACTTAGTAACTGATGGATGGGCTAAGTGAGTTAAGAGAGTGACGAGTTACCAACATCGAATGGAGACCACGCTCAGGGTTGTAAAACCCTTTTGAGCACCCATAACAACATTGTTTATATTCTTATTTTTCACTTTAGCTATATTTTATTTCTCCCCTTTGCTAGTTGATTTAAGTCTTGTCTTCTTTCATATAATTCTTTATAGTAATTAACATGGTAATGAGCACATAAAAAGCAGTTAATACATTTTGGTTGGATTGAATTAAGAATCTCATGATATGGGACAATGGAATAAAAATTGATCTATTATAAGACACAAAGGAC
This sequence comes from Rattus norvegicus, assembly GCF_021556685.1. Taxonomy (NCBI): domain Eukaryota; kingdom Metazoa; phylum Chordata; class Mammalia; order Rodentia; family Muridae; genus Rattus; species Rattus norvegicus. The sequence goes on along the minus strand of NC_141537.1, from coordinate 108,190,159 downwards.
TGTCTTATTTTTATTGTCTCAATTGCCAGTATACATTATATCATCCATTCTTGCTGACCTTTTATTATTGCTATTAATTCAATTGCATTTAAAAATAGTTTGGTGTGGACAGGAGATGTAACTCAGTGATAAGATGCTTAATAACATGTCTTGGCCCTGGGTTTTATTCCCAGAATTGTTAAATACATTATCCAAAAATCTTATGTTCATTAATATTTCATTAAATATTAGATTTGCCTTATAAGTGGTAGAAACTGTAAAAGAGAATTTTAAGGAAAGATAATGCATTTTAGGTTTTTCTAGTCACCACTCTGATTCAGTCCATAATCCCATAATATTTTAATACATTTTTCATGTCAATACATACTATTTAAAATGGTTAAAATATATACATTTGGGGTAGTTAGGAGAATTACTGTTAAGTATTACCTGTTGTTGGTTATATAGTAAGACTTTAACATAATTTCTCATCTCTGGTTAATGTGTCTGATAGTCTCAATCATGAATGTGTTAAGAATATTACTCTCACATTAAAAGATATTTTATTATTTAACTCTCTCTCTCTGTGTGTGTGTGAGAGAGAGAGACAGAGACAGAGACAGAGACAGAGAGACAAAAGAGGTGTGGGGAGATTGTATTGATTATTCCCATGGTATCAACATATCTTCAGTATATGTTATTGGTTTTGATTTTTACATATTTTCACCCTAGCTATATTCCTAATCCTCTTGTTGCAGTGTGTTTGGAGATAACAGTAGTGATGAATTTTCCTAGATTTTAATTGCTAAGGCAATAATTTCATTAATGTGTATTGCCTCCTGGCCATTAATTGAAACGGCAATACTGGAAAATGACCAAATCCAGCAATGAGCAATGGGTGTTATGTTTGGATATCCAAGCAGGAGTGCTCATATCTGGATTTGCTTCTGTCGTTCCCAACTATCAAGACACTAATTTCTGTGTATCACTGTCTGAAGCTTTCTACATTTTCTTGAAGGACAACCACCTCTCTGCTTTTGGTCTTTTTCAACTGATGGTTTCTGTGTATTTATTTCATCAAAATATTCATTGGATATATTGCTCAATTTTGGATAGTGAAAAAGTTTACAGAGCCTACCCCTCCTTATGAATTGACAAGATATTATACCCAATTAAAATCTGTGAAAGCACCTGTCTGTAACAACCCACAGACACCTTGACAGAAATTATTGTACAAACATAACTGATTGCCTCAACTGCTTTAGGGGAAACATAAGCCGGGGAAACATAAGCCAATGATATTTGAAGCAAACCATACCAAGTTTTGCGTATTAGAAGCCCTTTGTGGACTCTTGTTTACTTGCAAGCATTTCTGTCCAGGACAAAAATCAAGAGATTTTCCACAGAGCACCAGGAAGGGACTGCTGTGGCTGGATCTAAGAGGCAAGGCTGTGTTAGACTCAAACACAAGCCTGGGTGTCTGTGATTGGTATATGAATCAGGACTGAGAGTGCTCCATAAAAAGAGGCTATTACTACTCCAAACACTACCTTGTTAGGCATTATGAAAAGACGGCAATGCTAAGGTTCACTTCATGAGCCCTTAGAAAAATCAAATGAAGGCTTACTTTTCTTAGCTAATTTTAGTCATGATGCTGAGCTGATGAAAGAAGGAAGCAGCAGGTGCTAAAAGGAAAACTCATAGTGCTGAGTGCCTGCAGAAAGAAACAGGAAAGAGCATATGTCAGCAGCTTGACAGCACACCTAAAAGCTCTAGAACAAAAAGAAGCAAATACACCCAGGAGGAGTAGAAAGCAGGAAATAATCAAACTCAGAACTGAAATCAACCAAGTAGAAACAAAAAGGACCGGGAAGTCCCACACCCGCGGATCCCGGCCCGCAGCAGCTCTCTGCTCCCAGACCCGGTGAGAGAGAGACCCAACCGCCTGGTCAGGTGGGCACTCCTGAGGCTGCAGAGCGGAAGAGACCACCAACACTGCTCACCCCTGCCCACATCCCTGGCCCAAGAGGAAACTGTATAAGGCCTCTGGGCTCCCGTGGGGGAGGGCCCAGGAGCGGCAGGACTTCTGCGCCTGAGACACCGCCGGAACCTGAAAGAAACAGACCGGATAAACAGTTCTCTGCACCCAAATCCCGTGGGAGGGAGAGCTAAACCATCAGAGAGGCAGACAAGCCTGGGAAACCAGAAGAGACTGCTCCCTGCACACACATCTCGGACGCTAGAGGAAAAAGCCAAAGACCATCTGGAACCCTGGTGCACTGAAGCTCCCGGAAGGGGCGGCACAGGTCTGCCTGGTTGCTGCCGCTGCAGAGAGCCCCTGGGCAGCACCCCACGAGCGAACCTGAGCCTCGGGACCACAGGTAAGACCAAATTTTCTGCTGCAAGAAAGCTGCCTGGTGAGCTTGGGACACGGAAGCAGAATTTCTCTAGGAGGCACGGTCTGTGTTTACCGGAAGTCCCACACCCGCGGATCCCGGCCCACAGCAGCTCTCTGCTCCCAGACCCGGTGAGAGAGAGACCCAACCGCCTGGTCAGGTGGGCACTCCTGAGGCTGCAGAGCGGAAGAGACCACCAACACTGCTCACCCCTGCCCACATCCCTGGCCCAAGAGGAAACTGTATAAGGCCTCTGGGCTCCCGTGGGGGAGGGCCCAGGAGCGGCAGGACTTCTGCGCCTGAGACACCGCCGGAACCTGAAAGAAACAGACCGGATAAACAGTTCTCTGCACCCAAATCCCGTGGGAGGGAGAGCTAAACCATCAGAGAGGCAGACAAGCCTGGGAAACCAGAAGAGACTGCTCCCTGCACACACATCTCGGACGCCAGAGGAAAAAGCCAAAGACCATCTGGAACCCTGGTGCACTGAAGCTCCCGGAAGGGGCGGCACAGGTCTGCCTGGTTGCTGCCGCTGCAGAGAGCCCCTGGGCAGCACCCCACGAGCGAACCTGAGCCTCGGGACCACAGGTAAGACCAAATTTTCTGCTGCAAGAAAGCTGCCTGGTGAGCTTGGGACACGGAAGCAGAATTTCTCTAGGAGGCACGGTCTGTGTTTACCGGAAGTCCCACACCCGCGGATCCCGGCCCGCAGCAGCTCTCTGCTCCCAGACCCGGTGAGAGAGAGACCCAACCGCCTGGTCAGGTGGGCACTCCTGAGGCTGCAGAGCGGAAGAGACCACCAACACTGCTCACCCCTGCCCACATCCCTGGCCCAAGAGGAAAGTGTATAAGGCCTCTGGGCTCCCGTGGGGGAGGGCCCAGGAGCGGCAGGACTTCTGCGCCTGAGACACCGCCGGAACCTGAAAGAAACAGACCGGATAAACAGTTCTCTGCACCCAAATCCCGTGGGAGGGAGAGCTAAACCTTCAGAGAGGCAGACAAGCCTGGGAAACCAGAAGAGACTGCTCCCTGCACACACATCTCGGACGCCAGAGGAAAAAGCCAAAGACCATCTGGAACCCTGGTGCACTGAAGCTCCCAAAAGGGGTGGCACAGGTCTTCCTGGTTGCTGCCGCTGCAGAGAGCCCCTGGGCAGCACCCCACGAGCGAACCTGAGCCTCGGGACCACAGGTAAGACCAAATTTTCTGCTGCAAGAAAGCTGCCTGGTGAACTCAAGACACAGGCCCACAGGAACAGCTGAAGACCTGTAGAGAGGAAAAACTACACGCCGGAAAGCAGAACACACTGTCCCCATAACTGACTGAAAGAGAGGAAAACAGGTCTACAGCACTCCTGACACACAGGCTTATAGGTCAGTCTAGCCACTGTCAGAAATAGCAGAACAAAGTAACACTAGAGATAATCTGATGGCGAGAGGCAAGCGCAGGAACCCAAGCAACAGAAACCAAGACTGCATGCCATCATCGGAGCCCAATTCTCCCGCCAAAACAAACATGGAATATCCAAACACACCAGAAAAGCAAGATCTAGTTTCAAAATCATATTTGATCATGATGCTGGAGGACTTCAAGAAAGACATGAACACACTTAGGGAAACACAGGAAATCATTAATAAACAAGTAGAGGCCTACAGAGAGGAATGGCAAAAATCCCTGAAAGAATTCCAGGAAAACACAATCAAACAGATGAAGGAATTAAAAATGGAAATAGAAGCAATCAAGAAAGAACACATGGAAACAACCCTGGATATAGAAAACCAAAAGAAGAGACAAGGAGCTGTAGATACAAGCTTCACCAACAGAATACAAGAGATGGAAGAGAGAATCTCAGGAGCAGAAGATTCCATAGAAATCATTGACTCAACTGTCAAAGATAATGTAAAGCGGAAAAAGCTACTGGTCCAAAACATACAGGAAATCCAGGACTCAATGAGAAGATCAAACCTAAGGATAATAGGTATAGAAGAGAGTGAAGACTCCCAGCTCAAAGGACCAGTAAATATCTTCAACAAAATCATAGAAGAAAACTTCCCTAACCTAAAAAAAGAGATACCCATAGGCATACAAGAAGCCTACAGAACTCCAAATAGATTGGACCAGAAAAGAAACACCTCCCGTCACATAATTGTCAAAACACCAAACGCACAAAATAAAGAAAGAATATTAAAAGCAGTAAGGGAAAAAGGTCAAGTAACATATAAAGGGAGACCTATCAGAATCACACCAGACTTCTCGCCAGAAACTATGAAGGCCAGAAGATCCTGGACTGATGTCATACAGACCCTAAGAGAACACAAATGCCAGCCCAGGTTACTGTATCCAGCAAAACTCTCAATTAACATTGATGGAGAAACCAAGATATTCCATGACAAAACCAAATTTACACAATATCTTTCTACAAATCCAGCACTACAAAGGATAATAAATGGTAAAGCCCAACATAAGGAGGCAAGCTATACCCTAGAAGAAGCAAGAAACTAATCGTCTTGGCAACAAAACAAAGAGAATGAAAGCACACAAACATAACCTCACATCCAAATATGAATATAAAGGGAAACAATAATCACTATTCCTTAATATCTCTCAATATCAATGGCCTCAACTCCCCAATAAAAAGACATAGATTAACAAACTGGATACGCAACGAGGACCCTGCATTCTGCTGCCTACAGGAAACACACCTCAGAGACAAAGACAGACACTACCTCAGAGTGAAAGGCTGGAAAACAACTTTCCAAGCAAATGGTCAGAAGAAGCAAGCTGGAGTAGCCATTCTAATATCAAATAAAATCAATTTCCAACTAAAAGTCATCAAAAAAGATAAGGAAGGACACTTCATATTCATCAAAGGAAAAATCCACCAAGATGAACTCTCAATCCTAAATATCTATGCCCCAAATACAAGGGCACCTACATACGTAAAAGAAACCTTACTAAAGCTCAAAACACACATTGCACCTCACACAATAATAGTGGGAGATTTCAACACCCCACTCTCATCAATGGACAGATCATGGAAACAGAAATTAAACAGTGATGTCGACAGACTAAGAGAAGTCATGAGCCAAATGGACTTAACGGATATTTATAGAACATTCTATCCTAAAGCAAAAGGATATACCTTCTTCTCAGCTCCTCATGGTACTTTCTCCAAAATTGACCATATAATTGGTCAAAAAACGGGCCTCAACAGGTACAGAAAGATAGAAATAATCCCATGCGTGCTATCGGACCACCACGGCCTAAAACTGGTCTTCAATAACAATAAGGGAAGAATGCCCACATATACTTGGAAATTGAACAATGCTCTACTCAATGATAACCTGGTCAAGGAAGAAATAAAGAAAGAAATTAAAAACTTTTTAGAATTTAATGAAAATGAAGATACAACATACTCAAACTTATGGGACACAATGAAAGCTGTGCTAAGAGGAAAACTCATAGCGCTGAGTGCCTGCAGAAAGAAACAGGAAAGAGCATATGTCAGCAGCTTGACAGCACACCTAAAAGCTCTAGAACAAAAAGAAGCAAATACACCCAGGAGGAGTAGAAGTCAGGAAATAATCAAACTCAGAGCTGAAATCAACCAAGTAGAAACAAAAAGGACCATAGAAAGAATCAACAGGACCAAAAGTTGGTTCTTTGAGAAAATCAACAAGATAGATAAACCCTTAGCCAGACTAACGAGAGGACACAGAGAGTGCGTCCAAATTAACAAAATCAGAAATGAAAAGGGAGACATAACTACAGATTCAGAGGAAATTCAAAAAATCATCAGATCTTACTATAAAAACCTATATTCAACAAAATTTGAAAATCTTCAGGAAATGGACAATTTCCTAGACAGATACCAGGTATCAAAGTTAAATCAGGAACAGATAAACCAGTTAAACAACCCCATAACTCCTAAGGAAATAGAAGCAGTCATTAAAGGTCTCCCAACCAAAAAGAGCCCAGGTCCAGATGGGTTTAGTGCAGAATTCTATCAAACCTTCATAGAAGACCTCATACCAATATTATCCAAACTATTCCACAAAATTGAAACAGATGGAGCCCTACCGAATTCCTTCTACGAATCTACAATTACTCTTATACCTAAACCACACAAAGACACAACAAAGAAAGAGAACTTCAGACCAATTTCCCTTATGAATATCGACGCAAAAATACTCAATAAAATTCTGGCAAACCGAATTCAAGAGCACATCAAAACAATCATCCACCATGATCAAGTAGGCTTCATCCCAGGCATGCAGGGATGGTTTAATATACGGAAAACCATCAACGTGATCCATTATATAAACAAACTGAAAGAACAGAACCACATGATCATTTCATTAGATGCTGAGAAAGCATTTGACAAAATTCAACACCCCTTCATGATAAAAGTCCTGGAAAGAATAGGAATTCAAGGCCCATACCTAAACATAGTAAAAGCCATATACAGCAAACCAGTTGCTAACATTAAACTAAATGGAGAGAAACTTGAAGCAATCCCACTAAAATCAGGGACTAGACAAGGCTGCCCACTCTCTCCCTACTTATTCAATATAGTTCTTGAAGTTCTAGCCAGAGCAATCAGACAACAAAAGGAGATCAAAGGGATACAGATCGGAAAAGAAGAGGTCAAAATATCACTATTTGCAGATGATATGATAGTATATTTAAGTGATCCCAAAAGTTCCACCAGAGAACTACTAAAGCTGATAAACAACTTCAGCAAAGTGGCTGGGTATAAAATTAACTCAAATAAATCAGTTGCCTTCCTCTATACAAAAGTGAAACAAGCCGAGAAAGAAATTAGGGAAACGACACCCTTCATAATAGACCCAAATAATATAAAGTACCTCGGTGTGACTTTAACCAAGCAAGTAAAAGATCTGTACAATAAGAACTTCAAGACACTGAGGAAAGAAATTGAAGAAGACCTCAGAAGATGGAAAGATCTCCCATGCTCATGGATTGGCAGGATTAATATAGTAAAAATGGCCATTTTACCAAAAGCAATCTACAGATTCAATGCAATCCCCATCAAAATACCAATCCAATTCTTCAAAGAGTTAGACAGAACAATTTGCAAATTCATCTGGAATAACAAAAAACCCAGGATAGCTAAAGCTATCCTCAACAATAAAAGGACTTCAGGGGGAATCACTATCCCTGAACTCAAGCAGTATTACAGAGCAATAGTGATAAAAACTGCATGGTATTGGTACAGAGACAGACAGATAGACCAATGGAATAGAATTGAAGACCCAGAAATGAACCCACACACCTATGGTCACTTGATTTTTGACAAAGGAGCCAAAACCATCCAATGGAAAAAAGATAGCATTTTCAGCAAATGGTGCTGGTTCAACTGGAGGGCAACATGTAGAAGAATGCAGATCGATCCATGCTTATCACCCTGTACAAAGCTTAAGTCCAAGTGGATCAAGGACCTCCACATCAAACCAGACACACTCAAACTAATAGAAGAAAAACTAGGGAAGCATCTGGAACACATGGGCACTGGAAAAAATTTCCTGAACAAAACACCAATGGCTTATGCTCTAAGATCAAGAATTGACAAATGGGATCTCATAAAACTGCAAAGCTTCTGTAAGGCAAAGGACACTGTGGTTAGGACAAAACGGCAACCAACAGATTGGGAAAAGATCTTTACCAACCCTACAACAGATAGAGGCCTTATATCCAAAATATACAAAGAACTCAAGAAGTTAGACCGCAGGGAAACAAATAACCCTATTAAAAAATGGGGTTCAGAGCTAAACAAAGAATTCACAGCTGAGGAATGCCGAATGGCTGAGAAACACCTAAAGAAATGTTCAACATCTTTAGTCATAAGGGAAATGCAAATCAAAACAACCCTGAGATTTCACCTCACACCAGTGAGAATGGCTAAGATCAAAAACTCAGGTGACAGCAGATGCTGGCGAGGTTGTGGAGAAAGAGGAACACTCCTCCATTGTTGGTGGGATAGCAGACTGGTAAAACCATTCTGGAAATCAGTCTGGAGGTTCCTCAGAAAATTGGACATTGAACTGCCTGAGGATCCAGCTATACCTCTCTTGGGCATATACCCAAAAGATGCCTCAACACATAAAAGAGACACGTGCTCCACTATGTTCATCGCAGCCTTATTTATAATAGCCAGAAAATGGAAAGAACCCAGATGCCCTTCAACAGAGGAATGGATACAGAAAATGTGGTACATCTACACAATGGAATACTACTCAGCTATCAAAAACAACGAGTTTATGAAATTTGTAGGCAAATGGTTGGAACTGGAAAATATCATCCTGAGTGAACTAACCCAATCACAGAAAGACATACATGGTATGCACTCATTGATAAGTGGCTATTAGCCCAAATGCTTGAATTACCCTAGATCCCTAGAACAAACGAAACTCAAGACGGATGATCAAAATGTGAATGCTTCACTCCTTCTTTAAATGAGGAAAAAGAATACCCTTGGCAGGGAAGGGAGAGGCAAAGATTAAAACAGAGACTGAAGGAACACCCATTCAGAGCCTGTCCCACACTTGGCCCATACATATACAGCCACCCAATTGGACTAGATGGATGAAGCAAAGAAGTGCAGACCGACAGGAGCCGGATGTAGATCGCTCCTGAGAGACACAGCCAGAATACAGCAAATACAGAGGCGAATGCCAGCAGCAAACCACTGAACTGAGAATAGGTCCCCTATTGAAGGAATCAGAGAAAGAACTGGAAGAGCTTGAAGGGGCTCGAGACCCCAAAAGTACAACAATGCCAAGCAACCAGAGCTTCCAGGGACTAAGCCACTACCTAAAGACTATACATGGACTGACCCTGGACTCTGACCCCATAGGTAGCAATGAATATCCTAGTAAGAGCACCAGTGGAAGGGGAAGCCCTGGGTCCTGCTAAGACTGAACCCCCAGTGAACTAGTCTATGGGGGGAGGGCGGCAATGGTGGGAGGGTTGGGAGGGGAACACCCATAAGGAAGGGGAGGGGGGAGGGGGATGTTTGCCCGGAAACCGGGAAAGGGAATAACACTCGAAATGTATATAAGAAATACTCAAGTTAATAAAAAAAAAAAAAAAAAAAAAAAAAAAAAAAAAAAAAGAAACAAAAAGGACCATAGAAAGAATCAACAGAACCAAAAGTTGGTTCATTGAGAAAATCAACAAGATAGATAAACCCTTAGCCAGACTAACGAGAGGAAACAGAGAGTGCGTCCAAATTAACAAAATCAGAAATGAAAAGGGAGACATAACTACAGATTCAGAGGAAATACAAAAAATCATCAGATCTTACTATAAAAGCCTATATTGAACAAAACTTGAAAATCTGCAGAAAATGCACAATTTCCTAGACAGATATCAGGTACCGAAGTTAAATCAGGAACAGATAAACCAGTTAAACAACCCCATAACTCCTAAGGAAATAGAAGCAGTCATTAAAGGTCTCCCAACCAAAAAGAGCCCAGGTACAGACGGGTTTAGTGCAGAATTCTATCAAACCTTCATAGAAGACCTCATACCAATATTATCCAAACTATTCCACAAAATTGAAACAGATGGATCACTACCGAATACCTTCTACGAAGCCACAATTACTCTTATACCTAAACCACACAAAGACACAACAAAGAAAGAGAACTTCAGACCAATTTCCCTTATGAATATCGACGCAAAAATACTCAACAAAATTCTGGCAAACCGAATTCAAGAGCACATCAAAACAATCATCCACCATGATCAAGTAAACTTCATCCCAGGCATTCAGGGATGGTTTAATATACGGAAAACCATCAACGTGATCCATTATATAAACAAACTGAAAGAACAGAACCACATGATCATTTCATTAGATGCTGAGAAAGCATTTGACAAAATTCAACACCCCTTCATGACAAAAGTCCTGGAAAGAATAGGAATTCAAGGCCCATACCTAAACATAGTAAAAGCCATATACAGCAAACCAGTTGCTAACATTAAACTAAATGGAGAGAAACTTGAAGCAATCCCACTAAAATCAGGGACTAGACAAGGTTGTCCACTCTCTCCCTACTTATTCAATATAGTTCTTGAAGTTCTAGCCAGAGCAATCAGACAACAAAAGGAGATCAAGGGGATAAAGATCGGAAAAGAAGAAGTCAAAATATCACTATTTGCAGATGATATGATAGTATATTTAAGTGATCCCAAAAGTTCCACCAGAGAACTACTAAAGCTGATAAACAACTTCAGCAAAGTGGCTGGGTATAAAATTAACTCAAATAAATCAGTTGCCTTCCTCTAAACAAAAGAGAAACAAGCCGAGAAAGAAATTAGGGAAACGACACCCTTCATAATAGACCCAAATAATATAAAGTACCTCGGTGTGACTTTAACCAAGCAAGTAAAAGATCTGTACAATAAGAACTTCAAGACACTGAGGAAAGAAATTGAAGAAGACCTCAGAAGATGGAAAGATCTCCCATGCTCATGGATTGGCAGGATTAATATAGTAAAAATGGCCATTTTACCAAAAGCAATCTACAGATACAATGCAATCCCCATCAAAATACCAATCCAATTCTTCAAAGAGTTAGACAGAACAATTTGCAAATTCATCTGGAATAACAAAAAACCCAGGATAGCTAAAGCTATTCTCAACAATAAAAGGACTTCAGGGGGAATCACTATCCCTGAACTCAAGCAGTATTACAAAGCAATAGTGATAAAAACTGCATGGTATTGGTACAGAGACAGACAGATAGACCAATGGAATAGAATTGAAGACCCAAAATTAACCCACACACCTATGGTCACTTGATTTTTGACAAAGGAGCCAAAACCATCCAATGGAAAAAAGATAGCATTTTCGGCAAATGGTGCTGGTTCAACTGGATGTCAACATGTAGAAGAATGCAGATCGATCCATGCTTATCACCCTGTACAAAGCTTAAGTCCAAGTGGATGTAGGACCTCCACATCAAACCAGACACACTCAAACTAATAGAAGAAAAACTAGGGAAGCATCTGGAACACATGGGCACTGGAAAAATTTTCCTGAACAAAACACCAATGGCTTATGCTGTAAGATCAAGAATCGACAAATGGGATCTCATAAAACTGCAAAGCTTCTGTAAGGCAAAGGACACTGTGGTTAGGACAAAACGGCAACCAACAGATTGGGAAAAGATCTTTACCAATCCTACAACAGATCGAGGCCTTATATCCAAAATATACAAAGAACTCAAGAAGTTAGACCGCAGGGACACAAATAATCCTATTAAAAAATGGGGTTCAGAGCTAAACAAAGAATTCACAGCTGAGGAATGCCGAATGGCTGAGAAACACCTAAAGAAATGTTCAACATCTTTAGTCATAAGGGAAATGCAAATCAAAACCACCCTGAGATTTCACCTCACACCAGTGAGCATGGCTAAGATCAAAAACTCAGGTGACAGCAGATGCTGGCGAGGATGTGGAGAAAGAGGAACACTCCTCCATTGTTGGTGGGATTGCAGACTGGTACAACCATTCTGGAAATCAGTCGGGAGGATCCTCAGAAAATTGGACATTGAACTGCCTGAGGATCCAGCTATACCTCTCTTGGGCATATACCCAAAAGATGCCTCAACATATAAAAGAGACATGTGCTCCACTATGTTCATTGCAGCCTTATTTATAATAGCCAGAAACTGGAAAGAACCCAGATGCCCTTCAACAGAGGAATGGATACAGAAAATGTGGTACATCTACACAATGGAATATTACTCAGCTATCAAAAACAACGAGTTTATGAAATTCGTAGGCAAATGGTTGGAACTGGAAAATATCATCCTGAGTGAGCTAACCCAATCACAGAAAGACATACATGGTATGCACTCATTGATAAGTGGCTATTAGCCCAAATGCTTGAATTACCCTAGATCCCTAGAACAAACGAAACTCAAGACGGATGATCAAAATGTGAATGCTTCACTCCTTCTTTAAATGAGGAAAAAGAATACCCTTGGCAGGGAAGGGAGAGGCAAAGATTAAAACAGAGACTGAAGGAACACCCATTCAGAGCCTGCCCCACATGTGGCCCATACATATACAGCCACCCAATTAGACAAGATGGATGAAGCAAATAAGTGCAGACGGACAGGAGCCGGATGTAGATCGCTCCTGAGAGACACAGCCAGAATACAGCAAATACAGAGGCGAATGCCAGCAACAAACCACTGAACTGAGAATAGGTCCCCCGTTGAAGGAATCAGAGAAAGAACTGGAAGAGCTTGAAGGGGCTCGAGACCCCATATGTACAACAACGTCAAGCAACCAGAGCTTCCAGGGACTAAGTCACTACCTAAAGACTATACATGGACTGACCCTGGACTCTGACCCCATAGGTAGCAATGAATATCCTAGTAAGAGCACCAGTGGAAGGGGAAGCCCTGGGTCCTGCTAAGACTGAACCCCCAGTGAAGTAGACTATAGCGGGGAGGGCGGCAGTGGAGGGAGGGTTGGGAGGGGAACACCCATAAGGAAGGGGAGGGGGGAGGGAGATGTTTGCCCGGAAACCGGGAAAGGGAATAACACTCGAAATGTATATAAGAAATACTCAAGTTAATTAAAAAAAAAAGAATCTAATCACCAGGATACCTGAAATAAGATAATCAACAAATAAATTATTTTGAACAAATGCAAAAAAAAAAAAAAAAGAAGGAAGCAGCAGAACCTGGAGAGAAAATGCACAAGTTCTCTAAGTACAAGGAAGACTGTGGTCTATCTGAAAACTAAGAAAGAGCTGACCTGATTTAGAGTAACATGAGAAAGGAAGAAGGCAGAGGAAATGAAAGGGTGACAAGAAGTGCAGTAAGCTGAGGCCAAATAAGAATAAAATGCTATACAGAGTTAGAAGAGTAGTGTAGGCAATGGTCTTCAGGAGAGTTTCAGAGCGTTGTCATGTCTTCAGGGCCAATGGTCTAAAATTCCACGTGAAGAGCTCTTAACCCTATGTCCCATAACTACACAGCTAAATATACTAACTGCTGCCAAGTACTGAGGACTTCAGAGAAGATTGTCTTCCTGCAATCTTTAATGACAGAATTAGATTAAATAAGGACTGAGTTAATTCCAACCTCCTGTGTCAGCACAAGAGATTTAACTCTTATAACAAAGGAAGCAAATATTGTACACCTGTAGAGAGACTGGAACTATATCTTGGTAATGCCCCATCCAGCTTACCACTTTAACTCTCTGACGGCCAACTGGAAAGGGATCCAAAACAGAGATTAGTCCTTAAAGAGATTCTCCCTTCTTCCTCACAGATTCTACACAGCTGACTGGTAACAAATGCAATGCTGTCTGTTTGACCTCTAGTCTCTATTGAGTGAAATGTATGTCAACAATATCTGTACAACATCATAATGGCAGAAAAGCACTATGAGACAAAAACATCAACAAAATAACCATTGAGTTATTTTTGTGTTAAACATCTACTATTAAGGAAGAAGTCTGGGCTTGGGTGTGACTCCATTGAAGAAAACTATTTTTTTCTTGCAAGCTGCTGTCATTTAGAGACTGCATCTTAGTTAAAGGTAGGAACTTAGCCTCTATCAGTGCTGAGACCCTGCCTGCAACATTCACAGGCTACTGTATGCTGTTGTAGTCTGATAGTACATTTGTACATTGGTCCTATTATTTCTGGAAGAAAGATTCCTTGGTGTCATTTATCTCCTCAGGCTCTTACACTCTTTCCCTTCCCATCCTCCCATAGTTCTCCAAGCCCAGAGAAGAGGGGGTTGATGGAGATATCACACCTATGATTAAATATTCCAATCCATTTCACTCTCCACTGAATAGTGTGTTTTAGTTCCCATCCACTGCAGTAGGAGAAATCCATTGTAACCGTTGTGTGAGACAAAGACATACAAGTCTAACAAAGTATGTTTAGAGCCATTCACTGTTATGTTCTTTTAGCAGAACAGGATTTGTTCCCCACCCCCAGGTCCATGATCTATTTAGATTCATGTTCTTAGTCATCAGAATAATGTCAATCATGGGTTCCATTTCAAAGTGTGGGTCTTAAATCCAATTATATGCACACTGATTTGTTAAAAATATTATTTCTTTTATTTTTGAGACTATAATGTACTTATATTTACTTTATATTTTCCTGTTCTTTTCTTCTTCCAACTGTCATATGTAATTCCTTCTAGACACACACACACACACACACACACACACACACACACACACACACATTCAAAATGTAACCCTCTTTCTCTGTATGTTATTACTTGTGTACATGTTTTCAGACTGATCACTTGGTATAGTATATTTCTGTGTTTTCTCCAGGAAAATATAGTTCCTCAAATTTTAAAGTTCCTTTGTTATTCGCAGTTTTGTGTGTAGGGTAGAGGACTCATGGTCTTTCTCCATCAACCTTTGGATGACTATTATTTTGGACTTGTTCAGCTTATGTTTAGACAGTCATGTAGGTAACACTTTGTATGCTATCACTTCAGATGCAGGACCCAGAGGTCCCTGGGCTGAAGCTCTCTTGAAAGCCTCATCCCTAGCTTCCATGGTACCAGAAATCTCCATGCAAGCTTCCAAAGGTGGAAAATAACCAGTAATCACATCCAGCAATGACTACAAGGATCAGCATTTCATGATAATCCTAAATTTAAGGATTAGAATGTATTTATTGATGGTAACCAAAACCTCTCTAATTGGACCCAAGACCCATCCAAAAGAAGGAAATTATGTCTGGTTCAGGAAACCTAGCCAACTGTGGAGGCAGGATGAATAAAGTCCTGGATCTTGGAGAAAATCTAAAATCCCCTCTTTTTTGAAACTAGCACAAGCCCCCCCAAAACCAACTAACTATCTTGCTCTTATATCCACAGATAAGTATATTCTTTGCTCCTCATCAAGAACATTTTTGAAATCTGGAGTGCTAAGGGTACAAAATGTCACGGCCAAATAATTACAAAGTAATGGTGACCAGCCCCAATGGATACACCTCCAATACAATGGATTTTATAGCTATTTCTCATTTATAATAAAGGTATATCAACACACATAAAATGTATTTCCTGATTTAGAAAAATCAGTTTTATCTCATACATTAGTTCTAAAGGTGTTTTATACCTTTTTCATTAAATCTCTGTCTTCAAGTACTCAGTAATTTTCTGGATTCGAATATCTTTTGTAGATATCATGCTTATTAGTAGATTTCCAATCTTAGTTAGAAATGGTGACTGATGACGATAGTCCAAGCACTTCCACATTAACCAGAGCTGCAGAGAGAGTTGTACAGAGTAGCAAGCTTAGAGTAAGCAGTGAGAATCTAACTCTCTCTGTATCCCTTTCTCAACAAAATCTGAACCTCGTGTGCTTTTTGGATTTTATTAAATCTTGTAAATCATATAAAGCATAAAATTCCTGGGTCTCATTACATAGGTTATTTTCAGTACTTTTGAGATGATTTTCATATTCATATTCATTTTGAATAAATGTGTTTCAAGACTTCTCAAATCAGTTCTCCCTTTTCTACAGATACCGGGCTTGTCACCAGCTTTGTCTAAAGCTCACTATCTTCTGAGCCATATTTCTTTTTATATCCCTTCAAAGAATACTTTAGTTTTTTATTCGGTCTGTTGCTTAACATTTTTACATTGTTCCCATGACAACCTAAATCCCATTACAAACACATTGCCAGTGTAGGCTTTGTTGGCTGACTATAGTTTTGCTTTCTAATACAGAATTCCCTGTATTGTGAAAAATCTCATTCATATTTTCTTTATTTCTTTTTTTCTTTTTTAAATAATGGGTGTTGGTTTTTTACCTGACCTAATGATCACAATTTTTGTTATCTCTATATACACTCATTAATACTCCCTGCTCGTAACTGGTAGGAATTACTTAAATATTAGATATATACAGATTAATGCTTAAGTAGTACTAATTAAATAATCTTAGTAGGTCCTTTATTCTTTAAAGAGATGAACAACTTTTTTCCTATACTTTACATGACAAAGTATTATCTTTGCATCATAGCAAACACAAGAATAAAATGTCTTTACATGTTACACAATTTTTACAAATGTTTTAGACTATAATTGCAGCAGATTCCCTTCCCTTTCCTCTCTCCAAATCCTACCCTATATTGCTCCTTGCTCTCTTTCAAATCCATAACCTCTGGTCATATCTATACATACATACATACATACACACATATATATATATATATATATGTGTGTGTGTGTGTGTGTGTGTGTGTGTGTGTGTGTGTGTGTGTGATGGTTTCCATATGTTTGACTCAAGGAATGGCACTATTAGAAGGTGTGGCCTTGTTGGAGGAAGTGTGTCACTGTGGGGGGTGGGCTTAGAAACTCTCCTCCTACCTGCCTGAGGATGCTCAATCTGTTCCTGGCTTCCTTTGGGTGAAGTTGTAGAACTCAGCTCCTCCTGCACCATGCCTGCCTGGATGCTGCCTTGATGATAATGGACTGAACCTCTGAACCTGTAAGCCAGCCCCAATTAAATGTTTTCCTTTATAAAACTTACATGTGTGTCTGTTCACAGCAATAAGACCTTAATTAAGACTACACATATATATATATATATATATATGTGTGTGTGTGTGTGTGTGTGTGTGTGTATTTATTTTCATATGAATATGTGTACATATATTCATAAATACATAAATATAGCACAATACTCTATCATATAAACCATTTAAGCTCCCAGGAACTAAACCACTAACCAAAGAGTACACAGGGAGAGACCCATGGCTCCAGCTGGATTTTTAGCAGAGGATTGCCATATCTGTCCTCATTGGAAGGGGCTCCTTGGTCATGTGGAGGCTTGATGACCCAGGGTACGGGAATGCTAGGGTGCTGAGGATGTGTGGGTAGGCAGGTAGGGGAGCACCCTCATAGAGGCATGGGGAGGAGAAAGGGATACAGGGCTTGTGAAGAGGAAACTGGGAAGGGGTAACATTTGAAATGTAAATAAATAAAATAACCAATAAAATGATAAAAGTGATTTTAAAACTTTCAATGTGTGGTAATGTGCAGCAAATTTGTGAGACTATTTCAGAAAGCAAAACATGCTTGTTTATATGTAAACACCAAAATAATGACAAAAGCTGTGTATCAACTGTGTTGAATGTGCTGTTAGTCTTGGATAAGAAAGTCTTGGTCTATTAAGTATATATTTTCAGTCTTAATTTCATATTAAATTCAGCACTATCCTTAGAGAAACAAGTAATTTTCATTTAAAAGTAATCCCTATCAAGCTAATTTATGGAGTAAGTGAACCATGCCACCAGACCAAACTGGTAGAGTTGAGTGAGCTCAGACCCTGTGAATCTCAGAATTCAGAAAGGTAGGTGTGAGGCCATTCCTACCTACCTCTACCTGCCATGGACCATGCAACCACAACACCCCACTAGGAGGATTCTGACCATCAGTCACATGGGGAGAATACCTGTAGTCTTTCCGTACCCCAATAGAACATCACTAAGATTCCAAACTGAGCCAATAAGAAACATCTACCCATAAATACCACTTTACTCCTCAATGTTTTAAAACTTCTCTGTCCCCATGGAATACAGGGCACAGCACAAGTTGTTTCATCCAGGATCATCCAAGAGTGGCTATTATACTGAGCTCATAGAGAAGAGATCTCTCTTGAAGCATTTGTCACTGGAATTTGGACCACCTGGCAGGCCAGACTCATGCTGGTGACTGATGCCCTTGCTACTGGCACTGGTGCTGCCACTACCATTGGCTGCGGGCACCGCTGGTGGTATTGGTGCTGGTGCTGGTGCTTGCACAGTAGCTCAGACCTCAACTACCTGAACTGCATAGGCCTCTCAAACGTCCTTGCTTCTCTTCCCAAAGCTGTAACATTTCCAGCTTTTCCAGCAGACTAAGATGCACAGATCCAGCTCATCGTGGTTCCTCTGAGTACAACAATAAACATTTTAATTGAAACTATGTATACACCTAGGTTAGAATACTATATTAACATCTGACTAGTTATGAAGAGTACTAAAACTCTGGTCAGGAAATTATATGCTGATTTTTTTTTACCGTGTGTGTGTGTGTGTGTGTGTGTGTGTGTGTGTGTGTGTAAAAGCAAAGACTACAAAGAGCATTTTATTCTGTAGAAGCGCAGTATGTTGAGGTCCCCTATTCCAAGATGGAGAACCCCAAGCGAGCTCACAGGCCTGATTTATCGCCCATTAGGGGAATTCTGGGGAGGGGTAGGTGACCTCTAACATTGTCTTTAGGGACATTCTGGAACCATTGCTGGAGAAGTTTGGAAACTGTTACCAAGAAGTATGGAAACTGCAGCTGATCCATTTCCTTTTCTAAGGCCAGTTGGCAGGGCAGCATCTGAAGCCAAGATTTGCCTGGAGTTACCCAGTTCTTGGAAACAGAGATTTAGGCCTAGTCTCCTCAACTGCCAATTTGAAGCCTGTCAAGGAGTCAGTTTGGCTCATTTGACTTTGAGATGTTTCTATGGGCTGGTGTTATTGTGTGAGAATCATCAATTGAAAGGTAGAAATCCATTTTATTAGCAAACCTAACTAAAGCATTGATTGCCCAAGGACCATCTGCCAACATGAGAGCAGAGACAAGGGCAGTAAGGCAAGGAGAGCAGCTGAAGGGGGACTCATGCCAACCCTGAGACTGTTCTCTTTCTATTCTTATTTCTTGTAGTCTCTTTCTGACTGAGGCTACGGATTCTTTACTGACCTCTGAAGGCTATAGCATCCTACCGAAGGAGTTTGCTAAGCAACACATCCATCAGATTCATCAAACCTCACGCCTAGTAAAGGAAAACTAACGGAATTGTTATGAGTGGCAAGGAACAAAATATTTGACTTAGGACACTTGATTGATAAAGTTTTCTTTACTGTTAACCAGTAATATTAGAATTTATGGCCCACACGTGCAGACACAAAATGCTATAGCATTCAACATACTCTGCTTCATAAATTTCATAAAATATCGAATAGTTTCAGAAAGTAAGTCATACAGTGTAATTTTAAGTACGTTAAGCAAATATTCATTGCTAGTAACAAAAAATAATTATAAATATTTAGAAAGAAAACCTGGAAATTTATATTTTAAATTGTCTTGTTTCAGTTAGAAGGAGTTTTCAGGCAAGGGAGAAATATCTTACTAGGGAAAATGCTTGCCAGGCTAACATGAAGACCTGACTTCAATCAACAGAACCTAGGTAAAAAATTAAGTAAATGAAAAATAAGAACTAGCTGTGGTTCTCTGTGTTTATAATTCCAGTGGAAGAGGCAGACAGGAGAGAAGATGCATCTAATCCTAGAGAGACTTGAAGCCCCAGAAACTGAGGAGGCCTGCCTGGGTATGGGGCAGTTGGAGGTATCCTTTTGGAGAAAGGGGGAAGGAAAATGAGATGGAGAACTGTGGGAGGGTGAACTACAGGGGGGAGTAACAACTGGACTGTAAAAATGTGAAAGTAATAAAACATAATTAAATAAACATAAAAAGTAATTGGAGCAATGGGGGAAAAGGGAGAGAGATAGAGATAGAGAGAGAGAGAGAGAGAGAGAGAGAGAGAGAATGTACACTTTGTCTTTCTGGAAACCATCCAGCCTAACCCATGAGTTCCAGACCAATCTCAACCAAAATGTAAGTGTTCCTTAAAGAACATTATGAAGCTATTTGATGTTGACCTTAGTATTCCATAAGCAAGGATAGACTGACTGGTACATCCATCTACACATTCATACTCACACACACACACACACACACACACACAATCACACACACACACACACACAATCTCACACACACACACACACACACACACACACACACACACCTCTAAATTAAAATGTCTCTGTTCTCTCCCTTCCTGTAAAACCATGTAACTATTTCCTCTTTTAGCTATTTGGTTACATGCTGCTTCAAGCATTATCTTGGAATTATGATCATGAAATAGGAAAACAAATAGAAGAAACAGATTCAAAGATGATAGATAGGCTCTGAAGACCTTGGAAGCCATGAATGTTTCTGTTTAATATGTGTTGTACTATCAATGGCATTAGAGTAAAATATTGCTTTAACATTGTATTTTTTAAAGATAAAGAGAGGGGAGATTGTGTTCTATGAAGGTGTGGTGAGGTATGGGAAAGGGGGTGCCTCACTGGAACCATGCTGAGATATCCCTCCCCCCTGAGGGACAAGCCAGTATATTATGGAATAGAGTTTTATTAGGGAATGGGGAGGGAAGTTAATAGGGTAGTAGAGCAGAGAGAGAGAGAGAGAGAGAGAGAGACAGAGACAGAGACAGAGACAGAGACAGAGACAGAGAGACAGAGACAGACAGAGACAGAGACACAGAGAGAAAGAGAGACAGAGAGACAGAGAGACAGAAAGACAGAGGCAGAGGCAGAGAAAGACAGAGAGAGAAAGAAAGAGTAGAGAAGGACAGGAGTAGAGAAGCAGAATAGAGGCTGGCCATGAGCACATGGAGAGAAGTGGGGAGAGGAATGGGGAGAGAAGGGACAACGGGGAGGAGGGGAAGACAAAAGAGCAAGAGTGAGCAAGAGGAGCAAGTGCAAGAGTTATTATTTTATTCTGAATTCATTACTCTGTTTGCAGCTATTAGACATGAATATGTTCCTTAAGAATTTTTAGGATTTTCCCTGAAGAGATTTATCAACTTAAGCCATAATTACCATCATTCTGAGTAGGCTGGTGAATAATGAAAGATATGAGTACAATTAATACCATAAGTTAAAGGGAGGATGAAACTTTTCTCCAAACACTTAACTTCAGGTAGGCTTTATGGCATGTAAAAGGGCTAAATCCTTATTTCATGAGAGGAAAATCTATCTGCCATGTGTGGGAATGTTCAGAATAAGAACACAAGGGGAACTGAAAAGCCAAGGAATCTGAGTAATTAATTAGTCAGCTTTTCTTGGTACAATACCACTTATCTTATCAATAATACCATTCTGCTCTTTTCAATCACCATATTGATTTAAGGAAAAGGTTTCTTACTATTGGATAGACAGAATATATGAAATAAGAGTCTACAGAAGTACTTTGTTGCCTATGTAATTGGACCAGTGAGAACTGACAGAGTAATTTCATGTACTCCAGGTGAAAAAGCAAGAAACAGGATGTGTACACTGGTGAGGTGGTTGATAAGTACTGAGGCTTGACATCTTAGTGAAAATGCAAATTTACACTTTGATGAAATTGGCATAGGTATCATATATAAATTGTGAGATTAGTAAATAATCAGAGTTGTGTATTTTCTTATGAAAAGTATATCGTTACATACTGGAAATTAATTTCTAGTCCCAAATACTGTAAAGGTCCTCTCCAAAGGAAATGATAGTAAAGCAAAGACCTCCTATGTAAAGAGGAACCAAATGAATCTTCTTATTTGTATCTTGGAAAACCAGAAGATGCTTAGACTGAGGTCCCAATCTCACATTCATTGTTGAGTCATCATCTGCCAGCAGAACCTTGACAGGTTGGATAGTACCAAAATGTGCCAGTTTAGCCTTTTCCTTTGTGTACATATCTGTCAATACTAGTGGATTTTGACTTACTCTGGGCCACTTTTAGAAATTTCTTAGGTTTTTTAGTTCTTTCTGATAATGCTCCTCTGTATAACTCATGTGCAAAAACACTTGAATACTGATACTTGGATGGATAGATGCCATAACTGACATGTTTTCTAAACATGTGATATTTAGCACTGTAACATTATAGTTTCCTAATGTTTTAATTGAATTATATTTTAAAGACAAACATAAGAATAAGTGATAGAAAGCAAAAATACAGAGTAATCCCAAACAACAATAAAAATCCAGGTCACATGAGTCAGGTGGGTTGTTGAATGCTTTGAAAACCAGCACTTAGGAAGCAAAGTTAAGATGTAATATCATCCTGAGTGAGGTAACCCAATCACAGAAAAACACATATGGTATGCACTCATTGATAAGTCGCTATTAGCCCAAATGCTCCAATTACCCAAGATACACAGAACACATGAAACTCAAGAAGGATGACCAAAATGTGAATGTTTCACTCCTTTAAAAGGGGAACAAGAATACCCTTGGGAGGGAATCGAGAGGCAAAGTGTAGAACAGAGGTAGAAGGAACATCCATTCAGAGCCTGCCCCACATGTGGCCCATACATATACAGCCACCAAACTAGATAAGATGGATGAAGCAAAGAAGTGCAGGCTGACAGGAACCGGATGTAGATGTCTCATGAGAGACACAGCCAGAATACAGCAAATACATAGGCGAATGCCAGCAGCAAACCACTGAACTGAGAATGGGACCCGTGCTGAAGGAATCTTAGAAAGGACTGAAAGAGCTTGAAGGAGCTCGAGACCCCCTATGAACAACAATGCCAACCAACCAGAGCTTCCAGGACTAAGCTACTACCCAAAGACTATACATGGACTCCAACCTCATAGGTAGCAATGAATAGCCTAGTAAGAGCACCAGGGGAAGGGGAAGCCCTTGGTCCTGCCAAGACTGAACCCCCAGTGAACATGATTTTTGGGGGAGGGTGGTAATGGGGGGAGGATGGGGAGGGGAACACCCATATAGAAGGGGAGGGGGAGGGATTAGGGGGATGTTGACCCAGAAACTGGGAAGGAAAATAACAATTGAAATATAAATAAGAAATACTCAAGTTAATAAAGATGGGGGTGGGGGAAAGATGTCTAAATTGGAAGTCAGCCCATTATATACAAGGAGCAGTGGGCCAGTCATCTATACAGTGAAATTGTCTCAAAACAAAACCAAAAACAAATGCATCACCACTAGCAACACCAACCCATACAGAACAGGCCAACAGCAACAAGAAAACAGAGCAGATTGGAACCCTTCTTAATATGACAGCATTTCACACTGTACAGGTATAAATAAACATAAAATGCTTTCTCCCTCTGCCTTGCTCTTCCTCTGCCTCTCTGTCACTCTCTCTCCCCCTCTCCTACACACCCCTCATGCATGTGCTAAGAGCCTTCCACTTTAGGATCATAACATTAAACCCAGACTATGCAACATGGTTCTTATATTAAATAGATTTTAAACATACTTGGTTGGGATTATTTTCCAGGCTGTTTAGGCACTCACTTGGAGCAAATTCCAGAAAGAAGTATCTTTATTAAATTTACCTCCTTCAGTAGCTAAGCTGCAGTGGAGACATCTGCTGAGTCATTAAATGAGACCATTAAAGGAAATGATGGAGTGTCCATTCGCTGTCCAACTTTCTGTGAGGAAAGCTGATTTTTAAACTTTGTGTCTAATTAGTTTCTGTGGCTGGATATGAGCTCCTGACATCTGTGAGGCCTTTAGAGTTTCTTCCATCTCATAATGCAGGATTTACTACCAACTTGATAACATCCTTAAATTAGTTAAGCAAAACAGTAATGAGGTATTGCCCTGGAAGAAGAGTAGGACAACTGTTCTGTGGATGTTAAGTTCTTCCAATCCAATCTGTTTCTATTTATGTCCCTTTTGTTAGAATGCACAATTTCCTTTAAAGCAGAAATTTGAAGCTGCTATGGCATTGGATTTGAATGTTTTCACTCACCAATAGAGCTGTTATAAATGACAGATCACTGAAGTGAACTGGAAAACGTTTTTCAAATGTTTGAGTACATAATCATCTGTAAATGAAATCTTAATTTTTAACTTGAACCATTATTCTGATGTATTATTAATAAATAATACCCTGTTAGTTTATCCTGAATAATTCTGTGTTTTTAACAAATATATGCATATACATACACATACAAACATTTTATGATACATGTTTATATGTATAAATATATATGCATTAATATTTTTAAACACAGAAATATGAGCAATAATCAAATCAACAGCAAAAGACAAGTGTCTTCAGTATTAGTTTAATCTGAGGCTTTCAGTCATACATTAAAATCCATGCTATTTACATATGTGGTAGAAAATGACAAAGTGTTCAGATTTCTGCAACCTATGTTACGATTTAAAAATTATTTTCTAGGCTTCTGATGTGGATCAGTAGATAAAGTGCTCTTCAAGCAGACATGAAGAAATGTGTTCATATGTATGACAATGCAGGTCTGCACCCCTAGCACAAGACAAGTTATATGGAGACATGTGGATTTCTGAGTCGTTTTGATCATCCACTCTAGCCAAGAGATCAACTCTACCTTCACTGAGAGAGCCCTTCCTAAAGAAGATAAAAACCAATAAGACACTAGGTTCTTTCTGCACATTTATACATATGCGCACTCACATAAGCACCTTCACCGGCGTGCATACACATACACTATATTTGCACACAATATGCTACATACAAACACACAGGCACAGTATACTAAACTGGTTTTCTCTAAATAAAAGCCCCAAAACAAATTCATACTACAACTTATCTGTGCTGTTTAGTGCACAGCTTTTCATCTTGAAAGCATGCCTATGAATCACAGGGCTTTGTATAATATTTCTATATTCCAAGATGACATTTTTGTACCTTATATGTGAATAGAACTTATGCCATTTAGATCCTACTGAAATCCCTTCTGATTAGTATAAAATAAATACAAAATATTAATCTGAGAATGTCAAAAACTCTATCTAGGAAGCAGCAAAATGAGAGTATTAGAACAATTTCTTCCAAGCTCAAAATGAAAGCTAAATCAATGCTTAAGCTGTGCCCTGGGTATAGAATGAGCTTGAAGAGTATGGACTGGGGGGAGAGGGAGCAGTGCAAGTGCTGTACGCTAACCTTAAAGCATTTTCCCACAGGAAGCTGCCAGCCAGGTGATTGACTCAGGAGTACAGGCGCACGGTGACTGAAGAGAGTCCTTCCTCTAACTACACCATTATCTTTTGTACATTTGTTCTCTATTTTCCTGTATGTGCAGAAAAATATTATAAATACTTGGAAGGTTGTACTTTCAGGATAATATTCTTCAATATTACTTAGTCATTTTCCATATTTTTCTATAAAACTACAAGGGATTTTTTTCTTTATTACCTTTAATTTAAAGAGGGGTGTGTGTGTGTGTGTGTGTCTGTGTGTGTGTGTGTGCATGTTTGTGTGTGTGTGTGTGTGTGTGTGTGTGATATGCATGCTGTGTACTATGTGTATGGGCCTGAGAAAGTCAGCAGAGAACACTGCAGTTCATGGAAATCTGCAAAGATCAGCAAGCATTTTTAACTTCTTAACTAGCTCTCTAGGTCTAAGTTTTGATAAAGTAACTCTAGGTCATAGTTATCTACTTGAATGTTTTAAATTGTATTTGATTCCTACAAACAGAAAAAAATCCTGAAGGGAATCCACCCAGAGAATCTGTACTTCATTTAACACTTTTGTCTCTTCAGTGTTTATCATGAAGACTTGAAAAGATGGAAGGGAAACAGAATGAGCAAGCTGTCAGCACCTCAAAGGACCACAGTAGGATAATGATAAGGAACAAGCTGGAGAAGAACTTGCTGAATATGTATAGTACAACAGAAATCATCCAGATAGCTTTGTTTCTGTTCATTTTCTCTGGAGTTTTGGTTATTTCTATATGAAAATTGCTATGAATGATGCATTAACTGCAAATATTTAATATGAACTCAATAATAATTACAGGCAAAATTTTACTCAATCTTCTGGTTCTATGTGTATTCCTTGGTGAGTAGTTGTTCTATGACATCATCCAAAGAATGACATAGTAGTCTCTGTCATATTACTGTGTTTCTTGTCGCTGTCTTTATTATCCTTTTATGTAGTAACTTGATACTTTGTGAAAGATGTTTCAGTGAATAAATACATTCATTGTCTATTCTGATTAACTCAGGTTATTTAATTTCCAGGTACCTTATACTGGAAGAGGATATTTGGCTGCTTATAGTTGTCCGCTGACCGCCACATGTGCGTAGTAGCTTGAATATCCCCCCACATCCACTCTTAGGAATGAATAAATGTAAGAACTCTTTAAAAATATATCAAGTTCAAGGTACAGAACAGATAGAAAGTAACTTCCCAGTCTAATAATTGCATGAAGATTATAAAATTGTACCTGGGACAATGGTGTAGGTTTTTTGCTTGTTTGTTATTTTAATATACATGTTGACTTGAAAGGTCAGGTTTAAGGTAGAAAATCTGAAACAATTTTGTGTGAATGCGTGGATTTCCACTGAGAAGGTATTTTAATACCAATGAATTATCTGAGAGTTGCTGAGAAAAAAATATAAGAATGAAAAAATAAAGGCATAAATCTCAAGTGACAGCTTTTTAAATGTTTTATTTGTTACTTTATTCATTTACACTTTAAAAGTCATTCTTCTTCTTGGTTTAACCTCCACACCTCCCTGTCCCATCTCCCCTTCCCCCTGCTTCTTGAGACTGCTCCCACCCATCCACCTTCTCCTGCCTCACAGCCCTAGCATTCTCCTACACTGGGGCATCTAGCCTCCACAGGACCCAGAGCTTCCCCTCCCATTGAGGCCACACAAGACCATCCTCTGCTACATATGCAGCTGGAGCCATGGGTCCCTCCATGTGTACTCTTTGGTTGGTGGTTTAGTCTGTGGAAGCTCTGGGAGGTGGGGGGTCTGGTTGTTTGGTTTTGTTTTTCTTCCTATGGGGTTGCAAACCCAAGTGAAGCTTTTCAGAATAATGATCCAAGAGACGGTAACAGGTAAGTGTAGAACAGGAGAGAAGAGATGAAAAACAAAACCAGATAGTGTGTTTCCATTGTTGATTTGTATTTAGTTTCAATTATGTCTTTTGTAAAGAGCTATGTTAAAACTTGATTTCTTATAGTAAAATTTAGATATTAAATATTTCTTAAAAACACATTGGTGAAAGTTTGACTTCTAATATATGATGCTCTTGGAAGCTGGGCCATCTCATTTTTTCTTTAAGGAGATTTTGGATCCCTGGCTTCTCTTTTTTATACCTTAGAAATCTGTCTTGGATCAGCTTTTATTATCTTATGATAAAACCACCATATAAGCTCTTGATAGAAATTTAAAGAAACAGGGACAAGAACCATGACCTGAATCCTCCAAAGCTCATGTCAAAATGACCTACCTTTTTTTTTACATTAATTATCTCAAAAGTTTTCAGTGAGATATGAAGGGATGACATAGAAAGTTCCTTATGTAACAATCTTTAGATATCTTTTCAAAGTCAATAACTTGTTATACAAACCTGTCATTTAAGACACATAATTGTGATTTATTAGCATCTCATGAATATGATTTTATTATTTTATTAGATGAACTGAATTTATTCAAACACCCTGAAATATCAAATGAAGGAAACTTTAGAATGCTATAAGGCTAATAAGACAAGCTTCCTCTGATGTGAGATGTCGGAGAAGATACTGAGGAGAAGATCATCTACTCAGTCAGGAATTTCCACAAAAGTTTGAGTGAACCAGAACTGAATAAATGAAATCACAGAACTTTTGGATTCCATAAGTTCCATTTGGCATGTGCCACTGTACAAAAAAGAAGAGATATCAAAAGGAGTATAGATGAGAGAATGAATTATAAAAATAAAAGTATATGAACTTTCTTATTACTGCTTCTCACAATTTTATAGCTACTACATATTTCTCTGACTCTGGAAGAGGGGGAATACTCATTATCTGCAATTTCTACCACCTGGAAAATCAAATTGAATATTTCATATGAATCACAACAGAGAACTGGAGTAGTTAATTTTTTATTCTCTAACACTCAGAAACTTATCAGAAAGAACATGAGATAGTTTGTAAAGCCCAGAACTGAGTTTGTTGGAAAGCAGAAGTAATATTAAATCTTATCTTCCTGGCTCTATGCTTGAAATAAATGAAGAGTGCTACTTAAATATGTTCAAGTTATTTGATAGCATTAATAATAGACCAAATTAATACAGGAGATGATAGACTCAGCATAAGAAAAAAATGTCAGAACACAGAGTAGATGGGGTTTCTCTTTTCCTATGAACTTAGGTGAATTACCTTTTATTTTAGTCTTTAATGATTCTGATATTCATTTTTTAAACTTTCTAGAACCTTATGTTTGAACAAGAAACTGAGAATTAGCTTTTGATTTTTTCTTAGTTTAAAGAGCTTTCTCTTTCTTCTTTTCTGTTCTGATTCACATTAACAGCATAAAAAAGGCCACATGTTAGGAAGGCGATATTTGACATAATTCAGTATAATTCTGACTGCATAAAGATTTGTCCCTTTGTCTTTGGCAAACTGAACCATTTATGCTGTGCATAGGACATCCTGTCATAGGCTTACAAACGAAAAGCGACCATCTAGGACAGGAACCACAGAAACTTTATCAAGACCCATATGTCCCTGCCATGACATAATACCTATCTTTCACATCTTGGAATAATGATTTTCACACCACCACTTGCATAACAGATCTTGATCTCTTTCAGTTTTCTTGCTTAGATTCCATATGATGAGAATTGATTTTCTATGATGGTGAATGGTGAAGTTGAGGCTAATGGTTCAAGAAAGTCCCACCATTGCTAATGTTACAAAAAACTTGTATGGTAATCTAAGAGGGAATTAGAACCAACTAAACAACTGAAGAGAAGAAAACCATCACAAACTTTCATTTTTAAAAGTTCTTTCTTTGCAAATTCATTTTGAAAAAATGAAAAACGGGGCAGCACAAACTATTCTCAACAATAAAAGAACTTCTGCAGCCTGACCTCAAGCTGTATTACAGAGCAATTGTGATAAAAACTGCATGGTATTTGGTACAAGATAGGCAAGTAGATCAATAGAACAGAATTGAAGATTCAGAAATGAACCTAAACACCTAGGGTCACGTGATCTTTGAAAAAGGAGCTAAAACCATTCAATGGAAAAATAAGACAGCATTTTCAACAAATGTTGTTGATTCAACTGGAGGTTGGCATATAGAAGAATGCAAATTAATCCATTATTATCTCTTTGTACAAAACTAAAGCTCAAGTAGATTAAAGACCTTCACATATGCACTCAAACTAATAGAAGAAAAAGTGGGAAAGAACCTCAAACACAAAGGCACAGGGAGAAAGAATTCCTCAACAGAGCACCAATGGCTTATTCGCTAAGATCAAGAATTGGCAAATGGGAATCTCATAAAATTGCAAAGCTTCTGTAAAGCAAAGGACACTGTCAATAGGACAAAAAGGCAACCAACAGATTGGGAAAAGATCTTTGCCAATCCTACATCCCATAGAGGGCTGATATGTAATATATACAAAGAAGTTAAGAAGTTAGACTCCAGAGAATCAAATAATCCTATTAAAAATGGAGTACAGAGATAAACAAAGAATTCCAAACTGAGAAATATGGAATGGCTGAGAAGCACTTAAAGAAATGTTCAACATCCTTAGTCATCAGGGAAACTCAAATCAAAACAACCATCAGACACTAACTCAGACAGGTCAGAATGGCTAAGGTCAAAAACTCAGGTAACAACAGACGCTGGCGAGGATGTGGAGAAATCCTCCACTGCTGGTGGGATTGCAAGCTGGCACAACCACTCTGGAAGTCAGTCTGGCAATTCCTCAGAAAATTTGATATAGTACTACCTGAGGACTCAGCTACATCACTCCTCAGCATATGTCCAAAAGATGCTACAACATATAACAAGGAAACATACTCCACTATGTTCATAGTACCTTTATTTATAGTAGGCAGAAACTGGAAACATTCCTGATGTCCTTCAACAGAGGAGTGGATACAGAAAATGTGGTACCTTTACATTATGGAGTACTACTCAGCTATTAAAACAATGACTATATTAAACTCTTAGGCAAATGGATGTAACTAGAAAACATCATCCTGAGTAAGGTAACCCAATCACAAAAGAACCCACATGGTATGCACTCACTGATGCACTCAGCTTGGAATACCTAAGAAAAAAATTCATAGATCATATGAAGGAGGAAATACTGAGATTAAGTGACTGAAGAAAAGGCCATCCAGCGACTGCTCCACCTAGGGATCTATTCCATATTCAGACAACAAATTTAATCACGATTGCTGATGCCAAGAATTGTTTGCTGACAGTTCCCCTGGGGCCCTTCACAATAACTGTGCACCTCCTCAGAGTGATGTCAACATTTTCTGGAACAGTCTGATTACTGAGAACGGTCTTCATTCTCACAGTAGATCATCATGTTACCTTCTGCTTTGTAATCAATTACACAGGAAAATGGCTGAATTAGTCTCAGCTTTTCCCTATGCCAGACAGCCTAATGAATATCAATATGTTTATATATATGGACCTGAAAGACAAGCCTTATTCTTAGTTCCTTCTGACTACTTTAATGGCTTGTACTATCCCTGATACACTGTAATAAATCAGGGAGTAAGTTAAAATAAATGAAGCATCTCACAAATATGGGTTCTTAGAGGTATGGATGGACAACTCTCTTAGCAGCACATTAGACCTACGCAGTAACACATGATTTTGTACCAAACTTTAAAACATATCTATGTAGGTTGTGTAATATTATTTGTACAAAGATAAAATCCATTCCTTAAAACACTGTTTATTTCTAGTCAGTTTAGTTGTATTTTAATTAAATTAATGACACATTTCTTTCAATTTTGAGGACTTCACACATTGACATTTTTTAATGCCTTTAAAAAGATTGAATGCTTGGAAATCCAGTGAAATAAAATACATCACCAATGTTTCTCTATTCATGTATATTTATAAATACATGCATATATACATATTATCTCTATATTTATATTTTGTAATATGCATACTACATAAGCATGTCTGTAATAGACATGTAGTGCATATATCTTATACAGGTGATTGTTGGCCACCAGGCATGTTGCTTTTATGACATAAGTCAACATATTGATATTTATACAACCCAGAGCCAGCACTTACACAGAAAGATGCAGATGTTTATAAGGAAAAAGTTAATATGGGACCTGTATCATGCCTGTTCTAAAAGCAAATTTTATTTGCCAGATGTAATTACCATCTTGGAGGCTTACTGCTAAATAAACTCACCCATGTTTTCTCTTTCTGAACCTTGGCTGGCTGGTTCAACTGTTCTGGCCCAAAGTCAAGCTGACTGGTTCAAACTGACTTCACTTGGCTTCTGACTGAATTGCTCTTCTTGGAATCAAATACCTTTGGCAATCTGTTCTAATCATCTGCTTCCTCATCATCTTGCTCATTTTGCCTTCATCTGCAGCCTGTCTGTGTAAAATTGTTCTCATAAGACTACCTTCTTTCTACCTCCCTCACTCTGCACTGGTTTTTTAAGTCACCTCTCTTTTCTGTCTGTTCTCAAGACAGTTGGGTGTATCATATACTTGACACATTCTGTCAAATTTTTCCTAATTCATCAGTTTGTCAATCCCTTAATCAGACATCACTCTCAAACATGACTGTTGCATTGCACTAACTAGTTTTACCTTCATTATTTGAGATTATAGTGTGTCTGTATTCCAGCCACATGATTTAAAGGCTGTGGCTTGTCTTCATTTTATCCAGATCATAGACCCAGAAGAACTTTGCATGTGAGCCCTGGTGATAGAAACCATGTTGCTGGATTGAAAAGCCTCTACACTGTCTATACTAGAGGATCTACACACAGATATTGATATGTTTCAAATGGTGCCTTGAAATTGACTGACTGGAAATGACATTGTTTTTTTTTTCTTGCCAATCAACAATTTGTCTTAAGAAATACTTTGTCTATAAGCTTTTTGGACATGAAAAAGAACATGAAGAATTAAGTTTTGGTGATTTTCTTACTGATTGTTTGTTTATGAATGAAACCTGCTGTTGAATTATGTCTTCTAGACAGGACATAATTATTCACTCATAGAATCAAATAATATACTTTTATATGCAAGATCTACAAAATGACACCAGTCGATGGCTGATATGGGCAGTTTTTTTTAATAAGTTCCCAGACAAGATGAAGAACTACAGGTAATTAATCATTGCTAAAGAGTGATATTTATTCTTTTCCAACAAGGAACTACATGGTAATATATCTGACTCCAAGTGGTCAGCAGTAACACACACACACACAGACATACATATGTGTATATATATATATATATACACGCACATAGAAAGAGATAGTAGATACATACATACATATATGTTCACATAACACATTTATATGTATATATGTACACATACTCACACATAAACACATATTTGTGTATATTTATACACCCATATGTATATATGTATACACACCAATACACACATATATGTGTGTATACAGATATACATATATGTGTATATGTGTGTGAATGTGTTGATTTGGATATTTGTATGTGTATATATCATTTATATGTCTATATGTATATGTACACTATTGTATTTAACTGTGAATATACCTCTCTAATATATATATCTTTGATAATGAGGAATTAATCATTAATTTAAAGGGAAGTTGGTGAACAAATAAAGGAGTTAGAGGGTGAGAACAAAAGTTAAAAAGAATATAAATATACTATTCATATTTTGTCTCCAAGAAATAAAGTAAATAAAAATAATAGAACACAGAATATGTATTCATATTTCATTGAATAATAAAGCTACAACTAAATTGAAAGAAATATGCTGATAGTAAATAGAAACGTGGGACTTATGGAATAACTTTGGAAACTGTGTTAATACAGCTTGCCTCATTGGTAGATTGCATAGTTCACAATCCCCAGCTCAGGGGAGTTGTGACACTGCTTAAATAGCTGAAGTGAGGCTTTTACAAATGAATAACTACTTAATGCTTCACTCTGCTTCCTGTAGTGTATGTTTACATTTTGGAATTAGCAGCATCATGCCTCATGATAAAAACCTACTTAACTTCACTTTCTAGCAAGCCTAGACAATAATAAAGATGATATTTTAAAGTGGGGACACATTTTAGGAAAACATTTCAGTTCAAGGAAAACAAATCCAAGCTGTGACTTCACAGGACCTGGGAACTTCTTTGCAGCTATGGCACCAGAAGGAGAAACTGAAGTTCAGCCTGTGAGTGCTGCCTTCTGTTTCCCAAAACAAATAATCTTCTAAGGAATAAAGCTGGTAATTGAGGTTTTACAGAATACCACAAGTTAACTCAGACATTGTTTACCATTTGTTCTTAAGAAAATCTCCATTATTGAAGGGCTAAATAACCTGAATGACAATTTCTCAACTACAATCCAAGTAAACTCATAGATAGTAAAAGTGAAAAATAATTGAGTTAATTTACTCCACATGATGAAGCCTTGTAGAACAGAGTATTTGAACTTCTATCATCACCTAAACTAGGGGAAGGAAGAGACTATAGAAGAGGCAATTTTATCTGCTGCATAGGAAAGAGAGAGAGATTTAACCAGGTTGCATGTGAAAAATATATCCCAAACTGTTTTCTAGATAAGGGCAACCCGAGTTTTACTTGCTTTCATAAAACTTCTCCTATTATTTGTTTGGCAGTGTGTTAATATGTCTGTTATGCTCTAGCTGATAACTTCATCCTGGTATTGCCCACCTACTGCTTCCGTACCTCATTTATGAGACCTGTAAATTAGAGTTTTATGAAGGATTAGATCCCCTTTTGCTGTGTCCATAGAATTGAATAAAGAAAGGGGAAACCAGCATGTACTTGTATAGTTTTGAGTTGTAAATAACTCGTAGTCATTTTGTTTGGGTTTTGTATGCATGTATGTGTCCGTATGCAATCTGTATCCAGATCGCCATGTAGCTGAGAAGAAAATATCTGGTCCCCTGGCACAAGAGTTTTAAGCTATCATGTCCCTTCTCACATGAGTGCTATGACAAATTTCAAATAATCTTTCAGAATGTGTGTTCTCTCTCCCACTGAGCCATTCTGCCAGCTCTGGTATGAACTACCTTTTTTATTGGATATTTTATGTATTTACATTTCAAATGTTATCCCCTTTCCTAGTTCTCCTTTTCCCATCCCCTTCCCCCTACTTCTATGGGGATGCTTTCCCTTCACCCACCTACTCCCACCTCAACACCCTGGCATTCCCCTACACTGGAGAAAGGATCCTTCACACAACTAAGAGCTTCTTCTTTTATTGATGCTAGACAATGCCACCCTCAGCTATATATGCAGCTGGAGCCATGGGTCCCTCCATGTGTACTCTTTGGTTGGTGGTTTAGTCCCTGGGAGCTCTAGGGGTTCTGGTTGGCTGATATTGTACTTCTTCCTATGGGGTTGCAAACCCCTTCATCTCCTTCAGTCCTTTCCCTAACGCCTCCATTGGAGTCCCCATGCTCAGTCTAAAATAGCTGAAAGCATCCTCATCTTTATCAGTAAGGCTCTGTCAGAGCCTCTCAAGAGACATATCAGCTTCCTGTCAGCAAGCACTTCTTGGCATCAGCAACAGTGACTGAATTTGATGGCTGAATATGAAATGGATCCCCCCAAAATACAATTCACAGATCATATGAAGCTCAAGAAGAAGTAACAGCAAAATGTGGATGCTTCAGTCCTTCTTAGAATATGTATGGGAGGAAATACAGGGACAAATATGGAGCAGAAACGTATGAACTTTCAATTACTCCTCTTGTATCCTAGCATTGACATCTGTTGTTTATGATACTCTAGACACATGTTGGTTTCAGAGAATTGCAGCCTATTTCTTTAATAAATTTCACTATTTGTATCTCTGTGAATAACTTGTTCATTTTCAAAATTGCTACTATCTTACATTGAAAAAGACAGCCTTTTTGTCTTGCCCAGTTTTTTTTTGTCTGTTTTTCTTTGTTTGTTTACTCTGTGTTTCTTGCTTTGTTGTGGAGTTTTTGGTCAGAGGTGAGGGAGTAGCAGTATAACTCCACATCATTACCCTTGAGATCTTGTGCAGTTCCACTAATATTTTACTAACTTGAACTATAGCTAAATTGGGATTTGTGAGTTGAACATTAAACTGACATTCACTGATAGGTATTATATTGAAGCAGAGTTAAGGATTACCAAAACATTTTTTTTATTAACTTGAGTATTTCTCATTTACATTTCGAATGTTATTCCCTTTCCCGGTTACCAGGCAAACATCCCCCTAATCCCTCCCCCTCCCCTCCTTTATGGGTGTTCCCCCCCATCCTCCCCCCATTGCCGCCCTCCCCCCAACAATCTAGTTCACTGGGGGTTCAGTCTTAGCAAGACCCAGGGCTTCCCCTTCCACTGGTGCTCTTACTAGGATATTCATTGCTTCCTAGGAGGTCAGAGTCCAGGGTCAGTCCATGTATAGTCTTTAGGTAGTGGCTTAGTCCCTGGAAGCTCTGGTTGCTTGGCATTGTTGTACATATGGGGTCTTGAGCCCCTTCAAGCTCTTCCAGTTCTTTCTCTGATTCCTTCAACGGGGGTCCTATTCTCAGTTCAGTGGTTTGCTGCTGGCATTCGCCTCTGTGTTTGCTGTAATCTGGCTGTGTCTCTCAGGAGCAATCAACATCTGGCTCCTGTCGGCCTGCACTTCTTTGCTTCACCCATCTTGTCTAATTGGGTGGCTGTATATGTATGGGCCACATGTGGGGCAGGCTCTGAATGGGTGTTCCTTCTGTGTCTGTTTTAATCTTTGTCTCTCTATTCACTAACAAGGGTATTCTTGTTCCCCTTTTAAAGAAGGAGTGAAG
Source organism: Rattus norvegicus (assembly GCF_021556685.1). Lineage (NCBI taxonomy): Eukaryota > Metazoa > Chordata > Mammalia > Rodentia > Muridae > Rattus > Rattus norvegicus. Next base: position 108,154,131 of record NC_141537.1, on the reverse strand, counting down.
CATTCATATTTTGATCATCTGTCTTGAGTTTCATTTGTTCTAGGCATCTAGGGTAATTCAAGCATTTGGGCTAATAGCCACTTATCAATGAGTGCATACCATGTGTGTTTTTCTGTGATTGGGTTACCTCACTCAGGATGATGTTTTCCAGTTCCGACCATTTGCCTACAAATTTAATAAAGTCATTGTTTTTGATAGCTGAGTAATATTCCATTGTGTAGATGTACCACATTTTCTGTATCCATTCCTCTGTTGAAGGGCATCTGGGTTCTTTCCAGCTTCTGGCTATTATAAATAAGGCTGCGATGAACATAGTGGAGCACGTGTCTTTTTTATATGTTGGGGCATGTTTTGAGTATATACCCAAGAGAGGTATAGCTGGATCCTCAAGCAGTTAAATGTCCAATTTTCTGAGAAACCTCCAGACTGATTTCCAGAATGGTTGTACCAGTCTGCAATCCCACCAACAATGGAGGAGCGTTCCTCTTTCTCTGCATCCTCACCAGCATCTGCTGTCACCTGAGTTTTTGATCTTAGCCATTCTCACTGGTGTGAGGTGACATCTCAGGGTTGTTTTGATTTCCATTTTCCTTATAACTAGAGATGTTGAACATTACTTTAGGTGTTTCTCAGCCATTCGGCATTCCTCAGTTGTGAATTCTTTGTTTAGCTCTGAACCCCATTTTTTATTAGGGTTATTTGTCTCCCTGCGGTCTAACTTCTTGAGTTCTTTGTATATTTTGGGTATAAGGCCTCTATCTGTTGTAGGATTGGTAAAGATCTTTTCCCAATCTGTTGGTTGCCGTTTTGTCCTAACCACAGTGTCCTTTGCCTTACAGAAGCTTTGCAGTTTTATGAGATCCCATTTGTCGATTCTTGATCTTAGAGCATAAGCCATTGGTGTTTTGTTCAGGAAATTTTTTCCAGTGCCCATGTGTTCCAGATGCTTCCCTAGTTTTTCTTCTATTAGTTTGAGTGTATGTGGTTTGATGTGGAGGTCCTTGATCCACTTGGACTTAAGCTTTGTACAGGGTGATAAGCATGGATAGATCTGCATTCTTCTACATGTTGACATCCAGTTGAACCAGCACCATTTGCGGAAAATGCTATATTTTTTCCATTTCATGGTTTTGGCTCCTTTGTCAAAAATCAAGTGCCCATAGGTGTATGGGTTCATTTCTGGGTCTTCTATTCTGTTCCATTGGTCTATCTGTCTGTCTCTGTACCAATACCATGCAGTTTTTTATCGCTATTGCTCTGTAATACTGCTTGAGTTCAGGGATAGTGATTCTCCCTGAAGTCCTTTTATTGTTGAGGATAGTTTTAGCTATTCGGGTTTTTTCTTATTCCAGATGAATTTGCAAATTGTTCTGTCTAACTCTTTGAAGAATTGGATTGGTATTTTGATGGGGATTGCGTTGAATCTGTAGATCGCTTTTGGTAAAATGGCCATTTTTTCTATATTAATCCTGCCAATCCATGAGCATGAGAGATCTTTCCATCTTCTGAGGTATTCTTCAATTTCTTTCTTCAGAGTCTTGAAGTTCTTATTGTACAGATCTTTTACTTGATTGGTTAAAGTCACACTGAGGTACTTTATATTATTTGGGTATTATGAAGGGTGTCGTTTCCCTAATTTCTTTCTCTGCTTGTTTCTCTTTTGTGTAGAGGAAGGCTACTGATTTATTTGAGTTAATTTTATACCCAGCGACTTTGCTGAAGTTGTTTATCAGCTTTAGTAGTTCTCTGGTGGAACTTTTGGGATCACTTAAATATACTATCATATCATCTGCAAATAGTGATATTTTGACTTCTTCTTTTCGGATCTGTATCCCTTGACCTCCTTTTGTTGTCTGATTGCTCTGGCTAGAACTTCAAGAACTATATTGAGTAAGTAGGGAGAGAGTGGGCAGCCTTGTCTATTCCCTGGTTTTAGTGGGATGGCTTTAAGTTTCTCTCCATTTAGTTTAATGTTAGCTACTGGTTTGCCGTATATGGCTTTTACTATGTTTAGGTATGGGCCTTGAATTCCAATTCTTTCCAGGACTTTTATCATGAAGGGGTGTTGAATTTTGTCAAATGCTTTCTCAGCATCTAATGAAATGATCATGTGGTTTTGTTCTTTCAGTTTGTTTATATAATGGATCACGTTGATTGTTTTCCATATATTAAATCATCCCTGCATGCCTGGGATGAAGCCTACTTGATCATGGTGGATGATTGTTTTGATGTGCTCTTGGAATCCGTTTGCCAGAATTTTATTGAGTATTTTTGCGTCGATATTCATAAGGGAAATTGGTCTGAAGTTCTCTTTCTTTGTTGGGTCTTTGTGTGGTTTAGGTATAAGAGTAATTGTGGCTTCATAGAAGGAATTCGGTAGTGCTCCATCTGTTTCAATATTGTGGAATAGTTTGGATAATATTGGTATGAGGTCTTCTATGAAGGTCTGATAGAATTCTGCACTAAACCCGTCTGGACCTGGGCTCTTTTTGGTTGGGAGACCTTTAATTACTGTTTCTATTTCCTTAGGAGTTATGGGGTTGTTTAACTGGTTTATCTGTTCCTGATTTAACTTCGGTACCTGGTATCTGTCTAGGAAATTGTCCATTTCCTGCAGATTTTCAAGTTTTGTTGAATATAGGCTTTTATAGTAAGATCTAATGATTTTTTGAATTTCCTCTGAATCTGTAGTTATGTCTCCCTTTTCAGTCCTGATTTTGTTAATTTGGACACACTCTCTGTTTCCTCTCGTTAGTCTGGCTAAGGGTTTATCTATCTGGTTGATTTTCTCAAAGAACCAACTTTTGGTTCTGTTGATTCTTTCTATGGTTCTTTTTTTTTTCTACTTGGTTGATTTCAGCTCTGAGTTTGATTATTTCCTGCCTTCTTCAAAACATTTTAATAGAAGGCCAATCGTGTTGACTATAAGTAAGAGAAGTGCTTGGAAGTCATTTGAAAATACTTAATTGTTACGTGTTTTTAAACAGAGCTCAAAGAAACTACAGTGTAAACATATCTCTCTAGGGAAAGGGAAAAATTGTCTTCAATTAATTCAAGTAGTCATATATAACAATTGTATGTGTCTCAACTTATATTCAAAAGAATGCTAAAGAACTTTATCTCTGAAACATTGCAAGTTTGAGATGGATAGGAAGAGAACCTTGAGCATCTGTTATTATGTTGTGATTTTTTTCCACAGTTGGTGAGATTTTTTTGAAATTGATTCTTGGGTAAATGAATCCATTTCTTTTTGTTGCCCCCACATTTTTCATGCAATTCTTTGGTGCATAAATTTATTTGGTTACATTTTTTATAATGTTTGAGTATAAACCCAGACATTAAATTTCATGTTTGTGCTGAACACTTTTTCCTCCACATGTCAGTAATCATGCACTACTTTTTACATGGAGATGAAATCTTTTATGTTCTTGATCATTCTGATGCTACAGTTTGCATCTGAGTGCTACACAAATGTTCATGTTTTCAAATCTTGATCTCTAGTGTGATGGTATAGGGAAGTAGAGGAACCTTAATTAAAAATGGAAGTCACTAGGTCAGGGACGGTATTTAGGCCACTATAATGCAGATGTAAGATGACAGAGAAATTGGTCACCTGTGAGTTAAGATAGCTTGCTCTAAGAAAGACACTTCATGATAACCTCTGGCCTCCATACATGCACATATCACTTAATGTACCACACTATGTATATGGGGGGTGTATACATGTGTGTGTTTGTGTATGTGTACCTCTGTATAAATGTGCATGTGTTTTGGTTTTGCTAGGGTAATAAAATATAAAACTACTTAAATATTTAAAAATAAGGAAAGAAATATTGCCCTATCTTCTACTATAGTTATGTTACTTACAAAGATTATTGATTTGAATCATCAATATCATAAATCATAATAAACTTTTCTCTTCATTAGTCCCATGTTTTGGTATGACTAGAACAACAATTAATTATTATTGAAATTAATCTACTACACTGACTCAATTAATTTACATTAGTTCCTGAATACTTTCCACAAAAGAACTTACCTGATTACAGATTGAATGTTTGCTTTTATTTTTCTTTAGTACTATTATAGAAACACTAGTCTTTTAAACTGTTTTCATCATCATAACAATAATAATTATTATCAATATCATTTAAAATACCATCATAAAGTTCTCATCCCATTTATCATCTTCACCTTTCATCAACACTACATCCTTGTTCTGTCACATTAAGTCAAGCCCACAAACTGTAATGCCTATATTACCAACACAAGGTAATATAATTAGGTGCATGTAGTTATTGCAAAAAGTTTCCACATGTGGACAATAAATATCAATATGTGTATATATGTAGATATTTTATATGTGTATAAATATATGTATGTATAATTAAGTGTACAGGTCACACTGTGCATATGGAAGTAAGAGGATAACCTTAGATGCTGGTCCTCTCTCCCTCTGTGTGTGTGTGTGTGTGTGTGTGTGTGTGGCGGTTTGTATGTAATAAGCTATGTAGTCCACGAGCTTCTGGGTATTCTTCTTTCTCTGCCTTCCATTTTCCCTTCTGAGGGCTAGGATTACAGGCACTATACTAAAATTCCAGTTTTTACCTTCATTCTGGTTCTTTGAACTGATATCTTTATCTGTGAGAAATCAAGCAAATCACCAACTGAGAAATCCACTTGGTTCAAATATTATACTTTGTTCTTGAAATTTGTCCCTGACTTGGATAGGAATAAAATACATCAATTTACTTTCATTTAAATTTTGCATCTATTATCATAAATGTTTCCTATATGAAAGAGCTATATCATAAGAATTCTATTTGCTTCTAAATTACCAAAAAGAATAATCTCTTCTATGATTTCACTACAATGTAGTTTTCACTACAGCCTACAGATGAAGGAATGCAGAAATATTATGTGAAATCCAGGCTCACCAACCTGACCACCAGTACATTTATTTGAAAGCTGACAGCTTAAAGTTGACAATCGCATAATTGTCCATATTTAAAATTAAAAAGATTAGGGGGGAGTAAAAAATTAAAAAGATTAGTAAGGTATATGTTTATTTATTGTGTCAAGATATCAATTGATTACTGGAACCTTTTCTATGAACCTAGACAATAGCTTCTCCCACCAGAACAGGTAACAAGTAGAAGAAAGTGAATATGAACATACGATGAGAAACAGTTTAATAATAAAATAGTCATTTAAGCATAAAATATTAACACTCAAATAATATTGTGTTCATATTCCTCTACAGTTTTAAATTTTGATTATATGATTAAAATGTTGTTATGCTTTATTATGTAAATGATGTTTATGTATTCAACACTACATCTGTTAAAGACAATTCTTCCAGATGATGACATTTAATTGGGGCTGGCTTATAGTTTCAGAGGTCCAGTCCATAATTATCATCATGGTGGGAAGTGTGGCAACATGCAGACAGACTTGATGGAGGAGACAAGAGTTCAATGTCTTGATTTGAAGACAGCCAGAAGAGTACTGTTTTCTTCAGTCAGCCAGAAGGGGTACTCTCTTCCACACTGCGCTGTGTTTCAACATTAGAAGGTATCAAAGCACTAAACCCACTGACATACTTCCTCCAAGAAGGCCACATCTAATTCCAAGAAAGCCTCATCTCCTAATAGTGCCGCTTATAGTGCCAAGTATATTCATGCTACCACAAACACTGAGAGACAGACAATCATTAACTAATTATTTCTTTGTAATAAAAGTGTTGAACTGGAGCCTGGTTGCTCATCCATTGCAGATACATTACTGTGCGTGCAAAAGTGGAATAGGAACTCAGAATTCTCTCCATAAACACTGTCAGTTCTTGGGTTCACAATCTCCTCTCTCCCATGGAGTTCCAAGAGATAACTTACAGAGACAAGTAGGGGCCTTGATGCCTGCAGCACCTCTGCGCACCTGAGAATAGTGAAAGGAGACATGACTGGAATGCATAGGGTCGAAAACACTACATGTTTCAGAGAAAATCTCAAGGGCAAATGTGCCCCGAATATAAAATAAGTAACATCAGTTAAAACTCCTTTTCTGTTCTCAATTCCCAGCTACTGAATTGAGCTCAGGGCATTAGCTGTCTGAATTCTCTTTCATCTAGCATATACTTGTTGCCCTATTATTTTCATTTAATGCATCAGGCAAGGAAATAAGTCCACTAGCCAGGTACATGCCTCCCATGCTGTATTTTCCTGTAAAGTAAGGTTGCAGATATATTATTATGAAATGCTTTTTTCTTTTATTTATTTATTGTTTATTTATTTACATACCAGATATTGACCGCCCCCTCCCTGTCCCTCACAGAGATTCTCCCCACATATTCCCTTCCCATTTGCCACTGAAAAGATCTCGCCACCCTGCTGTATTAAATCTCTGTAGAATTAGGTGCATCCTATTCCACTGAGGCCAGACTTTGCCAGTCCCTACTACATATTTGTCTGGGGGCCTCAGAATTAGCCCTTTGGTTGGAGGCTTGGTCTCTGAGACCTCCCAGGAGTCCAGGTTAATTGACACTGTTGGTCTTCCTGTGGGGCTACCATCTCTGTGAGGACCTTCAATCCTTCCCCTAACTCTTCTGCAGGGGTCCCCAACTTCCACAGAATATTTGTCTGTGGGCATCTGAGTGTGTCTCAGTGAGCTGCTGGGTAGAGTCTCTCAGAAGACCGCTATGATAGCTTCCCGCCTCCAATTACAATGTAGCGTCATTAATAGTATGAAGGATTGGTGCCTGTGTGGGATGTGTCTCCAAATCGACCAATCACTGTTTAGCCATTTCTTCAGTCCCCACTCCATCTTTGTTCCTGCATTTCCTTTAGACAGGACCAATTTGGGTCAATTTGAGAGTTTCTTATACATTTATTATTATTATTATTATTATTATTATTATTATTATTATCATCATCATCATCATCATCATCATCATCATCATCATCATCATCATTATCATTATGAGTTGTTACTTTTTGTTATTTGTTATTTTATTTATTTGCATTCCTGGTTTCTCTTCTGCAAACCCCCTGTCTCCTCCCTACTTCCCCCTGCATCTATGAGGGAGCTTCTCCACCCATCCTCTCCCTCCTCACTGTCCTAGCATTCTCCTAAGGGAGAGTATCAAACCTCCCAAGACCAAGGGCCTCCCCTCCTATTGATGCCAGATCAGGCAGTCCTCTGCTTCATATGTAACTGGAGCCATAGGTCTCTCCACTTGTACTCTTTGGTTGGTGGTTTAGTCCTTGGGTGCTCTGGGGCTTCTGGTTAGTTGATATTGTTGCTCTTCCTGTGGGATTGTAAACCTCTTCATCTCCTTTAATTAGTCCTTCCCTTAACTCCTCCACTGGGGTCCCAGTGCTCAGTCTGATGGTTTGCTGCCAGTATCTGCCTCTGTGTTGGTCAGACTCTGGCAGATCCTGTCAGGGTACAGCTACAGCAGACTCCTGTCAGCAAGTGATTCTAGGGGACAAAAAGCAAGAATCTCAGGAGAAGGGAGGCTTGAATAGGGATTTTGTGGAGGGGAAACTGGGAAAAGGGTAAATTTTGAAATATAAATAAATAAAATATCCGCTAAAAAGATTTTTAATACAATTTATTGATTGAATTATTATGTACTATGTGTGTATGCTTTTATCTATATGAAATCTCCATTGAAATGTGAATAAATATGACAAAAATTAAATTAGTTATATAATGGATGGTAGTGTAAAACACATAAGAATTCTTAGATATAACAAAACTTTATAATTTTTATTCCACTTACCAGCTGGAATCCTGGGAGTGTGCAAATCTACTTGAACATATATCACAGTGCTCAGGACCTCATCATTATTCTTTCCTCATGCATGTTCCTTTAACCCTCATAGAAACCCAGAGAAAACAAGTAAAGGTGCTTAGCACAAAGCTTGCATTTCATGAATTTATGCCTTACCTCAAACAATTCATCTGAGAATTTCATACATTATTATTTTTATCATTTTCATCTCTCCTTTCTTATCGCTAACTCATTCTGTGCAATCTATACCCCCATAAATTCAGCACCTCCTCTTTTAAAAATATTGTCATACATGGACACATATGGATATATAAATATAACATGCTTACTTCATTTACTGTTGCTACTATGCATATGTGCATAGTACTAACAAATTTGGATTAGATAATCTCTAAGGGGCTGTATCGGTGAATAATACTAGATCTCTCTCTTTTAGCAGTCATTAATAGTCAACCAGTTCTTCAACCAGTGAGATTTAATCAATCCATGTTGGCATGTCAACTAATGGGAATTGGGCAAGCTTTATATAGGCATCTATGCTGTTGAGATTTTATGGCTGCATATATATATATATATATATATATATATATATATATATATATATATATATATATATGAAGCTTTCTGGTACTCTAGCTCTTACGATCTTTCTGCCTCCTTTTGTATGGTGTTACCTACAGATGTTGGTGTTTTAATGAAGATGTATCAATTTGCATTAGTCATACAACAATCACCATTTTGATCAGTCATAGATGTATGCAATAATCATTTACAGTAAAAAAAATCCTTTATGAAGTACAAGAGCTTCTCTAATCTGTGGATAAAAGGAAACAGATTTAGAATGTAGTTAAGGTTTATACTGGCTTAGGAAAAAACAGTAGTAGTTTTTCTTTTAATTCCATGATTTCACCAGCCACAGGGAATTGGCTGATTTTACAATACTGAACATGATTTTCCTTTGTTAGAGCTGCACTTAAGTTAATCAGCTCTTGTTCACTCCTAAGATATCTGTGACTATATGAAGGTCATTTTGTTTTGTTGTGCTAGTTTTGTTTCAAGCTTTGTTTTATTTTTTCTTTTTCCTTTTTTCTCTATCTTTTTTTTCTTTTTGGTTGTTAGAGTCTTCACAGCTGGGAAGCACCACATACTGACTTTTTCTCCCTTGTTAACTTGGGAAGCACCTTTAGATACTATGAAAGCTACTCAGTCATCAGAAAGATTCCAGATTAGTTCCTCATTAGGTTCCCTAAGTCCTCTATCTAAATTGTATAGGTCTTTAGTTACTAAGTCTTAATTTCAAGTTCTGAAAGGCAACCAGTGATCCCAGCAATGGCCTGTTTTATATTTGTAGAATCTTGCACTCTCCACACCAACAGCTAGAAAAGCAGCTTCTTGTATCTGCTATGGGAGGCTTTTTTTTTTACATATTCCATGGCTTTGAGGGTAACTAATATTACTCCAATCAGAAATTTTAATTATTTAATTATATATACGGCGGTAAATATTAAAAAGTATCTAAAACCCACGTGCTGGCTCAGGTGGGCCACATGGCATCTGCGGGGTAATTTCATCTCAGTCAGCAAAGTGTCTCAAGTGCTAAGCTTTCGATCTATCTCCCGCTCTAGTGCTGGCTCCACTGGGCCACATGGCATCTGCAGGGTATTTTCATCTTAAAGAGCAAAGCGTCTCAACCCGACTCCCATCTCACTCGGCTGGTGGCTACCCTCTGAGCCAGGCTTCAGCTCCCTATTGCCACTCTCTAGCTGCTGCAGACTCTGCTCACATGCTCACATTTCTGGCATCTGCCCCCTGGCATAACTCCCAGTAACCTGTTAAAATCAAAACTCAATAAGCTTGTAATTTAACAATCAGATTTACATCTTAAATTCTCATTCCACAAAATATCCACATAATAAACTCACAACCAATTGATAATAAAATAAACTGCCCACCTAGACAAGATAAATTGACTTATAAAAATCCATCCCTTGTGAAATATTCATAACTACCTGTGGTCAATTAAGGCCACACAGATCTAGGTCATCTTTCTCCTCCATCTTGGTTCTTCTCCTTTCTATCCTCCCTCCCGCCTTATAAAAAGTCTGTTGCCACCTTACTCTTCACTGCCCAATCACAGGCCTTGCCTTATCTTGTGTCTGCCCTTACCTGTATGTGTGTGTGATATGTATGTGTGTGTGTGTGTGTGTGTGTGTGTGTATATAGATATAGATATAGATATAGATATAGATAGAGATAGAGATAGAGATAGAGATAGAGATAGATAAACAGATAGATAAACAGATAGATATAGATATAGATATAGATATAGATATAGATATAGATATAGATATAGATATAGATATAGATATAGATATAGATATAGATATAGAAGGGGGGACTTTAAAACTCTGACCCAAATTGTTCCTGTCTAAAGAAGGTCTACAATATGACTCAGCTATTGCACACATTGGCCTATGCGCAAGGCCTTGACATCCTAACCCAGAGAGTTGTTCAGCCTGGTTTATGCATAATATCTACAGAATGGAAAGAATCTACATCTCCTTCAACTGACAAGGGGGCACAGAAAATGTGGTCTGTATGCACAATGGGAACACTTTTAGATGTAAAGAAAAATTTATTAAGATTTTTATAGCTTTCACTTACTAATGTAAGATAATGAAACATCATTCTGAACATAATAATAAAACATACCAATAATATTATACTGCTAGCATGACCAAGTATCTATTAATGTTCAAGTCAGTGCATGTGCCATAAAATTTCTCCTTTTAACATTTGGTGGACAAGTTGGAAGCATTTTATTTAATTTTTTTCCAATGTTAGATCTCTGAGGAGAATATATTAAGTATCTCCAATATAAAAATATTTATAATGGAACACTGATTGGCAAGAATAAAGTAATCACTGAACACATGAAAAATTTCTCATCTAATTTCAGGGGGAAAATAGGTAGATATGTTCTCTAGCAGGAAAAAAAAATATCCGTAAGGCCCTCAAAAATTTCAAACGAGTGAAAATAAAGAAAATATTTAATGATACTTAAACTACGACCAATATAATAATGAAAATGTAAATATGCAAATAATACAATACAAAGTCCTTATTAGAGAACAAATAGCAGATATTAGGATAGGTACAATTAAGAGACACCTAGAATAAACAAAATCTGTTTCAAGATGTGTAAACATAAATCAGAACCACATATTGTATATGTCTATGCTGTTCACCATTCCTTCCTTCCTTCCCATAGATGCTTACATCTATGATTCCCGATCTCTTCCCTAGGTTTTCTCTCTCCAGGGTTGTCCCTCTTTGTGCTTTCTTTATTGTTTCTATTTCCATTTTTAAATCCTGGATGGTTTTTTTCAATTCCTTCACCTGTTTCACTGTGTTTTCCTGTAATTCTTTAAGGGATTTTTGTGTTTCCTCTTTAAGGGCTTCTACTTGTTTACCTGTGTTGTCCTATATTTCTTTAAAGGAGTTATTTATGCCCTACTTAAAGTCCTCTATCATCATCATGAGAAATGATTTTCAATCCAAATCTTGCTAGTCAGGTGTGTTTAGATATCCAGTATTTGCTTTGGTGGGAGAACTGGGCTCTGATGATGCCCAGTAGTCTTGGTTTCTGTTGCTTAGGTTCCTACCCTTGCCTTTCGCTGTCAGGTTGCCTCTGGTGTTAGCTTGTCTTGCTGTCTCTAATAGTGGCTTGACCCTCCTGTAAGCCTGTAGGTCAGCACTCCTGTAGACCTGTTTTCTTTCAGCTGGATCTGGGAACAGAGCTGCTCCTAGTTTTGTGTGTCCTGAAGCCTCCAGGTGGGTCGCTTGGAGCAGAAGAGTTGGTCTTAACTGCCTTCTCAGGTGTGTCAGTGCTCCTGGTGACTGGCTTTCAGCTCCAGGCACAGGCTTCTGCCTTAAGGGTCCTGCCCCTGACTGCTCCTAGGTCCCCATATCCAGCGAGAACTAGGCAGGTTCCTGTTTCGCCAGGAATGTGAGCAAAAGTGGTAGTTTCCCCTGAGGTCTCAGAATTGTCTGCATTTCAGAGAGCCCAGCTCTCTTCCACACAGGATTTCGGTACAGAGAGCTCCATGTATAAAGCCTTCTATATATTCGCTTGATCATTAATTAGGACAAACTGTTTTCCTCAAGAAGCCGCACTGCATTTCCTTTCCTTTCATTTATTTAGTCTTATTTATTTATTTATACTTATTTATTTATTTTGCTGTTAGCAGTGGACCCCTATTACCTTGTATATTTGAATGTTTGGCCACTATGGAGTGATATATTTGAGATATATTTAGAGGCATGGCCTTGTTGGAGGAAGTGCATCATTAGGGGTGTGTTTTGGGATTTCATAAGCTTAACTCAGCCATAGAGTTATAGTCTTTCTGCTCTAAGGGAAAACGTCTCAGCTTCCATGTTTGCCTGCTTTCTGTCCTGCTTCCACCATGTTAGAAGAAAACTGAAATTGTAAACAAGCCCCAGTTACTATGACAATGGAGTCTATTCACAGCAATAGAACATTGGCTTTTCCCCCCATTACCTTTTCTTTCCCTTTCAACCCATCCTTGTCATTTCTTTCAATTTTCTGGCCTCTTCCCTTCCCCTTAGCAATTCTATCTTTGGTCCTCTTCTATTTCCCTCCTCTCTCGTTGCTCTCTTCTCTTCTCTTTTCCTATGTTGCTCTTTATTCCTCTTATTTAAATACCTTTCTTTGTCTTCTCTTTCTCACTGTGTCTCTCTCTCATTCACTCCCGTTTTTTTATCTTGCTTTTTTTTCTGCCTAGTGTATTGCATGTATAACAAACTATGCAGTAAATTACATAGTATAGTTAAACATATATTGTAAGCATATTGATTCTATTTTATGAGATGTTTAGAAAAGCCAAATATAAGTGAAAGAAATCATTTTACTGTTTTACTGGAGCAGGTAGTGGACCTGTGTACTTCTGGTCTGAGGTCTCAGAAATATTGTAGAAATGAAAGATATCTGCTGATTCTGGATTGTTAAGGAGTATCAAAATGCATCAAGCACATCCAATAAATTTACTATAAATCATTAAATTTCATTTAAATGCATGTTTTTATTTACACAGATATTGCAATTGAGTAGTACAGGTTGATGTCGTTATGTAGGTGATGGCAGGTACAAGATAGAATGAGGCCTGTCATTAGACAAGAAGGAAGGATGAGAGGGAGAAATGTTTTAGAGAGACAGAGGAGGCCAGAGCAAGGAGAAGGTAGCCTAGAGAACATGGTGGTAGATATTAACATTCCTCTCTGCAACATATTACAGGTTGTTATGACTATTCTTAAGGAATGGATGTGTACTGAATTCTGTGTTGCCTAGATTGGCAAACTATATCTTATCAATTGGATCAGCAGATATCCTGTGATGTGTTCTTTTATTAGCGCTTTGAGTGAGGGTGGCATGGCCTGACAGGATGCCATGTTGGAATAGCTCACAGACAGCAATTCAGAGAGTAGATGGGGGCAGCTTGGAGCCACTGAGATAAATTAGTGCTAGTTCCAGACCCAAACTAGAGAATATGGCCCCCGAGACCCAAAACTAGAGAGTATGACTGCTAGCTTACACATGTCAACCTGTTCCACCATTTTTTTTATTTTTACAGCAACTAAGTAGAGATTCAATGTTCTCTGTGACTACATTTTTAGTTATAAAGTAGTCACATTTGGTGAAGCTTGCTTTCTATAGGAATATGCTTGAAATTTTGCTTCTGTCTCTTTAATTTCTTTTTATTGGATTTTTATTTGCATTTCAAATGGTATCCCCTTTCCAGGTTTCCCATCCATAAACCCCCTATTCCTTTCCCTCGACCCCTGCTCTATGAGGATATTCTATTGCACTTCCTATGGACCAAGCTTTACCTCTCCTGTGCATATACCCAAAAGATGCTCCAAGGTACAACAAAAACACATGCTCCACTATAGTCATAGCAACCTTATTTATAATAGCCAGAAGCTGGAAAGAACCCAGATGCCCTCCAACCAAGGAATGGATTCAAAAAATGTGGTACATTTACACAACAGAGTACTACTCAACTATCAAAAACAATGACTTCATGAAATTCATAATGCAAATGGAATGAACTAGAAAATATCATCCTGAGTGAGGTAACCTAATCACAGGAAAACACACTTGGTATGTACTCATTGATACGTGGATATTAGCCAAAAGGCTCGAATTACCCAAGATGAAATCCAAAGACCACAGGAAGCTCAAGAAAAAGGATGACCAAAATGTGGATGCTCCCACTCCTTCTTAGAAGGGGAAAAAATATCCATAGGAACGGATATGGAAGCAAAGTTTAGAGCAGAAACTCAAGGAATGGCCATTCAGAGCTTGACCCACATGTGGCCCATACATATACAGTCACCAAAGCTAGATAAGATTGATGAAACTAAAAAATGCATGCTGAAAGGGACTGGATATAGATCTCTCCTGAGAGACACATTCAGAGCATGTCCAATATAGAGGTGAATGCTGGCAACAAATCACCGAACTGAGACTAGGACCCCCTTGGGGGTAATTAGAGGAAGTATTGAAAGAGGTGAAGGAGCTTGCAACCCCATAAAAACAACAATGCCAACCAATCAGAGCTTCCAGGGACTAAATGGTACTGAAAGACTATACATGGACTGACCCAGGGCTCCAACTGCATATGTAGCAGAGAATAGCCTTGTTGGGGCACCAGGGAAAGGGGAAGCCCTTGGTCCTGCCAAGGTTGGACCTCTAGTGCAGGGGAATATGGGGGGGGCAATAAGGGGGACTTATAGGGAGAATACCTGTATGGGGGAGGGGGAAGGGAGGGAATAGGGACTTATGGACAGGAAAATGGGAAAGGGAATAACATTTGAAATGTAAATAAAAATTATATCTAAAAAAATAAGATTTCAAGAAAAACACAAAGTCATTTAACATTTCCTTTGAAATAAAAATACTTTTCTATTAAAAAACAGAGAATTATTAAACAGAACCTTTGTGTAGCTGGCACTATTGATGCTGGTTAGCTGGAGCTAAGAAATTAGCAGTGATTAAAAAGAGACCAGCATCATTGAGGTGAAATATTCTGGGAAGTGTTTTGTGAGAGCACAAAAAGCTGAGTTATAGAGAGAGCCAAGGTTATATCTCTCATGCTGTGGGTGGATTTGGTAATGG